>NW_024735442.1:2701709-2716709 GCF_018991925.1 Homarus americanus | reverse complement strand
GTTAGGTTACGTTAGGTTAGTGTTAGGGGTATTCAGTATAATCTTACGGTTCAATAAGCTGGGGGGGGGGTTATAATCTTCAGGTGGTACTAATTTCATCATTCCACTGTTATCATATTTCTCCGCTTCTCTGACTTTCATCTTTTCTCTCGTTTTTTTCGACTCAACTTTCACGTTATATTTTATGGTTTTGATCCAGAAAAGTTCGCCCGGGGGAGTCCTTAATATCTCATTCTCAGCGTGTAGCCCGGCTCTTGGAGGAGGGGGGGTGACGGAGAGGGGGAAGGGAGGGAGAGTGGAGGCGGCAGGGGTCATGGATGGATGGAAAGAGGGAAACAGAGAGGGAAGGTATGAAAAGACCAGAGGGAGAGAGGGGGGAGTAGTAGTATCAGGTTCAGGGAGGATAAGAGCCCAGAGGGTGAGGGAGGATGGCGTGTCTCTTCATAAATATGGTAATTTGTCCCTCAGCTCCACTACCCCTAATTATACATCAATACACACACACACACACACACATACACACACACACACACACACACACACACACACACACACACACACACACACGGAGGTTGTAGAGTAGACTGCTGAGAATATGAATGACAAGGATAGAGAATGAGAAGCTGGGTTAGACGCGAATAGGTGATCTACCATTGAGGAATTCAGGTAGAGATATGTTAATGTGTGTTTGTATTAAATCTGTGTGTGTGTGTGTGTGTGTGTGTGTGTGTGTGTGTGTGTGTGTGTGTGTGTGTGTGTGTCAGATGGTCATGAAGCTGGTTAGTTATATCACAGGTGTTAGTGACAAGGGTAAGGTGTTTTAGTTATAGGTTAATGCATCAACTCGTTAGTATTGTCTCTATGCTATATATCTACAGCTTCATTATATTTCCACTAAAGAGAAGGACTGATAGTTTTCCTTCGTTTTTTCTTCTTCTTCTTTATCCTCACAAACAATCAGCAAATAATCGCCACACCTGTTGTTCCTTGTCCAATTATCTTGAAACTTGTTCCTTGGTCCAATACGCCCTCATACGCTTACTTATTTACTTTATTTGTCCTTGTCGTGGGGCCAGCAGTGTAGGTGAAGCCAAACAGTTGTCGTCTTACTTTGTGAATATTTGCCTTTGTAACTTGTGCTGTACTTATTTACTTTTCTTAAAAAAAAGTTTCTTTGTCTGTATAAATTATAAGTTTCTATTCTACTATCGCAAGTTTAGAAGTTCTTTGGTCACGGTGAACAATGACTGTGGGTCCCGTCAGTCTGGCGGCCTGTTATGGGCGGCGTGGTGTATACACAGAGTGGCACTGTGCCCAATATTACACCCAGTCACCTTCACTTTCCAATTGTCAAGTCAGGTACTCACTCACAGCTGGGTTGACTTGGGATGCCCTGTGCCTGAACCAGCTACCCTTAGGACAGAAAACGAGTGTTGTATCCATTCGGTCACTACAAGTAACATATAGTGAGATAATGCTCATTATTGAGCATTATAAAACCTAAACTTTAAGAATATTTCTATAACTTATCGTTGAGTATTTAACAGACTTAACTTTTAAACTTCTCTCATTCCATTTTGTTGAGAAAAACACCACTTAACTATCCACCATAAAGTGTTCTAACACACAATAAAACCCGGTTGTGAGCAAAAGCCCTGCCAGTAAAAAACGTTGTTTGAACTTCTATGATCAGCTGAGTGGATTATACATCAGCACTATCTGTGGGGCTAAGGTAGGAACCTTATGTAGGACTTCCACTTGTATACGTGTAACTCCACCTGTGTACACCAACACTGCATAATGAGAAGACTACTGTAGAGTCTTTTCTCTCCCATTGAGTCGTTTATGTTGTTTTGTTAGAAGAAATATAACAAACAACAATAATACAGAAATGTAAAACACTTATAGACTCCCACAAGTCGGGTCAGTGCACCACACGTCAGGCTACTCTTGTCGCCCTTCCTCAACACTCTCCTGGGGAACTCTCCTCTCTGTATAAACAAAACAGAGAAGACACATTTCTGTGGTGGGTGATACATATAATGTACGAGTCACAGGAGACAGTGTATAAATATTATCCCTCGACGTAGGTTCAAACATCAAAGACGACGTCCTGAGAATCTTTTGAAAGTCGACAGCTGTCTCCTGCCTCCCTCCGGGCCTGGATAAGACGCTAGGTAGTGAAGTTCCCCTAATGTTTGTTACACCCACATTACAATATATTCTCCTTCACATACGTCCCTCTATCATTCGGTATTAGGACTTTGACCACGTGAAGATTAGATAACCTGATGGTTAAACAAACTAACGCTAACCTAATCTGACATAGCCTAGAGTTAACCAAACCTAATGTTAGCCTAGCAAAACCTAACCTAACCTAAGCCTGAGACCCAGATAATCATACTGCCCTAAAACACAGTCACTCACTGCCCTGAGACACACAACCCTACACTGCCTTGAGACACACAGCCCTACACTGCCCTGAGACACACAATCCTACACTGACCTGAGACACAGCCCTACACTGCCCTGAGACACAGCCCTACACTGCCCTGAGACACAGCCCTACACTGCCCTGAGACACACAGCCCTACACTACCCTGAGACAAACAGCCCTACACTGCCCTGAGACACAGATAACCGTAATGCCCTGAAAGTCTAATTAAGTGCAAGTCTCAGAGTTATTTAGTGTTGAAAACGAGTTAATTAAGAAGGTGGCAGAGTTATTACCTCGAGAGTCTCCAGCACACACACACACACACACACACACACACACACACACACACACACACACACACACAAACACACACACACACACACACACACACACACACACACACACACACACACACACACATTCTACCTCCGCTGCCTCATATTTTTCCCGGGTTCAGATTTTTGCAAGTTTTGACTATGGAAGGATAAAATTGGGGGGAGGAACAGTGTTATTCAAAAAGCCTTTCACCGATTTGAATCAGACATAGTAAATATTTGGTTAGTTTCGCTCAAGACAAACTATCAGTATCTGTGTACAAAGGTCAAAGGTCAGGATTAAAGAGAGATGATTTTTTCCTGTAGGTCAAACATGATTTAAAACTCATAAACTTACTTCAAATCTAAACACTGAAGGTCATGCGCATGTAAGATGAACTATCGTTATTGAAATGCAACCAAAACGATAAGAAAAAAAATATATTAGTTAATTTTGACTCAACTTAAGATATGTTAAGACTCACCAACGACGTGGATAGATTTTATATTAACAAAGGTTGAGGAATCGATGATGTACTGTAACCACTACATTACACAAGATGAGAGGTTATTTCTGAATCGGGCTTGTGTGTCTTATCCATTTGAAGTTCACAGCTGGTAGATAGTTCGCCTCGCAAGCATATGATTACGGGTTCGATCCCCTACTGCAATAAAGGACATATCAACACCTACTTGGTACTTATGAACTAATATATAACTCAAAGATCTGTCAGTCATGTTTTATGTTTTCACTCGTGTATATGTCTGTCAGTCTCCTTGTCAGCTACCCAACACTTTCAACTAAAATATTAATAAGTTTTAAATAAATTCCTGCTCCCTGAACTTGGCGTCGTTTTTTTTTTTTAATAATCGGTCAAAGTTGAAAGTCATTGCGTTAAATGTCATTGTGTCGGGGTTGAACTGTTTGCTTCATAACATCATAACCAACTGTTGGTGTTGGTCTTCTTCCCGGGGGTTAGGTTAGGTTTGGTTAGGATAGATTAGTTTAGGTTTGGTTTGGTTAGGATAGGTTAGCTATTGTATTATGGTATTGTTCTTATATGTCGACATTAACTTAATTATTTTATTTTCAATCTCAATTTTACTTTTTTTTTTACTTATATTCACTTATTTACTTCCGCCTCTATCACTGACTCGCGTAGTTATCACCAGAGTCACCGTGAGAAATATTTATTTCTATTTATCTCTGTTTATCGTTTTAGTTCATCTCCCAGTGATCTTTCCGGCGGCGATCTGAGACACTTCAACTTCTGGCACAAACTTTGATATTAGTTCCCCTGGTGTGGTCCATGGTGTGGTCCTTGGTGTGGTCCATGGTGTGGTCCGTGGTGTGGTCCTTGTTGGTCCGTGATGTGGTCCATGGTGTGGTCCTTGGTGGTCCGTGGTGTAGTCCCTGGCGTCGTCTGTAGCGTGGTGCGTCCGTGGTCCCTGGCGTCGTCCCTGGCAGCGTGGTCTGGCATCTGGTCCCTGGCGTCGTCTGTGGCGTGGTCCCTGGCATCTTCTGTAGCGTGGTCCCTGGCATCTTCTGTAGCGTGGTCCCTGGCATCTTCTGTAGCGTGGTCCCTGGCGTCGTCTGTAGCGTGGTCCCTGGCATCTTCTGTAGCGTGGTCCCTGGCGTCGTCTGCAGCGTGGTCCCTGGCATCTTCTGTAGCGTGGTCCCTGGCATCTTCTGTAGCGTGGTCCCTTTACTATTCAATAACTGTAATATATTCGTCCTTGGCCAGTAAAAGTTTTATGTAATGGTCGTCTGGAGAAGAAAATTACTGTGTGACGTTGCCTGATCTCACACCCCCATGTTAGTGATATTATTACTCGCCAAAAACATCGGAGAAGAAGCGACCAATTTCTCTATACTAAATGTGTAAGACTTGACTTCACTAGACGAGGGTTTATATATCAACCCCACAAATTATAATAACACTGTTTATATCGTGAAGTTATAATCATTTAGTTAATCATGGCAAAATTACCTGCACCATGAATAAAAGGTGTGGCAAGAGTGTGTGATGGAGGGAGTGTGACTGATAACTTCTACCTGTCCATATATCACCCAGCTGTCACAGAGGGTTCATGTATAATGTTAATATCGTATTAATGTTTTGTGATTTTATATCCAAGCTGCAAATAACTTGTTTAATTCCAAATGAGTTTATGTTGTATCAAAACACTGAGACAATATTTAAAATTTGTGGAGATATAAAGTTGATAATTATTAGTCTATGTGTTTCTGGTCGTGATGGGGTAAATATTATACTTGGAAATGTGTAAGAATGACAATGTTGTGAGGAGGAGGAGGAGAAGAAGCTGTGTTTATTTATATTTTTGTACCCCGAGTGTTATACTACTTCCTCTATTTCTGAAAACATATAATCAAGCTCCAGTCTAATTAACGTCAAGGCTAGTGTGTTATAGCTTAATAATGTTCTGGAATATTAGACTCACACTCATATATTTTAAACCTGGTACAAGCAGCGGGGGAAGAAAGAGGTTGGTGGGGTGTCTGGTAGTACCTCAGGTGACTCAACTGTTGTGACTTAGTGAGGGTTACCGGTACATTGGTATTTATTAAACAAGTTTGATTTACCATATAATTTGTGTATTAAATTGTTTCGCTCTTGTAAATCTTAATCTTTATACAATATGAGTTAGATTAGGTTATCATCTGAACTGTAACAAAAAAATTTCTTGAGTTACATTATCCGTTTGACTGTACAAGAATGAAATGTGATATCAACGCCACCAAGTCGACTCTCGGCGTGGAAGACTTTGTTGTGTCTCCTGCGAGTTAAGGAACATTGTTAACAACATACGTGCAGCATTTGTTGTTCTGTGATGACTTTATGGTGCAGCCTCAACTCTCAGGTTTCAATGTGTTTGTAGTAAGGCGATGATGATGCAGCACTATATTAACTCATTGTTGATTCTGATGGTGGTCCCTCACTCACTCCCACTCCTCCTCCCGCATTATCACCTCTAACTCCCTCACTCCTCCTCCTGTGTTACCTCTACCTCCCTCACTCCTTCTCTGGTGTCTTCTCTCCCTCCCTCACCCCTCCCTCACTCCTTCTCTGGTGTCTTCTCTCCCTCCCTCACCCCCCCCTTACACTTCTCTTCTTCCTCCTTTACTCTCTCTCTCTCACGCCGTCATTTAAGGTGATCAGCTGTGTCCCCCACTCACAGTATGAGGTCTTGATCCCCCACAGACGTACTCACACTGTGTTTATTTTCACCGTGTCCTTTTGCTCACATCTTTACCCACCTTCTCCTTCATCCCTTTGTTTACTCTGTCTGCTTCTGTTTGTATTTCTATATTCTTGGTTGTTTTTCCTAATTGTGTACCTCATTGTTTACCCTAATTACCTTTCTACTCACCTGCCTACTTACCTGCCTGACTATATTAGATTTAATCAAGGTAACCTGGAACTCCACGGGGTACTTGAAAAAAGTGGAAGATGGTGGGAATCTCGTCTCTCATTACGCGACGGAAATGAACCCAATTCTCAGCATAAACTTGGAGACCATATCTGAGAAGACACCATCCTGCTCTGAGACATTGCTAGGAAAGACGTGGTTCTCAGATGATTAAGGTGGGTCTCAGCGCACCAAGACATCGGGGAACTGAGAGAAGAAAGACGGAATCACGTGAAGCTTTGGGCTGCCCTGAGGTGTAACGTGTGAACCACAGAATCCAAAATATGAGACAAAATAATCTGGGACATAGTCACAGTGCCCTGAGATATAGATGCCCAGAATTACAGATAAACACAATGCCCTGAGATATGGATAACCAAAGTGTCCTTAGATATATATATAACCACAGTTCCCTGAGATATAACCACCATGCCCTGAGATGCAGATAAACACAGTGCCCTGAGACAGCTGGTGTGGTCGAGGGCGGGGTAACACCATCAACAATGAGGCGTCGATTATTTGGGTAATATTCCGAATCAATGGTCTCGAACACACCTCTGAAACAGGGTTGGTTGGTTGGTTGGTTGGTTGGTTGGTTCATTTTAGTCTCTTGGATATTGAGCTTTATTGGACGAGGTTCTGAATCAGATCTCATTTTCTTAACGGTGTCTTCTTATGGAGTATTATTCTCTGGTTCATTGTTAAGCTTGGTGAGAGTGGTATCGGATACTGTCTGGATTTAATGACGTCTTGAGATTTACGATTTTTAATGGAAGACGCTCCACTTCACAACACCATTCCCGCGACCCCCTCTTCCCACCCCCCACCCCGCCCCCTTCAAACCTTCTCTCTCTTGATCTTGAGCGCAATTCGTTTTTTTTTTTACGTTAGCATTTCATATTTCCTTTTCTAGTATCTTGTTATTTATTTTTCTATGCCAGAGGCGCCGCTTCCAACCCCGCAGCAACGTGATCCATGCAAAATTTTCCATCAAGGGGGTTGGTGAGGGGCTGAGCACACAGGTGTTACCTAAGGCTCTCGGTGTTTGGCCAAGTGATCGGGCGCTGTGAGGAAGAGGGGGGTGGGGAGGGGCAGGAGAGGAGGGGGGGTGGGGGGAAGGGGTGCTGTGGGAGGAAGAGGGGGTGGAGGGCGCAGGAGGAGGAGGTGGGGAGAGGTTGGGGGAGGGGGGCAGGAGGAGGGAGGGGGTGGGGTGAGGGCAGTGAGGAGGAGGGGGTTGGGGTGAGGGGCAGGAGGAGGAGGGGTGGGGGGAAGGGCGCTGTGGGAGGAAGAGGGGGAGAGGCGCAGGAGGAGGAGGGGTGGGAGAGGGCGCTGGGAGGAAGAGGTGGGGTGAGGGCGCAGGAGGAGGAGGGGTGGGGAGAGGGCAGTGAGAAGAGGGGGTGTGAGGGGCGCAGGAGGAGGAGGGTGGGGAGAGGGGCAGGAGGAAGAGGGGCAAGGAGAGAAGCTATGAGGAGGAGGGGTCAAAGGAGGAGCCGGAGGAGGAGGGGGGATGGGGGGGCTGGGTGGAGGTGTGTGTTGGTGGACATTATTGATGTTTACTTCATGTGTCTTGTATCAGATGATCTTCAATCGATCACTTTACTGTTTTCAATTAATACTTTGGTCTTTTAGGTCGATAAGGGGATCATGAATGTAAAACTATGTATTTTATTGAATATTTATAGATACATCTGCAAAAACACGAATTTCTTATAGCTGGTGCAATGAATAGAACCTGAGTATGGGAATTTATAAACCATATCAAAGTGATTTAGGAGTAAAAGAAAAGAAACAAGTGACAGTAAACTTTAATAAAGGTCGCCAAGAATTACAAAAGGCTGGAAGCAATTTCAAGATGAGTGAAGGCAACCTAAATATAGCCTCGAGTACAAACACTGCCCACACCGCCATGATTCTTTCTTTGTTTTTAATTCTCTCTCTCTCACCCCGGAGTAGCAGTAGAGGGGGTCAATGCTCCACCCTCCCCACTAATGAAGGGCCGCGGCACAGTTTCCCTTGGACCCACACATTGTCCTTCAGAGCAGGATATCCAGGAAGCACCGCCGCTCTCTCTCTGTCCTCGGGTATACTCCCAGATAAGATATATAAATGAAGTAATAAATGAAAAGAGAAGGATATTAATTAAGGAGAGAAAAAGATGAATGAATTTGTATAATGTATGCAAATTGAAATGTAAAATCTGATTATTATTCAAGAAAGTGTTTATAGTTGTCAGATTTTGAGCCACACACACACACACACACACACACACACATTACAAATGAGCCCTCACCCTTCGGTCAAAAGTTAACAACAACAAAATAAATCATTATAATGAAGGAGCAACTCCAGCACTGTACTCGGAGATTTTGTTTTTGTTTTTTAAGAAATCTCCGACTCGTAAGTGAAGGCTGAATGTCGACTTAGTGTTCAAGTAAAGGCTGAATGAGGGAGTCGACTTAGTGACCTCGTCTGACCTTACCGCCTCAACACTTAGCTGAATTAGAAAATGAGAATATTATCGGACTGACCTCATCTTCAAATGACTACAAACCTCATGACCTAAACCCAACTTGACTGTAAAACAAATGACCTCGATCTCTCATCTGACCTAGGATATAGAAAGAGTCCATGACCACCTTCATGACCTAACATGACCTATCCTAAATTAACCTGACCTAACCTAACCTCACGCTATTTATAAACCGCCTCTTAAATGTGGGATTAACGGCGACAGTACGACACAGACGGTGAATGGCGTGAGGAAGGGAGAGGTGATAATGCAGGAGTGAGGGAGGTAGAGGTAACACAGGAGGAGGAGTGAGGGAGTTAGAGGTGATAATGCGGGAGGAGTGGGAGTGAGTGAGGGAGGTAGAGGTAACACCGAAGGAGGGGTGAGGGAGGTAGAGGTGATAATGCGAGAGGAGGAGTGGGAGTGAGTGAGGGACCACCATCAGAATCAACAATGAGTTAATATAGTGCTGCATCATCATCGCCTTACTACAAACACATTGAAACCTGAGAGTTGAGGCTGCACCATAAAGTCATCACAGCACAACAAATGCTGCACGTATGTTGTTAACAATGTTCCTTAACTCGCAGGAGACACAACAAAGTCTTCCACGCCGAGAGTCGACTTGGTGGCGTTGATATCACACTTCATTCTTGTACAGTCAAACGGATAATGTAACTCAAGAAATTTTTGTGTTACAGTTCAGATGATAACCTAATCTAACTCATATTGTATAAAGATTAAGATTTACAAGAGCGAAACAATTTAATACACAAATTATATGGTAAATCAAACTTGTTTAATAAATACCAATGTACCGGTAACCCTCACTAAGTCACAACAGTTGAGTCACCTGAGGTACTACCAGAAACCCCACAAAATCTCCTTCCTAACCTAACCTAACCTCACGCTATGACCTAAACTTGGGTGGAACATTTCACAATAACTATTTATAAACTGCCTCTTAAATCTGGGACCTTAAATATTTTAATATATTCTCGTAAGCGGCACAACCTTTTCACCAGACTTATGGCACACCTTCGTTAATTATCATTTTTAGGGGAAAACTTATTTTTAGGAAAGCTTTACCTAAATCACCTTTAGCTGGATCTTACTCACTTTAGGTTTGGTTAGGTTCACAGTCGGGATATAACTTATACTCTAAGGTAAATTTACTTTTGCCTTACATTTACTTTAACCATCGTTGTCAGGATAATAACCCAACCTAACCTAACCTTACTGAAGTTTCTTAGCGCATGAGTTTACAGTAAGGTTTCGTTAATGAAGAAATGAAGACGGTCGAGTGTAATACCGACTACATTACGTCCTTGTATACCGAGGGCTTAGTATTCAGTGTACTGTATCCACACCGCCCTCAACAGCATCTAGTATCTGAATAAGTGTGTTATCACGAATCTTTACTAATTTGAGTGAGGATAATAAGAGTGTGGTATGACCCTCCCTCCCTCCTTCCTTCCCTCCCTCAGAACCATATGATCGTGTGTGTGTGTGAGGGGTAGGGGGGAGGGGGAGGGAATAAAGAGGAGACAGGAGAGATAGAAAGGTTCCCTCTCCTTTAATATTCTCATCGCTCATAACTGACAAGAGTGTAGAGTCTTATGAACCTTTTGTCCTGTCATATATGGCCCTGAGGATGACGGTAGCTAGATAATAATAATAATAATAATAATTAACGGTTTATTAGAAGAGCTTGGCAGCCAGAAGGCTGAAAATATACAGTTACATATTTGGGGAATGGGTTATGAATTACAAATAATATACAAGTAACATAAGTGATACAAATAGACATATAATAACTTAGATGGGGATCAGCTCAAACTACAGTTCATTTCAACATAGTGACGTGTAAGAGTAGTGTTTACGGGAGTGAATACACTGATTTATTACATGTTATTGATAATTTTACAATGGTTGGGACTGGGCTGTTCTTATAGCGATCAGTTCGTGCACGTATGGGCTGGATGCGGTTGTGTGTGTGTGTGTGTGTGTGTGTGTGTGTGTGTGTGTGTGTGTGCAAAAGATATAGCGAGTAATAAACACAGTGTCTCAATAGCAGGACCTCACCGCCACACACATACGTCCCTTAACACACTCTCAACACCACAACACAAGCCTCCTCATACTCACCTCTCTTTAACCAACTCTCCGACGTTGGAACAAACTTTAAACTTGTCTTCAACATTTTAATTTAACATCGTCCTGGTAGTAGAAACAGTTTTTTTTAATTACTTCATCTTATAGAGGTGCAGCGGGCGAGTGGATACAGTACAGATTCTTCCTATCATAAAGGTCCATTGGTTCACGCTCAGGCTACCCCCCCCCTTCAGTTCACACCAGGAGTAAAGGGGTGCCTACCTTACAGTTGGAGAAGTGATGTTAGTCGTGTGCAGCCGGCCAGATTACTTTTGCCTATCCACACTGCCTCTACGGGACCCATTTCCACTCAATCGTATCCAGTGTCATTCCTACCATAATTTACATCTCAAAATCCTGCAAAATCAACTTTCACTCAACGTAACATACTTTTGAGGTGTGGTTACTCCTCTTCACTATACAGACACAACATCACATACACAGGAAAGAAAAAAAAAGGCAAAAGTTTCCTCTGAGTTTAGCACACGGTAACTTTCTCTACCATGAACCAGAGTTAACTCGGAGTGTGGCGTCACCTGTAACTCGACGTAACCTTGATAATCGGAGGTAACTTTCCGTACCCAGGACAGGCCAGGGGGAAAGTTTGATAGAGCGTGTCACCCAAGTCTCTACCTAACACGCCATACTGCTAGCTGGTCTCACCCACACACCCACACACTCTCCACTCATCCTCCTCACCCCACACCCAACTCACCCCTCCTAACCAACCCTCCTCATGGCTCCCCTGGCGTTAGTTTTCCTCCATCATCCTCAAAAGCTCTCTCATTTCTTACTATAGTCCTCCAGAGTCCTCATAAATCCTACCCGGCTTCCCTCACTCCTCATCAGTCTTCATCAATCCTCTAATATCTCATCAGTCCCTCGGTCGTCAGCCGCTTCCTCGTCTGGATTTGTTCGTAACAGGAGAGAGAGAAAAAAATACTTAATCTTTATTAGTTCTTGTTTTTGTCTCCATCGTTATGATCTGGGTCGAAAAGTTGGGATGGGTAACAACTTGTCCTAAATATTCTTGGAAAATTTTAATCCCTTTTTCCCAACTGTGTTTATTCGTCTCTTGTTAAAATTTCCCATGGTGATTTCTTCTGTAACTACGTATGTGCTAAAGTAGTTAAACGCTTTGATATCCAAGTACAAAAGGTCATTCGGTGAAGAAAAATCGTCGGAGTAAACCTCAGTATTGGTCCTCATCATCAGGTTGATTAAAAGACTTAGTCGTTGAAGCGCAAAAACAAGATAACAAAACAATAACAACAATGAAGATCTGTTTTACAGAATCTTTTCTTAACATGATTATCTTAACATATGTGTGATCTTATATTGAAGTGTAACAAAAGATCATAGTCAACTTGATGATACTGTAAATTTTCATCTTAAATCTTAATACAACTGAAAATACATAAATAATACTCACTAATTAATTGATATTGACTGAAATTTGTAGTTTTATTCCAAAGTTAAAGACTGGAATTATTTTCACATGTTTTCAGAGCTTGACAGTCAGGGCAACACAGGAAATAAAACGTGTTTGGACCGAGTAAAGTTCAGAGGCTGTCAGCAGTGAAGAGTTGTTTATCGTGACCCGAACTAAATTATATGTAGTTACTGTCTCTTTAGTGTAGCAGAGTGAGTCATTGATGCTACACCCTGACAGAGTGAGTCATTGATGCTCACCCTGACAGAGTGAGTCATTGATGCTACACCCTGACAGAGTGAGTCATTGATGCTACACCCTGACAGAGTGAGTCATTGATGCTACACCCTACAGAGTGAGTCATTGAGCTACACCCTGACAGAGTGAGTCATTGATGCTACACCCTGACAGAGTGAGTCATTGATGCTACACCCTGACAGAGTGAGTCATTGATGCTACACCTGACAGAGTGAGTCATTGATGCTACACCCTGACAGAGTGAGTCATTGATGCTACACCCTGACAGAGTGAGTCATTGATGCTACACCCTGACAGAGTGATTGATGCTACACTAGGAGTCATTGATGCTACACCCTGACAGTGAGCATTGATGCTACACCCTGACAGAGTGTACCATTGATGCTACACCCTGACAGAGTGTACCATTGATGCTACACCCGACACAGTGTACCATTGATGCACACCCTGACACAGTGACATTGATGCTACACTGACACAGTGTACCATTGATGCTACACCCTGACACAGTGAAATTATTGATACACCTGACACAGTGTACCATTGATGCTACACCCTGACACAGTGTACTATTGATGCTACACCCTGACACAGTGTACCATTGATGCTACACCTGACACAGTGTACCATTGATGCTACACCTGACACAGGTGTACCATTGAAGCAGTACTTGACTTCTCCTCACCAGTCATCAGCGAGCATAAACAGTTCAAGATGTGAGTCATATTAAAAAATAAACAAGAAATACATATGTATAATACTGTATACTTGATGAAGTGACGCTAGTTCACACAAAACATACTGTATATACACTTGTCCTGAAAAGGAACAAAGACGTGTATTTCAGACATACATACATACAAACTACATACACAAGAAAAATTGAACCACACACACACACACACACACACACACACACACACACACACACACACACACACACACACACACACACACACACACCATGACTGTTATTACTGTACGAATATTCTCCTCGGGTAGCTTGTGCTCGACAGGCCCTCTCCTTCACTTTGATCTCTGTAGGTTGAAGGAGGAGAGGCGTCAAGGTAGGCTAAGGGATATTTGGGATGCAAATGGTATCTTTATATGTTTCTATTTACATGTTTATAAGAGAGAGAGAGAGAGAGAGAGAGAGAGAGAGAGAGAGAGAGAGAGAGAGAGAGAGAGACTGTTGGGTGTGATGGTTTGAGGAGGAATGTAAGGCAGGGTAACGACCTCTTAGTAGCTGACAGTGTTTTGTTTATTGTAGAAAGAGCAGCAGTACAACAACACCAACTTCAATACCAATATTTGCACCCATACTAGCACCACCATCACCCACACCACCACCTCAACACCAGCACCACCACTAACCCCCAACCAAGCGAGCGAGACTGTGAACCTTCCCTGATGGCAGTGAACCCGAACAAAGAGTCGAACAGAGAACGGACCATGAGGGGGCCGGTGGCTCAGGTGGTTATGGACGTATTTAGAGGGGAATAGGATGAAGGATTGGTTAAACCAGTGTAGGATGGTTCAGAGGTAGGAGAGATCAAGTAAATAGCATGAAGGATTAAGGGAAGGAGAGGTGGGAGGATGGTCAGAGTGCACGTGGTGGCTGACAGTATACTCTGTCTGGGTCTAAAGTTCCTGGTGACGAAATATTAACATGGTCATTGTCACCCCCACACCCCTTCCTTCCTTCCTTCCTTCCTTCCTTCCTTCCTTCCTTCCTTCCTTCCTTCTCCCACTCTCCCTAACCCCTTCTCCTCACCCCTTCATCCAAACTTTTCCTCACTCCTTCCTCACCCTCCCTTCTTCCCCCACCCCTCCCAACCCCATCACCTTCCCTCCTTCATACCGAAAATAAAATGAGTGAAACGAACCCAAAATGCATAACAAAATAAACTGACGTATATAAATATAATTTCCTGAGGATTCCATAGTGAGTGACGCCATGATTTCTAAATTTATATCCTAATCACAAGATCACAAGGAATACGTAACTTAGTTTACACTGATTCAAAACTACAACTATATGAGGTTTTGGAGGACTGTAAAAGGGAAGAGAGAGACAGACAGACAGACACAGACAGACAGACAGACACAGACAGACAGAAAATATAGAAAGAAAGGAAATAAAAGCTGAGTGAGTGAAAGAAAGAGAAGGAGAGTGATTTAAGGTACTTTCCCTCTACGTGTACTGTCTCAGGGAAAGAAAGTGTCAACAGTCAATTTTGGCCTCAGAACCCAAGAGGAACTTCCCAATGGCACTTGTTATTTACATCATGATATCTGAAGACATTACCTACCTGAGAGGGAAGGAGAGGAGGGGAAGTTGAGGAGGAGAAGGGGGGGAATTGGGGCAGGAAAGAGAAACGAGTGAGAGGAGAGAGGAAGGAGGAGGAAAGAGGGGAGGGTGAGGTAGGAAAGGAAGAGAGAAGGAGGAGAGTACAGGTGAGAG
>NW_024735442.1:2664209-2696709 GCF_018991925.1 Homarus americanus | reverse complement strand
TTTTAAAAACCCGATTAGTAAGAGTCGTGTTGGGAATATTTGTAAAATTTACCTGTATAGAACAATGTAGATGATAAAAGGAGGAAGGTGGTTGTAGGCCGGGGAAGTTAATCCACTGAAATGGCAGCTGGAATCCATTTACCATTAGGCATTTACCAAAGAACTTTTTATTTAATGACTTAAAGCTTCCAAAAGTTTGCGAGATAATTTAAAGAAAATATTTGTGAAAGTAGCAACTGTTACAGGAACTATACAATATGAAGACAGTATTAAGTGCCTTTGATGGAATATACTTTCTATCTGAGGTGTGGGAAGCGAAGAATGAGCGTATAATGTACTGTACCACCCTGTGTCGACAAATTGCTCTCATATTAAGCTTTGGAATTCATGTATGGTATATTCCAGTGTCCTGATAAACAGTGATGACGGCACGAATCCCTGAGTTTCATTAAATGATTGCCAATAAATTGATGTGATATCATTAGGAGTAATGTAGTGTTATATTTAACTGTTCGCTCTGAGTTACAGTTATTGTTGCGGTGCAATTGTTTGTTCCTGCCATCTTCTAATCTTGCTAGTTGATCGTGAAAGGATTTGACGTCAAAGATTCATTTTGCCGAGTGTAAAACCCAGTTGATTGAGAGTTACCGGTTGCTCTGTTAGTGTGTGTTTGTAGTCAAGCGTGTGTTAGCAGCGATATGACGTGAACGGGACAGCACTGTACAGCAAGTTGTAACACTAGAGGGATGTGTTGGAGCTCCTCTGTGTTTAATAATAAGAGGACGGCGTAAGTTAGAATCGATAACTCGAATTTTAACTGATCAGAAAGAGTCATATGAGTAAGCTACTATACAGTACTATTTGTGATAGTTAATAAAAACGACAAGTTTATAAGTTTTCCTTAATCTCGATATTTAAATTTTAAGAAAGATTAATTAATTTATTTTAAAATAGATAAAACAAAATGTATCGTTCGTTTTGGTCTGGGCGCTGAGAGTCCTCCAGTAGAAGTTCAGAAACCACTTCAATGAGGGGTCTTCACCCACCCTACCACCTCCCTCATCCTTCCTACCACCTCCTTCACCCACCTTACCACCTCCTTCACCCACCCTACCACCTCCCTCATCCTTCCTACCACCTCCTTCACCCACCCTACCACCTCCTTCAATCCACCCCCCACCTCCTTCTTACTCAGTGGGTTATGGTGCCTTGAGAGTTTATTATGATACTGTGAGAGTTTATTATGGTACTGTGAGAGTTTATTATGGTACTGTGAGAGTTTATTATGGTGTTGTGAGAGTTTATTATGGTACTGTGAGAGTTTATTATGGTGCTGTGAGAGTTTATTATGGTGTTGTGAGAGTTTATTATGGTACTGTGAGAGTTTATTATGGTGTTGTGAGAGTTATTATGGTACTGTGAGAGTTTATTATGGTACTGTGAGAGTTTATTATGGTGCTGTGAGAGTTTATTATGGTGTTGTGAGAGTTTATTATGGTACTGTGAGAGTTTATTATGGTACTGTGAGAGTTTATTTGGTACTGTGAGAGTTTATTATGGTACTGTGAGAGTTTATTATGGTACTGTGAGAGTTTATTATGGTACTGTGAGAGTTTATTATGGTACTGTGAGAGTTTATTATGGTACTGAGAGAGTTATTATGTACTGTGAGATTTATTATGGTACTGTGAGAGTTTATTATGGTGCTGTGAGTTTATTATGGTACTGTGAGAGTTTATTATGGTACTGAGAGAGTTTATTATGGTACTGTGAGAGTTTATTATGGTACTGTGAGAGATTATTATGGTACTGTGAGAGTTTATTATGGTACTGTGAGAGTTTATTATGGTACTGTGAGAGTTTATTATGGTACTGAGAGAATTTATTATGGTACTGTGAGAGTTTATTATGGTACTGTGAGAGTTTATTATGGTACTGTGGAGAGTTTATAGGTGCTTGAGAGTTTATTATGGTACTGTGAGAGTTTATTATGTACTGTGAGAGTTTATTATGGTACGTAGAGTTATTATGGTATGAGAGAGTTTATTATGGTACTGAGAGAGTTTATTACGGTACTGAGAGAGTTTATTATGGTACTGAGAGAGTTTATTATGGTACTGAGAGAGTTTATTATAGTACTGTGAGAGTTTATTATGGTACTGTGAGAGTTTATTATGGTACTGTGAGAGTTTATTATGGTACTGTGAGAGTTTATTAGGTGCTGTGAGTTTATTATGGTACTGTGAGAGTTTATTATGGTACTGTGAGAGTTTATTATGATGCTGTGAGAGTTTATTATGGTACTGTGAGAGTTTATTATGGTACTGTGAGAGTTTATTATGGTGCTGTGAGAGTTTATTATGGTACTGTGAGAGTTTATTATGGTACTGTGAGTTTATGATGCTGTGAGAGTTTATTATGGTACTGTGAGAGTTTATTATGGTACTGTGAGAGAGTTATTATGGTACAGAGAGTTTATTATGGCACTTTCTCTTTCCACAACGAGGGCATAAAACTGCCCTGTCCAACACGTTTCTTTACAGGAGGTAAATTTAATGTGCTCTGTTTTATCCCATACCACCTCCTCCTCCCTCCTCCCTCCCTCCCTCCCTCCTCCTTACCTACCTCTCCTCACCCTTCCCTCCCTCCCTTGCCTACCCTCCCTCCCTCCCTCCCTCCCTGGCGTCCTCTGTAATACACCAGTTAGTTTGCACTTTCTTACTTCTAGTTATACTTTTACCTGTGTATTTTGTGTATATTTTACGTTACATTATTTTTTCATTGTAGAAACCTTTTAAAGTGGATACGGCTTCACCTGACTTAACCTGTTGCTGCTCCAGACATATTATCATCCTCATTCACCCACCAACATCCTCACTCACCCACCAGCATCCTCATTCACCCACCGACATCCTCACGCACCCACCAACATCCTCACTCACCCACCAACATCCTCACTCACCCACCAGCATCCCCATTCACCCACCAACATCTCTCACTCACCCACCAACATCCACTACTCCACCAACATCCTCACTCACCCACCAACATCCCCACTCACCCACTAACATCCTCACTCACCCACCAACATCCTCTCACCCACCAACATCCTCACTCACCACCATCATCCTCATTCACCCACCATCATCCTCATTTCACTCCACCAACATCCTCACTCATCCACCACCACCCTCTTAACTAAATCAATCCATCAAAATTCTTCATAAATTTACCACAAATCATGAGAGCTTTAAAGGTGAGAGTGAGTCTTGCCTTCACAAACCTTCGAGAATGCATCAAACACTATACCAAACACATTATTGTTCCTAAGAGTAAAGAATAAAACAATAATGTGTTTGCCGTTCACTTTCTCTTGGGAATGATATGAAACGTAAACAACCACCACATTGATGATAAATCTTAACCGCCATATTGATGATAAATCTAACCGCCATATTGATGATAAAACGTAAACAACCGCCATATTGATGATAAACGTAAACAACCGCCATATTGATGATAAAACGTAAACAACGCCATATTGATGATAAAACTTAATCGCCATATTGATGATAAAACTTAACCGCCATATTGATGATAAACGTAAACAACCGCCATATTGATGATAAACGTAAACAACGCCATATTGATGATAAACTTAACCGCCATATTGATGATAAAACGTAAACAACCGCCATATTGATGATAAACGTAAACAACCGCCATTGATGATAAAACGTAAACAACCATATTGATGCTAAAACGTAAACAACCGCTATTGATGATAAAACAAACACACCCGCCATCTTGATTGATTTTAAGGAACCCGAGGCACCGAACTGGTAAAGTGAATTTCTCTCGCTTCTTAGAACCTATCAGATGTTCCCTGGGTCGTCTGTCCTCCTGTACTTCGTTAACTGGATGGACCTCGTCGCTCTCAAGACATAGCGGTGGGCTCTGTCAGTTCGTCTTTCTTTACGTGGAATATTATCGTGATGACTTTCCTATAGGGCAAGGTTAGTAGGTAGAGGGCAGATGCTGTGGGCGTCGTGTGTGGGCAAGTAGATGTTGTGGGCGTCGGGCAAGTAGATGCTGTGGGCGCCATGCAGGCGGCAGATGATGAGGGCGTCATGTGTGGGCAAGTAGATGTTGAAGGCGTCAGTGTGGGCAGAAGTAGATGTTGTGGGCGTCATGTGGAGGGCAGTAGATGGGGGCGTCATGTGTGGGCAAGTAGATGTTGGGGCGCCATGTGAGGGCAAGTAGATGTTGAGGCGTCATGTGTGGACAAGTAGATGATGAGGGCTTCATGTGTGGGCAAGTAGATGATGAGGGCGTCGTGAGGGCAAGGTTGTTGTGGGCGTGTGGGACAGTAGATGTTGAGGGCCGTGACAAGTAGATGTTGAGGGCGTCGCAGGTGTAGATGTTGTGGGCGCTTCGTGTGGACAAGTAGATGTTGAGGGCGTCATGTGTGGACAAGTAGATGGGCGTCGTGTGGGCAAGTAGATGTTGAGGGCGCTTCGTGTGGACAAGTAGATGTTGAGGGCGTCATGTGTGGGCAAGAGATGATGAGGGCGTCATGTGTGGGCAAGTAGATGATGAGGACGTCATGTGTGTGGAAGTGGATGTTGAGGCGTCGTGTGGCAAGTAGATGATGAGGGCGTCATGTGTGGAAAAGTAGATGATGAGGGCGTCATGTGTGGCAAGTAGATATGAGGACGTCGTGTGGACAAGTAGATGATGAGGACGTCATGTGTGGACAAGTAGATGATGAGGGCGTGACAAGTAGATGTTGAGGGCGTCATGTGTGTGGAAGTAAATGTTGGGTCATGTGATGGAAAGTAGATGTTGAGGGCGTCATGTGTGGACAAGTAGATGTTGGCGTCATGTGAGGCAAGTAAATGTTGTGGCGCCATGTGAGGGTAGATGTTGAGGGCGTCATGTGTGGACAAGTAGATGTTGAGGGCGTCATGTGTGGACAAGTAGATGTTGAGGCGTCATGTGAGGGTACATGTTGTGGGCGTCATGTGAGGGAAAAGTAGATGTTGAGGGCGTCGTGTGTGGGACACAAGTAGATGTTGAGGGCGTCATGTGTGGACAAGTAGGTGAGGAGGCACTGTGGAGTGAAGGTTGAGGTCATGTAGAATTGGATGTTGAGGGCGTCATGTGGAGGGTAAATGTTGAGGGCGTCAGGCGTGGGCAAGTAGATGATGAGGGGTCACGAGGGCAAGTAGATATTATCATGTACGGACAGGTAGATGTTGAGGGCGTCATATGTGGGCAAGTAGATGCTGTTTGCGTCATATGAGGTAAGGGCAAGACAATAAACACACACACACACGATCATGGAAGGTGTTTTGAGAGAGAATATTGAGACAAATTCTGAAACCACAAAACAAGGAAGAAGAAAACGCATAAACCCGGAAACTCTGAAATGTGAATTTTTGGGGGTCTTACGAGGAGAGTCCTGGAATACCAGAGTCCTTGAAATCCTAAAAAATGATTTCTAGAGGTTCTGTGGAGTCCTGGGAAGTCCTGTCAGGTGAGGTTTGGAGTTCCTGACAAGTAATTTCTGGAAATCCCAACAATTGATTCCTGGAAGGCAGACCAACCGTAGCTCCCATGCTAATCCTATTTGGTAATTCTAGCAGCATCCCTTTACGAGGCGGGTGTGGGAGGTGGTGCTGCAGTGTGTCTGCTCTCTGGTATTGTTTACGCACACGCACACACACACACACACACACACACACACACACACACACACTCACACTCTCAACACTTTCTATGCCTCCTCCTCAACGCCTTCCATGCCTCCCACTCAACGTCTTCCATGCCTCCCACTCAACGTCTTCCTTGCCTCCCACTCAACGCCTTCCATGCATCCCACTCAACGCCTTCCGTGCCTCCCACTCAACGCCTTCCGTGCCTCCCACTCAACGTCTTCCATGCCTCCCACTCAACGCCTTCCATGCCTCCCACTCAACGCCTCTCATGACTCCTACACAACATCTTACATACATAAGCTATTCAGGTTTTCATAACTCACTCAGTCGGGTATTTCCAAGGCTTCGTTGTTTGACTTACTCTCCTCAGGTCTCGGTATTTCCAGATCAGGGTATGGGATTCGGGTGTTCCTAAATATCGGTCATAAGAGAGAATAGTGGGGGAAATAAGACGTAGGAATATATGAGAAAATGAGCCGCCTTCTCCTTTAGCTTATTTCACCTTAGAATTAACCACCTAGCGTCTAACCTAACCTAAACTAACCACCCCCCCCCCTCCCCCCCAGGAACTGTTAGTGTGTTTAAATCAATAGGCAAAATAAACTGGGGGTGTCTAATTTTCACGTGATCCACAGGTGTAATTGACATGTAAACAAAACTGATGTCCATGATAGACTTTATTGAACACCCGTGAAGAAATAATTTAGGCACTAGAGTTATTTGTTGACTTATGAGAATATAACACAGGACATAGTGATGAGTAGGAGTATACGCGGCAGTACAATTATTTTAGGGACAAGTTTGAGTGAAATTTAGGTATTAAGAGAAGGCAACAGGACAGGTATAAATGGCAGGTATAAATGACAGGTATAAATAGGCCAGGTGTAGATACAAACTAGGTGAAAGGGAATGGACGTTGACTGATAATAAAGCTACATTAATCTGACACACTTTCAAAATATAACAACTTCTGGACAGATTTAAACGACGAATTGTTAAAAGGAGAAGACAAAGACGAATATTCGAAGGGGATTAACTGAATAAGTGTGAATGAAGATAAGGTGGTTGAAATGTATAACAACATGTAGAAATATACGATCTAACAATGTTAACAATTTTCAATAATGTAACAGTATTGTGGTTACTTGAGTAAAAGATCAGAGGAACTTACGAGGGTAAACAAGAGGACAGGACAGGTGTGTACAGGTAACAGGTGGAACACACGTGGATAAAGACCAAGTTACTACACGTGTGAACATTAGGGGGAAGGAAGGGTGGTTGGAGGGCAGAAGAACACACAAAAGAGAACAATTATCAGTTAAAACAAGAAACAAATAGAAAGGGAATGGTAGCCAGAGTCGACTCGTGCACGTCACTCAAGAGAAGTGGTTATAAATAAAAGATAAACGTGAGTTATAGTCTTTAATAGAAAAATAATGCGCTTGTAGTAAATCACCAATACGATCTTCCAAACATAACTGTCCACTCGGGTAGCTCTTGTGTACAGATATATGTTGAAATACAGGACATCTTTTGGCTATGAATTTACTAACAACATAATACTCGTTAACAGGTAATTATAGTATTGTTGTATAAAAGCTATAGTTATGGCATTGACTCTAGTTTAGATACAGTATTATGTCCTCATGAGTTGAGTTTGTTGATACTCTAATGTTAATATTGTTACTCTTCTGTTGATACTTTAGGTCAGGTCAGTCTCTCCTTGGTCGGTGTATGAAGCAGGAGGGAAATATTGACCACTCTTACATGTTCGGAGCTCCCTTATACAGAAACCTCCTTCACCAGTCCTTCAGTGAATGATAGTTTATTCCTCAAAGTGATCCTATATGTAACAAAACTATAAAAATTATCACACAACATAATTTTCAAGTCTGTTAAGTTTAAATTTATATTATATTGGTGAAAACTTTGTTGGTAGTGAAAATGAGTTAGTGTTCAGTTGGCAAAAGATGTATCACAACAGAAATGAAAACCCAAAGCAGATAGATCACCACGAACGGCTTGTGGATGTTAGCAGCTCTGTACAGTAGTGATTGTGTTTTCATTTACCGATTGTACGTATCTTTTTCCAATTGGGTATCTTGTAAGGCTGACGTGACACAACACCTTAAGCAGATGTTACACTTGTACATAGAAACCTAACATACAATATACGTATTTTCAAGACTTTATACTTAAGACAAGGAACAAAGTGATTTTAAATTACAAAAAAAAAAGACAAGTGACCCGCGATTCAAGGCCATACTATAATAATTTTAAGCGGTTGTTGATTAGAGCATAACGTGTGTGTGTGTGTGTGTGTGTGTGTGTGTGTGTGTGTGTGTGTGTGTGTGTGTGTGTGTGTGTGTGTGTGTGTAGACTTGGTACAAAGACACCTGTTTAAATTTGTTGTCCTTTTTTTGTAAGCAGTGGGTGATGGGTGAAGGTGACTAGATCTCTATATAGGCTTGGTCTTGGCATAGTTCAGCACCTGTTGAACAGTCCTCCTCCAGCGTCTGTCTCTCTCATTGTTTAACTGATTTTATCAGTTGTTGTTTTTACTGCGCTTCAACAATTAAGGTCTTTAAGCGCCTAACAAGGTTAATAATTCTACAATTTCATCCAAAATAATAGATTATGGGGGATAAAACTGTTTTATCAAAGGTGTGATATTATCTGTTGTGCACACATTTCTATGTCCTATATCATTATTTTGTTTCCTTACACATTGATGGTGTTTCATTATGACTTAACAAACTTTATGTGAGATATCATCAATGACTTATTTAATACTTCAGTGTGACGTCATTTCAGCTGGTTCATTTTCACTGTACGTTAATATGCCACATCGTAAGGTAACCAAGAGACTGCTGTGTTAACTTTAGTATATACGTATCATGAGTTGCACTGAGGCACTAAATAGTAGGTACAAAGAGTCAACCTACTCAGTTGTCTTGCCACACACGTTAACTGACACGCAGTACTAGTTCATCTGGTTAATTAAGGAGCTCGGACAGAAAGGTTGGCAATGTATTTTACGTATTTTCTTTAATCTGACAGGTAAGTTCAATAGTCTTGGGTGGTGGGGGGCCGGCGGGGGTAGCGGAGGCTTGTGGAGGTTGGGTAGTAGCGATGTCGTCCAGCCTGGTTGGTTGCTTCGATAGCCATACCGCTCATGCCCCGTACTGTGTTGTGACGTCGCCGAGGCTGCCGGAGAATTTTCTGAACGGGTTTCTGTGCCTCCTGACGTGGTAAAGTATTGACGCTGAGGAGTGACAGAGCACGGTTCAGGGATGTCTTTCTAGTTAAATATTGTTCTTGGTTCCGTGTGTCTGATTGCTCAACATCATCTACATAAATGGTTGGCAGTTTGGTGTTGAAACTTCGCGGACGTGTTCGGCTGCGTGGTAGTCTGAGGGAAACTGAGCGTTGGCGATGTTTTGGCTCTGTGACCTCCACCCAGGAGCTAGAGTTGAGGACTTCTACACTCGGTGTAGTCCGCTGCAGCTTGAGAGAGAGAGAACGACCCAGCGCTGCCTTGAGTCCTGCTTTCACGGGAATTGCAGGGCTTATTGAGCCCCTCTCGCTAACACTTGAACTGCCCGACGTTTTCCTTTGTCTTCTGATGTCTCTTAGAGGTGTGAGGGAGTCTCTACCCTGGTCGTCCCTCCCATCTTCCGTAGACTCGTCGTTGTCATCAGAAAAGGGAGTGTCAGGGTCAAAGTCTCGGGTCGTCGCCAGAGGGTCCTTAGCTGGAACACAGTCACCACAACTGACAACAGACTCACGGAGACTGTACTTTCCTGACGACTGGCTGCTGTGTACACTAGGCGACTGCTGAGGCTCACATTTGGGGTCATCATCACCACTTTGGCACGAGTCTAGAGCGGAGTCTGAGTCGTAATATTTTTGGTGGTCATTAGGGGGAATCTGAGACTTGTGGCCACTGTCCTGACCTGTGCCCCCCTCTGAACCACGACAGCACTGACACTGGCCCATGTTAGTGGCTCACATCCACACACCAGATATTTCACACTGACCCGCTCCTCGTCTCATCTTCCGTTATCCAAGTTCACCAGAAGTTCAACTTACAGTGTCTGATATTGCACACAAAGTTTTAATTTGAAGAAGTTTCGAAGAGTACAGCAAACCTTTTAATTAAATCTTGCTATTTCCTTCCGAGAGTAAGTACATTATAGAGAGAACAGCCACATTAGTATTTTCAACTTGTTCGGTGATAGATGATGTAGAATGTGTGTGGAGGTGTGCGTGGTGAGGGGCGGGAGAGTGGCCCGTGCACCACCTCCCGACCGGCTGCCAGAGCACTACTGCTGTTGGCTCCCACGTTGGGGTCGCTACAGCCTCCCACCCTCGAGTTGCCTCGCCTCGCGACCCTCAATATTAAGGACGAGTCATAGTATTCACTTACACCACTTTCCCACCAACTGATTTTAAAGTTATCCGAAACACGCAAAGTTATAATTAGTCGATAGTATATGACTTTATGTCCAGTATTTTGGTTGTTGGTTGTCTTTACTAAACAAATTACGCTCCTTTAAGGTGGTCTATTCGCATATATATATATATCTATATATATATATATATATATATATATATATATATATATATATATATATATATATATATATATATATATATATATATATATAAAACTGCTTGTCATTAAGATAATTGAAGTTCTTAACAGGATAATAAACACTCCAAGAAACTGTACACTTCACTGATTACACAGAAAAATCGTTTTTCATGATTGTAAATGTTTTTGACGCAGAGCTGAAGCTTCTTAGTCTGAAGCTTCTTAGTCGCGAGTTTCTTCCCGACACCTGTAGGAGTCACACCCACCGTCGTTGATGACAAAATGGGATCAGAGGAATAATCTGACAGCTGTAGATAATACCAGTTTAAACTCACTGCGATGGTGATAATTTAAGGATTAACTAGAAGAATATTCCTTTACAGCAATAGAGTATTATTGTGGAGTATTTCAGACTTAGCTGCCAAGGTATTACTTCATACTAGTTTTAAGTACTCCCTGGTATCTATTTTTCTTGAGGTTCACTTGTAAATCATTCTCCAAAAAGTTATGACATTACCTGTTGAAAGTTTGACTGTTAAGTGAGAGTCAGTTGAGGATGACCGGTCTCCTGTCTCCAATATTGACAATATAATACTCTATTATGGCCAGTGTCTGTTTCATTCAACCGTAATTTCAGGCGGGCACAGCATCAGGCGGGCACAGCATCAGGCGGGCACAGCATCAGGCGGACGCAGCATCAGGCGGGCACAACGTAAATGCTGTGATATTTCCCATCCGTACTTCCGTGGTTCTGTCAATGGAGAGGAGGTAACTCTACACTATGAACATAATTCGTACATTATATAAACATTATATTATATATTTCTTATTACAGATAGCAGTTTGTCCTTGCCTCTACACCACCCAACCTTTACACCTTTCAACTCCACGCCCTTCACCTCCATACCCTCCACTGCCTCCACTTTCATGCCCTCCGTCTCTACACCCTACACCTCCACACCATTCAATACCTGCCTCCACCTTCACACTCTGCAACCCTTCCTCCCTCCACCTCCGCACCTTCCACGTCCACACACTGCCCTGCATCTCTCCGCCCACCGCCTTTCCACCATCCACCTCCACGCCTTGTACCTCCACACCCTCCACATTCTACACCCTCCATCCACCTCCACACCCCTCACCTCCATGCCCTCCACCACCACACCCTCCATCCACCTCCACACCTCTCCGCCTGCACACCCTCCACCTCCACACCCTCCTCCCTCCAACTACACATCCTCCACCAACACACCCTGCTCTCTCCGCCTCTGCACCCTCCAACCCCTACGCCTCCATGCCCCCCATCTCTCTCCCTCCACACCATCCACCTCCACGCCCTCCACACTCCGACTGCACATCCTCTTCCAACACTCTCCTACTCCACACCACCCCTGGCACTGTAAGTCCCTTGATGGCACCGCTGCCCCTAAAGTGAGCCCCTGGGGCTCTGTTACCCTGTGCAGGCTCCTGGGTCCACCACCGCCCCTGGCAGGGTCCTTGGGGGCACCACCATCTTTGGACGAGCCCCTGAGCGCACCACCATCCCTGGGAGATTCCCTGGGGGCGCCGCTGTCCCTACAAGTGATCCTAGAAACGCCGCCGCCCCTGGGAGGGCCTCTGGGGGTACCACCGCCCCTGGGAAGTCCCCTGGGGGCACCGCTGTTTTGGGGGCGCCACCGCCACTGGGAGGGCCCCTTGGGGTGCCACCGCCCCTGACAAGGTCCCTGGAAGAACCACCGCCCCTGGGAGGTTCCCTGTGGGCGCCACCGCTCCTGGGAAGGCCCCTGGAAGCGCTACCGCCCCTGGGGGCGCCATCCTCCTGGCAGGGACCCTGTGGGCGCCACCCCCTTTGGGAGGGCCCCTTGGGGTGCTGCTGCCCATGTGCGGGCCCCTAGAGACACCACCGCCCCTGGAATGTCCTCTGGGGGGTACCACCGCCCCTAGGAGGTTCCCTGGGGGCGTCTCTACCTCTAAGAAGAGGCCCTGGGGGCGCTGTTGCCCCGTGGAGGTCCCCTAGGGGCGCCGTTACCCCTTAGAGGTCCAACCACTCCTGACAGGGCCCCTGGGGTCGCCACCGCCCCTGGAAGGGCCTTTGGGGGCGCCGCTGTTCCCTGGGGCCACCACCTCCCCTAGCAGCGCCCGTGCAGACACAACCACCGCTGGACGGGCCCCTGGGGGTGTACCGCCATCCCTGGGAGATCCCCTGGGGGCGCCGCTGTCTCTAAGAGTTCCTGTGGGCGTATCTGCCCCTAAGGAATAGCACTGGGGGCGCCGTTGACCCTCGGAGGGCCCCTTGCGGCGCCACCACTCCTAGCAAGGTCCCTTCGGGCGCCAAAGCCCCTGGCAGGGCTCCTGAGGGCACCACCGCCTCTGGGAGGTTCCCTGGGGGAGCCACCGCCCCTGGAAAGGCCCCTGGATGCGCCACCCCCTCTGGGAAGGCCCGTGGGAAGTCCCCTGACAGCACCGCTGGCCCTGGGGGCGCCATCACCTCAGGAAGGTCCCGCAGGGTCGCCACCGCCTCTGGGAGGGCCCCTGGGGGTGCCACCGCCCCTGGCAGGTTCGCAGGAAGGATCACCGCCCCTGGGAGGTCCCCTGTGGGCGCCACCATACCTAGGAGGGCCCCTGGAGGCGCCACCACCCCTGGCAGTGCTCCTGGGGGCTCCGCTATCTCCGATTCGATTGCAGAGTAATTAGTGGCCAATATGACCCTTGAAAGATTTTACTGACATTTTCCAATGCTAATTACTCATCAACTATCGGTTTCCAAGGTGTAATCTAGGGTTTGTGTGTTATTCTGAAAGTACTTAATTAGTTAAACCCCTTAAATTTCAATTTTAAGAAAAAAGTTTATTTTGGCCAAACATTTTGTAAGGTGTAAGACTTACATTTTTGGTGGTTTTGGGCCAAAAATTAGATTTTGCTGAAAATCACAGTATGGGTACTCCTGAGCGTGCTGATTATGAATATGTGGTCCACGATTCGATTGCAGAGTAATTAGTGGCCAAAATGATCCTTGAAAGATTTTACTGACATTTTTCAATGCTAATTACTCATCAACTATAGGTTTCCAAGGTGTGATTTAGGCCCCTGCAAGCGCTACCGCCCCTAGGGGTGCCACCCCCCCCCCCCTGGCAGGGACCCTGTGGGCGCCACCGCCTTTGAGAGGGCCCCTGGGGGCACCACCGCCCCTGGGAGGTTTCCTGGGGGCGTCCATACCCCTAAGAAGAGGCCCTGAGGGCGCCGTTGCCCCGTAGAGGTCACCTGGGGGCGCCGTTGCCCCTTTGAGGTCCCACCACTTCTGACAGGGCCCCTGGGTTACCACCTGCACTGGAAGGATCCTTGGGGCACCGCTGTCTATGGGATGGCCCCTGGGGACCCTACCGCCCATGTGAAGGCCTCTTGGGAGGGCCCCTGGGGTCATCGCTGACCCTGTGCGATCCCTAGGGCCACCACCGCCTTTGGCAGGGGCCCTGAAAGCACCACCATCCCTAGGAGATCCCTTGGTGTCGCCGCTGTCCTTGGGATGGCCCGTAAATGCGCCACCGATCCTGAGAGGGGCACTGCGGGCGCCACCGTCTCTGAGAGGGCCCTTGGGGTCGCTTGTGCCCCTAAGGTACACCCCCTAGGGGCACCACCGTCCTGGGAGGTCCCTTGGGGGCGCCCTCGACCCTGGTAGGGCCCCTGGAGGTTCCATTCCCCTGGAATGGCCGCTGGGTTCATCACCGCCCCTGAGAGGTTCCCTGGAGGCGCCACAACCCCTGGAAAGGCCCCTGGAGGCGCCACCCCCTCTGGAAGGGCCCCTGGGAATGATTTGCCCCTAAGGATAATTCCTGTAGGCGTAGCTGCCCCTAAGGAAAGGCCCTGGGGGCGCCAGCACCCTTGGCAGGGCCTCTTGGGTTACCACCGCCCCTGCGAGGTTCCCTGGTGGTGCCACAGCCCCTGGCAGGGTCGCTGGAAGGACCACCGGCCGGCCCTCGGAGGTCCCCTGTTGGCGCCACCGTACCTAGGAGGGCCCATGGAGGCTCCACCCCCACCTGGCAGAGACACCTGCTGGCGCCACCGCTTTTGGGAGGGCCCTTGGGGGCGTCGCTAACCCTGTGCGGGCCCCTGGAGCCACCACTGCCTTTGGCAGGGGCCCTGCCGGCACCACCATCTCTGGACGGGCTCTTGGGCCCACCACCATCCCTAGGAGATCCCCTGGGGTCGCCGCTGTCCCTGGGAGGGCCCGTAGATGCGCCACCGAACCTGAGAGGGACTGTGCGGGCGCCACCGTCTCTGAGAGGGACCCTGGAGGCTCTGCTGCCTCTAAGGTGAGCCCCTAGGGGCACCACTGACCCTGGGAAGTCCCCTGGGGGCGCCCCCGACCCTGGAAAGGCCCCTGGAGGCGCCACCCCCTCTGGGAGGGCCCCTGAGAGCGTTTTGCCCCTATGGAGAGTTCTTGTGGGCGTAGCTGTCCCTAAGGAAAGGCCCTGGGGGCGCCGTTGCCTCTACGGGGGGCGCCAGCACATCTGGCAAGGACCCTGGGGGTACCACCGTCCCTGCGAGGTTCCCTGGTGGTGCCACCGCCCCGGGAAAGATCCCTGGAGGTGCCACACCCTCTTGGAGGTCCCATGGTAAGTCCCCTGACGGCACTGATGCCCCTGGGGGCGCCATCACCCCGGGAAGGGCCCCTGGGGTCGCCACCGCCTCTGGAAAGGCCCCTGGGGGTGCCATCGCCCCTGGCAGGTTCGTTGGAAGGACCACCATCCCTGGGAGGTCCCCTGTTGGCGCCACCGTACCTAGGAGGGCCCCTGGAGGCGCCATTACCCCTGGCAGTGCTCCTGGGGGCTCCGCTGTCTTTGGGCTGGCCCCTGGAGGTTCCACCCCCACCTGGCAGGGACACCTGCTAGCGCCACCGGTTTTGGGAGGGCCCCTGGGGGCGTCGGGACCCTGCGGGCGCCATCGTCTCTGAGAGGGCCCATGGGGGCGCTGCTGCCGCTAAGGTGAGCCCCTAGGGGCACCACCGCCCCTGGGAGGTCCCCGGTGGGCACCCGACACCTGGTAGGGTCCCTGGAGGCTCTATTTCCCCTGGAATGGCCGCTGGGGGCATCACCGTCCCTGGGAGGTTCCCTGGGGGCGCCACCGCCCCTGGAAAGGCTCTTGGAGGCGCCACACCCTCTGGGAGGGCCCCTGGGAGCCTTTTGCCCCTAAGAGAGTTTCTGTGGACGTAGCTGCCCCTAAGAAAAGGCCCTGGGGGCACCGTTGCCCCTCGGGGGGCGCGAGACCCTTGGCAGTGCCCCTGGGGGTACCACCTCCCCTGCGAGGTTCCCTGGTGGTGCTACCGCCCATGGAAAGGCCCCTGGGGGTGCCATCCACTCTGGGAGAGCCCCTAGGAAGTTCCCTGATGTCACCGCTGCCATTGTGGACGGTATCCTCCCTGGAAAGGCCCCTGGGTGGCACCACCGCCTTTGGGAGGGTCCCTGGGGACGTCTCTGCTCCTAAGGAGAGCTCCTGTGGGCGTAGCAGCCCCTAAGGAGAAGCCCTGAGGGCGCCGTTGCCCCTTAGAGGTTCCCTGGGAGCACCACCACCTCTGACAGGGCCCCTGGAAGGGTCGTTGTCCCTCGGATGGCCCTTGGAGGCGCCTCTGACAGGACCCCTTTGGGTCGCTACCGCCTCTGGGAGGGCCCTTAGGGGAGTCGCTGCCCCTGTGCGGGTCCCTAGGGCCACCACCGTCCCTGGTAGGGCCCCTGCTGCACCACGACTCTTGGACGTGCCCCTGGTGGTACCACCATCCCTGGGATATTCTCTGGGGGCCCCGCTGTCCCTGGGAGGGCCCCTTGAAGCGCCACTGCCCCTGGGAGGTTCCCTGGGGGCGTCACCGCCCCTGAAAGGCCTTTGGAGGCGCCACTCCCTCTGGAAGGGCCCCTGGTTGCGTCTCTGCCCTTAAGGAGAGTTCCTGTGGGCGGAGCTGCCCCTATGAAGAGGCTCTGGAGGCGCCGTTGGCCCTCGGATGGCCCCTGAGGGCGCCACCACTCATGCCAGGGCTCATGGGGCGCCAACGCCCCTGGCCATGATGTTGTATGCAGTGCCATCCATTCTATATTTGCCTTGTAGGTTTAAGTATAAATGAACTTACGTAATAGTTTTCCTCGTATCATGTGTATGTACAACGATTTCCCAGTTGTATATTTTAGTCTTTTTTTTTCATTAACTCATTGTTATATTGGTCCAGAGTTTTATTGGTGAAACGTCTGAGTTATTTGTATTCGTATGTACAGTAGTTAGTTAACTGTATTTTAATTTATTGTTTTACTGTTCAAGATTTTAATCATGGACCCTAATGTATATTGTTTATATTCATAAAGCAAGTATTTTTGTGGTCAATTAAATTCTATCTATCTATATACATGGGCGGGCCCCTGTTAGCACCACCGCTCCTAGAAGGTCCCCTGTGGGCGCCACCGCCCCTTGCAGGGCCCTTGGGGGCACCACCACCCCTGGGCGGGCTCCTGGGGGCACCACCGCTACTGGGGACGCTGCTGTCCTTGGGAGGGCTCCTAGGAGCGCTGCCGCCCCTGGAAGGTCCCCTGCGGGCCCCGCTGTCCCCGGGAGAGCCACTTGGGGTGCCACCGCCCCTGGAATAGCCCCTGGAGGCACCGTTGCCCCTAAGAAGAGGCCCTGGGGGCGCCACCACCCCTGGAAGGTTCCCTGGAGGCGCCACCGCCACTAGGAGGTCCCCTGGGGGCGCCACCGCTCCTGGAAAAGCCCCTGGGGGCACCGCTGTCCGTAAAAGGAGAGCCACTGGGTGAGCCGATACCCCTGGTGGAAGGTGTGGAGTTGGAGGGTAGAGTGAGGATGTGCAATTGGAAGGAGGAAAAGGTGAAGGGTGAGGAGGTGGGGGTGTAGAGGAGTTGGAAGTAGGAGGAGGAATTGAAAGTTGTAGAGATGAAGGATGAGCAGTTAGAGGGCGTGGAGGTGGCGGGTAGGATGTGCAGTTGGAGGGAGGAGGGTGTGGATGTGGAGGGCATAGAGGTGGATGGTGTGGAGGCAGAGAGTTGGAGGGCCCCTTGGGGCTCCACTGACCCTAAGGAGAGCCCCTGGAGGCGTCGCTTCTCCTACGGAGAGCCCTGGGGGCGCTGCGGTCCCTGGAAAAACCCCAAGGGGCGCCAATGCTCATGGAAAGGCCCCTGGGGTCGTCACCGCACCTGCCAGGGCCCCTTGGGGCGTCACCGCCCCTGGGTGGTTCCCTGGGGGCGCCACCGCCTCTGGAAAGGCCCCTGGGGCTGCCACCGCCCCTGGCAGGGTCTCTCGAAGGACCACCACCCCTGGGAGGTCCCCTGTGGTCGCCACCGCCCCTAGGAGGGCTCTTGCAGGTGCCACCGCCCCTGACAGGGCCCCTGGGGTCGCCGCTATCCTTGGGCTGGCACCTGGGCGCGCAACCCACCCTGGGAGGGATCCTGTGGGCCCCACCGCTTTTGAGAGGGCCCCTGGGGGCGCTGTGCTTCTAAGGAGAACCCCTGGGGGTGACGTTGACCCTGTGCAGGCCCCTGGAAATATTACCTAATTTTGCGAAGTAGATTATCATAGAAAACGGGAAATTTGTATAACACAAAATGGGAAATATCTACTTTCTGGGAAAGTTGGTTATCTACTTATCATAGAAAACGGGAAATTTATATCATAGAAAATGGGAAATATCTACTTCCGGGAAAGTTGGTTATCTACTTTTCCGAAAAGTAGATTATCTAGTTTTCGGTAAAGTAGATTATCGACTTTTCGGGAAGCAGATTATCGACTTTTTGGGAAATAATACCTAATTTTGCGAAGTAGATTATCATAGAAAACGGGAAATTTGTATCACAGAAAATGGGAAATATCTACTTTCCCTGGGAAAGTTGGTTATCTACTTTCCCGAAAAGTAGATTATCTACTTTTCGGGAAAGTAGATTATCGACTTTTCGGGAAGTATATTATCGATTTTTTGGGAAATATTACCTAATTTTGCGAAGTAGATTATCATAGAAAACGGGAAATTTGTATCACAGAAAATGGGAAATATCTACTCCCCTGGGAAAGTTGGTTATCTACTTATCACAGAAAACGGGAAATTTGTATCATAGAAAATGGGAAATATCTACTTTCCGGGAAAGTTGGTTATCTACTTTCCCGAAAAGTAGATTATCTACTTTTCGGGAAAGTAGATTATCGACTTTTCGGGGAAGTAGATTTTCGAATTTTTGGGGAAATATTACCTAATTTTGCGAAGTAGATTATCATAGAAAACGGGAAATTTGTATCATAAAAAATGGGAAATATCTACTTTCCGGGAAAGTTGGTTATCTACTTTCCCGAAAAGTAGATTATCTACTTTTTGGGAAAGTAGATTATCGACTTTTCGGGAAGTAAATTGTCGACTTTTTTGGGAAATATTACCTAATTTTGTGAAGTAGATTATCATAGAAAACGGGAAATTTGTATCACAGAAATGGAAATATCTACTTTCTGGAAAGTTGATTTATCTACTTATCATAGAAAACGGGAAATTTGTATCATAGAAAATGGGAAATATCTACTTTCAGGAAAGTTGGTTATCTACTTTCCCGAAAAGTAGATTATCTACTTTTTGGGAAAGTAGATTATCGACTTTTTGGGAAGTATATTATCGATTTTTTGGGAAACATTACCTAATTTTGCGAAGTAGATTATCATAGAAAACGGGAAATTTGTATCACAAAATGGGAAATATCTACTTTCTGGGAAAGTCGGTTATCTACTTTTCCGGGTATAGATTATCTACTTTTTGAAAAGTAGATTATCGACTTTTCGGTGTATATTATCGATTTTGGGAAATATTACCTAATTTGAAGTAGATTATCAGGAAAACGGAAATTTGTATCACAGAAATGGGGAAACATTCACTCCCCCGGGGAAAGTTGGTTATCTACCACAAGCAGAAAACGGGAAATTTGTATCATAGAAAATGGGAAATATCTACTTTCCGGAAAGTTGGTTGTTCATTTTCCAAAGTAGATTATTTACTTTTCGGAAGCAGATTACTGACATTCTGGAAGTGCAATTGTCGACTTTTGGGAAATAATATTTAATTTATGGAAGTAGATTTCACAGAAAAACGAAATTTAAAATATGTAGAACAGATAAAATATCTTCCGAAAAGTTGGTTATTTACTTTTCCTGAAAGTAGATTATCTACTTTTTGGTAAAGTAGATTATCGACTTTTTCAAAGTAGATTATCGATTTTTGGGAAGATACTAATTTTTGGGCGAGATTATCATAGAAAACGAAATTTGTATCACAGAAATGGAAATATCTACTCCCTGGGGAGAAAGTTGGTTATCTACTTATCACAGAAACGGAAATTTGTATCATAGAAAATGGAACATTCAGTTTCCTGAAAGTTGTTATTCATTTCCTGAAAGTAGATTATCTCTTTTTAGTAGATTATCGACATTTCGAGAAGTAAATTGTCGACTTAAATATTACCTAATTTTATGTGAAGTAGATTATCATGAAAACGTAAATTTGTATCACAGGAAATGGGAAATATCTACTTTCCGAAAGTTGTTATTCATTTCTGAAAAGTAGATTATTCACTTTTGGGAAAGTAGATTATCGACTTTCTGGGAAGTATATTATCATTGGGGAAATATTACCTAATTTTATGAAGTAGATTATTGTAGAAAACGAAATTTGTATCACAGAAAATGGAAACATCTACCCCTGGGAAAGTTGGTCATCTATTTATCACAGAAAACGAAATTTGTATCATAGAAAATGGGAAACATCTACTTCCGAAAGTTGTTGAGTTTGATTTCTTCCTGAAAAGTAGATTATCTACTTTCGAAAGTAGATATCGACATTCTTCAGTAAATTGTCGACCTTTGGGAAATATTACCTAATTTATGTTTAGATTATCATAGAAACGTTAAATTTGTATCACAGAAAAATGGAAACATCTACTTTCCGGAAAGTTATTATCTACTTCCTTGAAAGAGATATTCACTTTTTGGAAAAGTAGATTATTGACTTTTCAAGTATATTATCGATTTTTTTGGGAAATATTACTCACCTTATGAAGCAGATTATCATGAAAACGGGAATTTGTATCTCAGAAAATGGAAATATCTACCTCCTGGGAAAGTTGGTTATTCATTTATCACAGAAAACGGGAAATTTGCATCATAGAAAATGGAATATCATTTCCGAAAGTTATTTACTTCCGAAAAAGTAGATTATCTACTTTTTCAAAAGTAGATTATCGACATTTCGGGAAGTAAATTGTCGACTTTGGGAAATATTACCTAATTTGCGAAGCAGATTATCATCAGAAAACGGAAACAAATAGAAATGGGAAATTCTGTTTCCAAAGTTGGTTTATTTCCTGAAAGGTTAGGTTATGTATTTTGGGAAAGTAGATTGACTTCGAAGTATATTATCGATTTTTGGGAAATATTACCTAATTTTGGTAGATTTGGGAAATGAAATTATAAATGGAAATATCTACTCCCTGGAAAGTTGGTTATCTATTATCACAGAAAACGAAATTAATTATAGAAAATGGGAAATATCTACTTCCGAAAGTTGGTTTACTTTCTCTGAAAGCAGATTATCTACTGAAAGTAGATTATCGACATTTCTGGAAGTAAATTGTCGACTTTTTAAGAAATATTACCTAATTTTTTGCGTAGATTATCATAGAAAAACGAAATTTGCATCACAGAAAATGGAAATATCTACTTCTCTGAAGTTGGATTATTTTTCGAAAAGTAGATTATTCTTTTTGGGAAAGTAGATTACGACTTTTTGAAGTATATTTCGATTTTGGAATATTACCTAATTTTATGAGTAGGTTTATTGCAGAAAACGGGAAATTTGTATCACAGAAAATGGAAATATCTACTCTGGGAAGTTGGTTATTCATTTATCGGGAAAACGGGAAATTTGTATCATAGAAAATGGGAAATATCTACTTCCGGGAAAGTTGATGAGTTTTCCCTGAGTGGATTATTTATTTTTCGGGAAAGTATGATTATCGACATTCTGGGAAGAATTGTCGACTTTTGGGAAATATTACCTAATTTCTGGGGTGATTATCATGAAAACGGGAAATTTGTATCAGAAATGGAACATCTATTCCCTGGGAAAGTTGATGTCTAATTCATTAAGAAAACTGGAAATTTATCAGAAATGGAAATATTTGCTTCTGAAAGTTGTTTATTCATTTGAAAAGTAGATTTTCACTTTTCGGGAAGTATGGTTTATCGACATTCTGGGAAGTAAATTGTCGACTTGGGAAATATTAACTAATTTCGTTTAAGTAGATTATCATAGAAACGTGAAATTTGTATGGAAATGGGAAATATCTACTTCCGGGGTTGGTTTATTTCCCAAAGTAGATTTTCTATTTTTTGGGAAAGTAGATTTATCGACTTTTCAAGTATATATTATCGATTTTTTGGGAAATATTACCTAATTTTGTTAAGTAGATTATCAGTAGAAAACGGGAAATTTGTAATGTAGAAATGGGAAACATCTACTCCCTGGAGTTAAGATCATTTACTGCAGGAAAACGGGAATTTGTATCATAGAAATGGGAAAAATTTACTTCTGAAAGTTGGTTTTTCTACTTCATGAAAAGTAGATTATTTACTTTTGGGGAAGTAGATTATCGATATTTCAAAGTAAATTGTTGACTTTTTTGAAATATTACTTTTTATGAAGTAGATTATCAGAAAAGGGATTTGTATACAGAAAATGTGAAGATTCATTTCTTGAAAGTTGGTTATTCGATTTGAAAAGTGATTGTCTACTTTTTGAAAGTAGAATATTTAATTTTAAGTATATTATTTATTTGGGAAGACACGATTTTAAGGTGAGATTATTGTAGAAAACGTGGAAATTTGATCACAGAAAATGTAAACATTCATCCCCTGGAAAGTTGGTTATCTACTATCATAGAACAGAATGTTTGCTGAAAGTTATTATTTACTTTCCGAAAGTTGATTTTCTATTTTCGAAAGTAGATTATTGATATTTCGGGAAGTAAATTGTTTGACTTTTGGGAAATATTACCTAATTTTATGGGAAGTAGATTTATGGTGAAACGGGAAATTTGTATTATGAAATGGGTGAAATTCTTCTTCCGGGAAAGTTATTATTTGATTTTTTGAAAAGTAGATTATCTACTTTGGGAAAGTAGATTATCGATGGGAAGTATATTATCGATTTTAGTGGAAATATTTACCAATTTTATAAAGATTACGAAAACGGTATCACAGAAAATGGAAATATCTACTCTGGAAAGTTGGTTATTTACTATCATAAAGGAAAACGGAAAATTTGTATCATAGAAAATGGGAAATATCTACTTTCCGGGAAAGTTAAGATTTACTTGAAAGGTAGATTTCTATTTTCGGGAAAGTGATTATCACATTTCGGGAAGTAAATTGTCGACTTTTAAAGTATTACCTAATTTTATGGGATGTAGATTATCATAGAAAACGGAAATTTGTATCATAGAAATGGGAAATATCACTTTCCGAAAGTTGGTTATTTATTTTCGAAAAGCAGATTATCTACTTTTTGGGAAAGTAGATTATCGACTTTCGGGAAGTATATTATCGATTTTGGGAAATATTACCTACTTTTATGAAGCGAGATTACTGCAGAAAACGGAAATTTGTATCACAGAAATGGAAATATCTAATTTCTGGGAAAGTTAATATTCTTATCATAGAAACTGGAAATTTGTATCAGAAATGGGATCTATTTCGAAAGTTGTTATTCATTCTTGAAAAGTAGATTATTCTTTGAAAGTAGATTATCGACATTTCTGGAAGTAAATTGTCGACTTTTTGGGAAAATACCTAATTTTGCGAAGTAGATTATCACAGAAAACGGAAATTGTATCACAGAAAATGGGAAACATCTACTTCTGGGAAAGTTAAGATTTATCCCTGAAAAGCAGAGATTATTTTATAAGTAGATTAATGGACTTTTCTAAGAAGGTTGATTTTTTTGGGAAATATTACCTAATTTTGCGAAGTAGATTATCAGAAAAAACGGAAATGAATGCAGAAATTGGGAAATATCTACCCCTGGGAAAGTTAGTTATCTACTATCAGAAAACGGGAAATTTGTATCATAGAAAATGGGAACATCTACTTTCCGAAAGTTGTTATTTTATTCCTGAAAAGTAGATTATCTACTTTTTGGGAAAGTAGATATCGACTTTCGGGCAATATCGATTTTAAATATTACCAATTTTAGCGAGATTATCATAGAAAACGGAAATTTGTATCACAGAAAATGGGAAATATTCACTTCTGGGAAAGTTGGTTATCTATTTACCATATGAAAAGGAAATTTGTATCATAGAAAATGGAAATATCTACTTTCCGAAAGTTATGGATTTCATCGAAAGTATTATCACTTTTCGGTAGATTATCGACATTTGGGAAGTAAATTGTCGACTTTTTGGGAAATATTACCTAATTCTTAAGCTAGATTATCATAGAAAACGAAACATCACAGAAAATGGTATCTACTTTCCGGGAAAGTTGTTATTTTCCTGAAAGTAGATTATCTACTTTTTGGAAGTAGATTATCGACTTTTCAAAGTATATTATCGATTTTTGGGGAAGACACTTAATTTTGCGAAATATTAATGGAGAAAATGGGAAATTTGTATCATGAAATGGAAATATCTACTTTTAAGTTATGGTCTACCATCACAGAAAATGGGAAATTTGTATCATAGAAAATGGGAAATTCATCTCTCTGAAAGTTATTACTATTTCTCCTGAAAAAGGATTATCTACTTTCAAGCAGATTATCGACATTTCGGGGAAGCAAATTGTCGACTTTTGGGGAAATATTACCTAATTTTGCGAAGTAGATTATCACAGAAAACGGAAATTTGGATCAGAAATAAAATATCTACTTCCGGAAAGTTGGTATTCATTCTCGAAAGTAGATTATCTACTTTTGGGAAAGTAGATTATCGACTTTTCGGGAAGTATATTACTGATTTTTTTAAAATATTACCTAATTTATGAAGTAGATAATGGTAGAAAACGTAAATTTGGTATCACAGAAAATGGAAACATCTACCCTGGGAAAGTTGATTATCTACTTATCACAGAAAACGGAAATTAGAACACAGAAAATGTAACTATCTACTTTCCGGGAAAGTTAATATCTACTTTTCCTGAAAAGGATTATCATTTTTGAAAGTAGATTATCGACATGTAGTAAATTGTTGACTTTTGGAAATATTATTTGTGTTTTTTTGTGGGTTTGGTTGTTTTTTGGTTTTTTTTTGTGGTTCTCTAAATATTATCGATTTTTGGGAAATATTACCTAATTTTATGGGGTTATGATTATAAACGGAAACACAGAAAATGGGAAAATTTACTCCCTTGGGAGTTGTTATCTAATTTTATCACAGAAAACGGAAATTTGTATCATAAAATAAACATTCTTCAAAGTTGTTATCTACTTTCTTTGTAAAAGAGTTATCACTTTCGAAAGTAGATTATCGACATTTCGGAAGCGAAATTGTTTGATTTTTTTGGGAATATTACCTAAGAAATTATCGTAGAAACGGAAATGTATGATGTGAAAAGGAAATATCTACTTTTGGAAAGTTTATTTCTTGAAAAGGATTATTTTCAAAGATTACTTCTTTTTCGGAAGTATATTATCGATTTTAATTTAATTTTGGGATTATAAAACGGAAATTTGATGAAATAAATATTTACTCCCAAGTTGGTTATTTACTATCATAGAAAACGGGGAAATTTGTATATAGAAAATGAAATATCGACGAAAGTTGGTTATACTTTTCCGAAAAGTAGATTTATCTACTTTTTTCGGGAGATTATCGACATTTCGGGGAGTAAATTGTCGATTTTTGGGAAATATTACCTAATTTTGAAGTAGATTATCATAGAAAACGGTTGTTTGTGGTTTTTTTGTTGGTTTTTTTGTGTTTTTTGTTTTTTTTTTTTGGGGTTTGGTTTTGTGTTTTTTGTTTTTTTTGGAAATGTTTGTATACAGAAAATGGGAAATATCTACTTTCCGGGATGTTATTTATTTCCTAGATTTATCTATTTTTGGGAGAAAGTAGATTATCGACTTTTTCGTTAAGTATATCGATTTTTTGGGAATATTACTCACTTTAAAGAGATTATCACAGAAAACGGAAATTTGTATCACAAGAAAATGGGAAATATCTACTCCCCTGGGGAAAGTTGGTTATCCACAGAAAACGGGAAATTTGTATCATAGAAAATGTAAATATCTACTTTCCGGAGTTATACCATTTCTCCTGGAAAGTAGATTATCTACTTTTCGAAAGTGATTATCTATATTTTTGAAGTAAATTGTTTATTTTTTAAAATATAATTATATGGATTATTATAGAAAACGAAATTTGTATCGTAGAATGAGTATCTACCGAAAGTATATTTCTGAAAAGTTACTCATTTTCGGTAGATTCGACTTTTTAAGATATTATCGATTTCAAAGTGTCGTTTTGTAGATTACTGAAAACGAACAAGAAAATGGAAATATTTACCCCTGGGAAAGTTGGTTATCACTACGAAAACGAAATTTGTGATATGAAATGGGAAATATTTATTTTCCGAAAGTTATGCTTCATTTTCTCGAAAGGATTATCGCTTAGAGTAGATTATCGACATTTTGGGAAGCAAATTGTCGACTTTTAAAATATTAACTTTCATGGAGTAGATTATCATAGAAAAACGGAAATTTGGATCACAGAAATAAAATGATTTATCTACTTCTCCTGAAAAGTAGATTATTTTTGGGAAAAGTGATTATCGACTTTCGGGAAGCATATTATCGATTTTTAAATATTACCCACTTATGGCATTATCATAGAAAACGAAATTTGTATCACAGAAAATGGGAAATATTCACTCCCCTGGGAAAGTTGGTTATCTACTTATCACAGAAAACGGGAAATTTGTATCATAGAAAATGGGAAATATCTACTTTCCGGGAAAAAGTGGTTATTTTCCAGTATTATCTACTTTTGGAAAGTAGATTATCGACATTTCTGGGAAGCAAATTGTCGACTTTTTGGGAAATATTACCCATTTAAGAAGTAGATTATCACAGAAAACGTGAAAATTTGGTATCACAGAAAATGGAAATATCTACTTTCTGGAAATATCTTTCCCAGATTATCTACTTTTAAAGTAGATTATCGACTCGTAAGTATTATCGATTTTTAAATATTACCCAATTTTAGCAAAGTAGATTATCATAGTTCAAACTTGTATCACAGAAAATGAAATATCTATCTTTTGGGAAAGTTGTTATCTACTTATCATGAAAACGGTAAATTTAAATTATAAAAATATTCAATTTCCGGGAAGTGTATTCACTTTCCCAAAAAGAGATTATCTACTTTCCAAGCAGATTATTCACGAACGGTTTTAATTTCAAACATCTAATTTTATGGAAGTAGGTATCAAAAACGGAAATTTGTATCATAGAAAATGGGAATATTCTATGAAAGTTGAATATTTCCTGAAAAGGATTATCTACTTTTTGGGAAAGATTATCGACTTTTCGAAGTATATTATCATTTTTAAATATTACCTAATTTTACAATAGATATCACAGAAAATGGGAACGGTATCACAGAAAATGGGAAATATCCATTCCTGGGGAAAGTTGATATTCATTTCAATGTTAAGAAGTCCGGAAATTTGCATCATAGAAATGAAATAATTCAGTTATTATCTACTTCTGAAAGTAGATTATCTACTCGAAAGTAGATTTATCGACATTCTTGGGGAAGTAAATTGTCGACTTTGGGAAAAAAAAATGGGAACATTCATTTTCCGCGAAAGTTGGTTAGATAAAACAACTTTCCAAAATAGATTATCATAGAAAACGGGAAATTTGTATCATAAAAAATGGGAAATATCTACTTTCCGGGAATGTTGTTGTTCACTTTCCCGAAAAGTAGATAGATTTTCTACTTTTAGGAAAAGTAGACACGATTTTTTCGGGGGAAATAGGATTTTTCGAATTTTGGGGGAAATATTACCTAATTTTGCGGAAGCAGATTATCATAGAAAACGGGAAATTTGTATCACAAAAAATGGGAAATATCTACTTCCGGGGAAAGTTGGCGATAACCAAATTTTCCGGAAAATAGATTATCATAGAAAACGGGAAATTTGTATCATAAAAATGGAAATATCTACTTTCCGGAAAGTTGGTTAGATAACCAAATTTGCCAAAATAGATTATCATAGTAAAAACGGGGAAATTTGTATCATAAAAATGGGGAAAGATCTACTTTCCGTAAAAAGTTGGTTAGGATAAAACAACTTTCCCGAAAATAGATTATCATAGAAAACGGGAAATTTGTATCATAAAAAATGGGGAAAATATCTACTTTCCGGGAAAGTTATTAGATAAATCAAAATTTGCCGAAAATTAGATTATCATAGAAAACGAAATTTGTACTGAGCAAAAAAATGGGAAATATCTACTTTCCATGAAAGTTGGTTAGATAAACAACTTTCCTGAAAGTAGATTATCATAGAAAAACGGAATGAACATAAAAAATGGGAAATATTTACTTTCCGAAAGTTAGTTAGATAAATCCAAATTTGCCGAAAATAGATTATCATAGAAAACGGAAATGGTATCATAAAAAATGAAATATTCAATTTCCGCGAAAGTTAGAAAGTTAGATAAACAACTTCCCGAAAATAGATTATCAAGTAAAACGGGAAATTTGTATCATAAAAAAATGTAAATATCTACTTTTCCGGGAAAATGGGTTAGATAAACCAAATTCCCACGAAAATAGATTATCACAGAAAACGAAATTTGTACTACAAAATGTAAAAGCCTACTTTCCGGGAAAGTTGAAGATATCTATCTCAGTAGATAGATTTTCACTTTTCGGGAAAGTAGATTATCGATTTTTCGGGGAATAGATTTTCGAATTTTGGGGAAATATTTACCCAAATTTTGCGAAGTAGATTAACAAGGAAACGGAAATTTGTATATCACAAAAATGGGAAATATCTACTTTCCGGGAAAGTTGGTTAGATAACCAAATTTTCCGAAAATAATAAAGAAAACGGAAATTTGTATCATAAAAAATGGAAATATCTACTTCCGAAAGTTGGTAAGATAACCAAATGGCGAAAATAGATTATCATAGAAAAAACGGAAATTTGTATCATAAAAATGGGAAATATCTACTTTCCGCGAAAGTTGGAGTTAGATAAACAACTTTCCCGGAAAATAGATTATCATAAAACGGGAAATTTGTATCATAAAATGGGAAATATTCCTACTTTCCGAAGCGAAGGATAACCAATTTTACGAAAAATAGATTATCATAGAAAACGGAATGGTATCATAAAAAATGGGAAATATCTACTTTCCGCGAAAGTTGGTTAGATAAACAACTTTCCTGAAAATAGATTATTTGGCAGAAACGAAATTTGTATCATAAAAATGGGAAATATCTACTTTCCGGGAAAGCATAGATAAACCAAATTTGCCGAAAATAGAGTCATCATAGAAAACGGAAATTTGTATCATAAAAAAATGGGAAATATCTACTCCAAGCAGAAGTTATTAGATAAACAAACTTTCCGAAAAGAGATTATCATAGAAAATGAAATTTGTATCATAAAAATGGGGAAATATCTACTTTCCAGAAAATGGTTATATAAACCAAATTTACGAAAATAGATTATCGGTGAAAACGGAAATTTGTATCATAAAAATGGGAAATATCTACTTTCCGCGAAAGTTGGTTAGATGTAACTTTCCCGAAAATAGATTATCATAGAAAACGGAAATTTATCATAAAACCTGGGAAATATCTACTTTCTCCTGGAAGACATGCTCACTTTTCCCGAAAAGTATAGATTTTCTACTTTTCGAAAGTAGATTATCGATTTTCGGGGAATAGATTGAATTTCTTGTGGTGCTGATACCTAATTTTATGAAGCAGTATTTCTGTCATAGAAACAGGAAATTTGTATCACAAAATGGAATATTCACTTTCCGAAAGTTGGTTAGATAACCAAATTTTTCCGGAAATAGATTATCAAAGAAAAACGGGAAATTTGTATCATAAAAATGGGGAAATATCTACTTTCCGGAAAGTTGGTTAGATAACCAATTGCTTTAAAAGATTGAATACAGAAAAACGGGTACTGTATCATAAAAAATGGGAAATATCTACTTTCCGCGAAAGTTGGTTAGATAAACAACTTTCCCCGAAAATAGATTATCATAGAAAAACGGAAATTTGTATCATAAAAAATGAAATATTCATTTTCCGGGAAAATGAGCGATAACCAAATTTTATGGAAAATGGATTATCATAGGTACCCGGAAATTTGTATCATAAAAAAATGGGAAATATCTTCTTCCGCGAAAGTTGGTTAGGATAAACAACTTTTCCCGGAAAATATATTATCATAGAAAAACGGAAATTTGTATCATAAAAAAATGGGGAAATATCTACTTTCCGGAAAGTTATGATAACCAAATTTTGCCGAAAATAGAGCCATCATAGAAAACGGAATTTGAACATAAAATGGGGAAATATCTACTTCATGAAAGTTATTAGATAAACAACTTTCCTGAAATATCATTATCATAGAAAACGGAAATTTGGTATCATGTAAAATATCTATTTCCCGGAAGGCTGAGTAGATAACCAAATTTATTTTGAAAATAGATTATCATAGGAAAACGGGAAATAACGGAAATTTGTATCATAAAAATGGAAATATCGACTTTCAGGGAAAGTTTGTTAGATAACAACTTTCCGAAATAGATATCATAGAAAACGAAAATTTGTATCATAAAAATGAAATATCTACTTTCGGAAAGTTGGTTAATAACCAAATTTGCCGAAAATAGATATCATAAAAAACAGGTTGTATCATAAAAAATGGGAAATATCTACTTTCTGTGAAGTTTGTTAGATAACTAATTTCGAATTATTATCATAAAACAATTTGTATCAAAAAATGAATATCTACTTTCAGGGAAGGTTTCTTAGATAACCAACTTTCGAAAATGATTATCATAAACGGAAATTTGTATCATTAAAATAGGAAATATCGACTTTCCGGAAAGTTTTTGATAGCTAATTACCGAAAATAGATTATCATAGAAAACAGGAAATTTGTATCATAAAAATGAATATCTACTTTCCGGGAAAAGTTAGATTAGTTACCAAATTGCAAAATAGATATCATAGAACAGAAATTTGTATCATAAAAATGGGAAATATCTACTTTCAGGAAAGTTTTTTAGATAACATTGCGAAAATAATTTTGAAACGAAATTTAAAATGGAATATCGACTTTGGGAAAGTTGGTTAGATTACAAATTTGCCGAAAATAGTTATCATAGAAACAGGAAATTTGTATCTATGGATATCCTTTCCGGGAAATTTCTTGGATATGCTTTCCCGAAAATTGATTATCAGAAAACGGGAAATTTGTATCATAAAAATGAAATATCTATTTGGAAAGGTTGGTTTTGATAACAAATTTCCGAAAATAGTTATCATAGAAAAATTTGTATCATAAAAAAAAATATCTACTTTCGGAAAGTTGGTTAGATTCAATTGCCAAAATGAATATCATAGAAAACAGGAAATTTGTATATAAAAATAAATATCTACTTTCCGAGGAAGTTGGTTAGATAATTTGCCGAAAATAGATTATCATAGAAAACGGGAAATTTGTATCATAAAAATGAAATATCTACTTTCGGGAAAGTTTGTTAGATAACCAAATTTCAAAATAGATTATCATAGAAACAGAAATTTGTATCATAAAAATGGGGAAATATCTACTTTCCGGGAAGGTTAGTTAGATTACAAATTTCGAAAATAGATTATCATAGAAAACAGGAAATTTGTATCATAAAAATGGGAAATATCTACTTTCGCGAAAGTTTCTTAGATAATAACTTTCCGAAATAGATTATCATAAACAGGATATTTAGTATCATAAAAATGGGAAATATCTACTTTCGAGTTTCTTAGATAACCAATTTGCCGAAAATGAATTATCATAGAAAACGGAAATTTGTATCATAAAAATGAAATATCTACTTTCCGCGAAAGTTTCTTAGATAACCAACTTTCCCGAAAATTGATTATCATAGAAAACGGAAATTTGTATCATAAAAATGGAAATATCGACTTTCAGGAAAGTTTGTTAGATAACAACTTTCGAAAATGATATCATGAAATCTTGAAATTTGTATCATAAAAATGGGAAATATCTACTTTCGGGAAAGTTTGTTTAGATAACAAACTTTCCCGAAAATAGATTATCATAGAAACAGGAAATTTGTATCATAAAAATGGAAATATCGACTTTCCGGAAAGTTGGTTAGATAACCAATTTGCCGAAAATAGATTATCATAGAAAACAGGAAATTTGTATCATAAAAATGAAATATCTACTTTCGGGAAAGTTGGTTAGATTATAATTTGCGAAAATAGATTATCATAAAATGGAAATTTGTATCATAAAAATGGGAAATATCTACTTTCGTGAAAGTTTGTTAGATCATATTTTGAAAATTATTATCATATAATGGAAATTTGTATTTTTGTGGGAAATATCTTTTGGAAAGTTAGTTTTATAAATTTGGAAATAGTTATCATGAAACAGGAAATTTGTATCATAAAAATGGGGAAATATCTACTTTCGGGAAGTTTATTAGATAACAAATTTCCGAAAATGGATTATCATAGAACAGGAAATTTGTATCATAAAAAATGGGAAATATCTACTTTCCGGGAAAGTTTCTTAGATTACCAATTTGCCGAAAATGATTATAGAAAACAGGAAATTTATCATAAAAATGGGAAATATCGACTTTCTGGAAAGTTTCTTAGATAATAACTTTCGAAAATAGATTATCATAGAAAACAGGAAATTTGTATCATAAAAATTGAAATATCTACTTTCGGGAAAGTTTGTTAGATTACCAAATTTGCCGAAAATAGATTATCATGAAAACAGGAAATTTGTATCATAAAAATGTAAATATCTACTTTCAGGAAAGTTTTTTGAATAACCAATTTTCGAAAATAGATTATCGAAAACAGGAAATTTATCATTAAAAATGGGAAAT
>NW_024735442.1:2634764-2664109 GCF_018991925.1 Homarus americanus | reverse complement strand
TCAGTATGGCGATTGATTACGTATTGCTGTACCTGGGACCTCACTGTGTGTAGGTCAACTTGGGTACCATTGTACTGTTGAGTTGTTCTCACTGACTTAGCACTGTTCACCTCTGTTCAACACTGGTTCCATTCTTTTCTAAATGAAATAGTAACTTCTGGCGTGAACTTGTTGATATTCCGGTGGGGAGGAGGGTTCAGGGAGGGAGTTGGTATGGGCCAATAATAGTTGACCTGGCTGCTCTGAGAGGAGCGCCAGGTATGTGTGTGTGTGTGTGTGTGTGTGTGTGTGTGTGTGTGTGTGTGTGTCAGATGGTCATGAAGCTGGTTAGTTATATCACAGGTGTTAGTGACAAGGGTAAGGTGTTTTAGTTATAGGTTAATGCATCAACTCGTTAGTATTGTCTCTATGCTATATATCTACAGCTTCATTATATTTCCACTAAAGAGAAGGACTGATAGTTTTCCTTCGTTTTTTCTTCTTCTTCTTTATCCTCACAAACAATCAGCAAATAATCGCCACACCTGTTGTTCCTTGTCCAATTATCTTGAAACTTGTTCCTTGGTCCAATACGCCCTCATACGCTTACTTATTTACTTTATTTGTCCTTGTCGTGGGGCCAGCAGTGTAGGTGAAGCCAAACAGTTGTCGTCTTACTTTGTGAATATTTGCCTTTGTAACTTGTGCTGTACTTATTTACTTTTCTTAAAAAAAAGTTTCTTTGTCTGTATAAATTATAAGTTTCTATTCTACTATCGCAAGTTTAGAAGTTCTTTGGTCACGGTGAACAATGACTGTGGGTCCCGTCAGTCTGGCGGCCTGTTATGGGCGGCGTGGTGTATACACAGAGTGGCACTGTGCCCAATATTACACCCAGTCACCTTCACTTTCCAATTGTCAAGTCAGGTACTCACTCACAGCTGGGTTGACTTGGGATGCCCTGTGCCTGAACCAGCTACCCTTAGGACAGAAAACGAGTGTTGTATCCATTCGGTCACTACAAGTAACATATAGTGAGATAATGCTCATTATTGAGCATTATAAAACCTAAACTTTAAGAATATTTCTATAACTTATCGTTGAGTATTTAACAGACTTAACTTTTAAACTTCTCTCATTCCATTTTGTTGAGAAAAACACCACTTAACTATCCACCATAAAGTGTTCTAACACACAATAAAACCCGGTTGTGAGCAAAAGCCCTGCCAGTAAAAAACGTTGTTTGAACTTCTATGATCAGCTGAGTGGATTATACATCAGCACTATCTGTGGGGCTAAGGTAGGAACCTTATGTAGGACTTCCACTTGTATACGTGTAACTCCACCTGTGTACACCAACACTGCATAATGAGAAGACTACTGTAGAGTCTTTTCTCTCCCATTGAGTCGTTTATGTTGTTTTGTTAGAAGAAATATAACAAACAACAATAATACAGAAATGTAAAACACTTATAGACTCCCACAAGTCGGGTCAGTGCACCACACGTCAGGCTACTCTTGTCGCCCTTCCTCAACACTCTCCTGGGGAACTCTCCTCTCTGTATAAACAAAACAGAGAAGACACATTTCTGTGGTGGGTGATACATATAATGTACGAGTCACAGGAGACAGTGTATAAATATTATCCCTCGACGTAGGTTCAAACATCAAAGACGACGTCCTGAGAATCTTTTGAAAGTCGACAGCTGTCTCCTGCCTCCCTCCGGGCCTGGATAAGACGCTAGGTAGTGAAGTTCCCCTAATGTTTGTTACACCCACATTACAATATATTCTCCTTCACATACGTCCCTCTATCATTCGGTATTAGGACTTTGACCACGTGAAGATTAGATAACCTGATGGTTAAACAAACTAACGCTAACCTAATCTGACATAGCCTAGAGTTAACCAAACCTAATGTTAGCCTAGCAAAACCTAACCTAACCTAAGCCTGAGACCCAGATAATCATACTGCCCTAAAACACAGTCACTCACTGCCCTGAGACACACAACCCTACACTGCCTTGAGACACACAGCCCTACACTGCCCTGAGACACACAATCCTACACTGACCTGAGACACAGCCCTACACTGCCCTGAGACACAGCCCTACACTGCCCTGAGACACAGCCCTACACTGCCCTGAGACACACAGCCCTACACTACCCTGAGACAAACAGCCCTACACTGCCCTGAGACACAGATAACCGTAATGCCCTGAAAGTCTAATTAAGTGCAAGTCTCAGAGTTATTTAGTGTTGAAAACGAGTTAATTAAGAAGGTGGCAGAGTTATTACCTCGAGAGTCTCCAGCACACACACACACACACACACACACACACACACACACACACACACACACACACACAAACACACACACACACACACACACACACACACACACACACACACACACACACACACATTCTACCTCCGCTGCCTCATATTTTTCCCGGGTTCAGATTTTTGCAAGTTTTGACTATGGAAGGATAAAATTGGGGGGAGGAACAGTGTTATTCAAAAAGCCTTTCACCGATTTGAATCAGACATAGTAAATATTTGGTTAGTTTCGCTCAAGACAAACTATCAGTATCTGTGTACAAAGGTCAAAGGTCAGGATTAAAGAGAGATGATTTTTTCCTGTAGGTCAAACATGATTTAAAACTCATAAACTTACTTCAAATCTAAACACTGAAGGTCATGCGCATGTAAGATGAACTATCGTTATTGAAATGCAACCAAAACGATAAGAAAAAAAATATATTAGTTAATTTTGACTCAACTTAAGATATGTTAAGACTCACCAACGACGTGGATAGATTTTATATTAACAAAGGTTGAGGAATCGATGATGTACTGTAACCACTACATTACACAAGATGAGAGGTTATTTCTGAATCGGGCTTGTGTGTCTTATCCATTTGAAGTTCACAGCTGGTAGATAGTTCGCCTCGCAAGCATATGATTACGGGTTCGATCCCCTACTGCAATAAAGGACATATCAACACCTACTTGGTACTTATGAACTAATATATAACTCAAAGATCTGTCAGTCATGTTTTATGTTTTCACTCGTGTATATGTCTGTCAGTCTCCTTGTCAGCTACCCAACACTTTCAACTAAAATATTAATAAGTTTTAAATAAATTCCTGCTCCCTGAACTTGGCGTCGTTTTTTTTTTTTAATAATCGGTCAAAGTTGAAAGTCATTGCGTTAAATGTCATTGTGTCGGGGTTGAACTGTTTGCTTCATAACATCATAACCAACTGTTGGTGTTGGTCTTCTTCCCGGGGGTTAGGTTAGGTTTGGTTAGGATAGATTAGTTTAGGTTTGGTTTGGTTAGGATAGGTTAGCTATTGTATTATGGTATTGTTCTTATATGTCGACATTAACTTAATTATTTTATTTTCAATCTCAATTTTACTTTTTTTTTTACTTATATTCACTTATTTACTTCCGCCTCTATCACTGACTCGCGTAGTTATCACCAGAGTCACCGTGAGAAATATTTATTTCTATTTATCTCTGTTTATCGTTTTAGTTCATCTCCCAGTGATCTTTCCGGCGGCGATCTGAGACACTTCAACTTCTGGCACAAACTTTGATATTAGTTCCCCTGGTGTGGTCCATGGTGTGGTCCTTGGTGTGGTCCATGGTGTGGTCCGTGGTGTGGTCCTTGTTGGTCCGTGATGTGGTCCATGGTGTGGTCCTTGGTGGTCCGTGGTGTAGTCCCTGGCGTCGTCTGTAGCGTGGTGCGTCCGTGGTCCCTGGCGTCGTCCCTGGCAGCGTGGTCTGGCATCTGGTCCCTGGCGTCGTCTGTGGCGTGGTCCCTGGCATCTTCTGTAGCGTGGTCCCTGGCATCTTCTGTAGCGTGGTCCCTGGCATCTTCTGTAGCGTGGTCCCTGGCGTCGTCTGTAGCGTGGTCCCTGGCATCTTCTGTAGCGTGGTCCCTGGCGTCGTCTGCAGCGTGGTCCCTGGCATCTTCTGTAGCGTGGTCCCTGGCATCTTCTGTAGCGTGGTCCCTTTACTATTCAATAACTGTAATATATTCGTCCTTGGCCAGTAAAAGTTTTATGTAATGGTCGTCTGGAGAAGAAAATTACTGTGTGACGTTGCCTGATCTCACACCCCCATGTTAGTGATATTATTACTCGCCAAAAACATCGGAGAAGAAGCGACCAATTTCTCTATACTAAATGTGTAAGACTTGACTTCACTAGACGAGGGTTTATATATCAACCCCACAAATTATAATAACACTGTTTATATCGTGAAGTTATAATCATTTAGTTAATCATGGCAAAATTACCTGCACCATGAATAAAAGGTGTGGCAAGAGTGTGTGATGGAGGGAGTGTGACTGATAACTTCTACCTGTCCATATATCACCCAGCTGTCACAGAGGGTTCATGTATAATGTTAATATCGTATTAATGTTTTGTGATTTTATATCCAAGCTGCAAATAACTTGTTTAATTCCAAATGAGTTTATGTTGTATCAAAACACTGAGACAATATTTAAAATTTGTGGAGATATAAAGTTGATAATTATTAGTCTATGTGTTTCTGGTCGTGATGGGGTAAATATTATACTTGGAAATGTGTAAGAATGACAATGTTGTGAGGAGGAGGAGGAGAAGAAGCTGTGTTTATTTATATTTTTGTACCCCGAGTGTTATACTACTTCCTCTATTTCTGAAAACATATAATCAAGCTCCAGTCTAATTAACGTCAAGGCTAGTGTGTTATAGCTTAATAATGTTCTGGAATATTAGACTCACACTCATATATTTTAAACCTGGTACAAGCAGCGGGGGAAGAAAGAGGTTGGTGGGGTGTCTGGTAGTACCTCAGGTGACTCAACTGTTGTGACTTAGTGAGGGTTACCGGTACATTGGTATTTATTAAACAAGTTTGATTTACCATATAATTTGTGTATTAAATTGTTTCGCTCTTGTAAATCTTAATCTTTATACAATATGAGTTAGATTAGGTTATCATCTGAACTGTAACAAAAAAATTTCTTGAGTTACATTATCCGTTTGACTGTACAAGAATGAAATGTGATATCAACGCCACCAAGTCGACTCTCGGCGTGGAAGACTTTGTTGTGTCTCCTGCGAGTTAAGGAACATTGTTAACAACATACGTGCAGCATTTGTTGTTCTGTGATGACTTTATGGTGCAGCCTCAACTCTCAGGTTTCAATGTGTTTGTAGTAAGGCGATGATGATGCAGCACTATATTAACTCATTGTTGATTCTGATGGTGGTCCCTCACTCACTCCCACTCCTCCTCCCGCATTATCACCTCTAACTCCCTCACTCCTCCTCCTGTGTTACCTCTACCTCCCTCACTCCTTCTCTGGTGTCTTCTCTCCCTCCCTCACCCCTCCCTCACTCCTTCTCTGGTGTCTTCTCTCCCTCCCTCACCCCCCCCTTACACTTCTCTTCTTCCTCCTTTACTCTCTCTCTCTCACGCCGTCATTTAAGGTGATCAGCTGTGTCCCCCACTCACAGTATGAGGTCTTGATCCCCCACAGACGTACTCACACTGTGTTTATTTTCACCGTGTCCTTTTGCTCACATCTTTACCCACCTTCTCCTTCATCCCTTTGTTTACTCTGTCTGCTTCTGTTTGTATTTCTATATTCTTGGTTGTTTTTCCTAATTGTGTACCTCATTGTTTACCCTAATTACCTTTCTACTCACCTGCCTACTTACCTGCCTGACTATATTAGATTTAATCAAGGTAACCTGGAACTCCACGGGGTACTTGAAAAAAGTGGAAGATGGTGGGAATCTCGTCTCTCATTACGCGACGGAAATGAACCCAATTCTCAGCATAAACTTGGAGACCATATCTGAGAAGACACCATCCTGCTCTGAGACATTGCTAGGAAAGACGTGGTTCTCAGATGATTAAGGTGGGTCTCAGCGCACCAAGACATCGGGGAACTGAGAGAAGAAAGACGGAATCACGTGAAGCTTTGGGCTGCCCTGAGGTGTAACGTGTGAACCACAGAATCCAAAATATGAGACAAAATAATCTGGGACATAGTCACAGTGCCCTGAGATATAGATGCCCAGAATTACAGATAAACACAATGCCCTGAGATATGGATAACCAAAGTGTCCTTAGATATATATATAACCACAGTTCCCTGAGATATAACCACCATGCCCTGAGATGCAGATAAACACAGTGCCCTGAGACAGCTGGTGTGGTCGAGGGCGGGGTAACACCATCAACAATGAGGCGTCGATTATTTGGGTAATATTCCGAATCAATGGTCTCGAACACACCTCTGAAACAGGGTTGGTTGGTTGGTTGGTTGGTTGGTTGGTTCATTTTAGTCTCTTGGATATTGAGCTTTATTGGACGAGGTTCTGAATCAGATCTCATTTTCTTAACGGTGTCTTCTTATGGAGTATTATTCTCTGGTTCATTGTTAAGCTTGGTGAGAGTGGTATCGGATACTGTCTGGATTTAATGACGTCTTGAGATTTACGATTTTTAATGGAAGACGCTCCACTTCACAACACCATTCCCGCGACCCCCTCTTCCCACCCCCCACCCCGCCCCCTTCAAACCTTCTCTCTCTTGATCTTGAGCGCAATTCGTTTTTTTTTTTACGTTAGCATTTCATATTTCCTTTTCTAGTATCTTGTTATTTATTTTTCTATGCCAGAGGCGCCGCTTCCAACCCCGCAGCAACGTGATCCATGCAAAATTTTCCATCAAGGGGGTTGGTGAGGGGCTGAGCACACAGGTGTTACCTAAGGCTCTCGGTGTTTGGCCAAGTGATCGGGCGCTGTGAGGAAGAGGGGGGTGGGGAGGGGCAGGAGAGGAGGGGGGGTGGGGGGAAGGGGTGCTGTGGGAGGAAGAGGGGGTGGAGGGCGCAGGAGGAGGAGGTGGGGAGAGGTTGGGGGAGGGGGGCAGGAGGAGGGAGGGGGTGGGGTGAGGGCAGTGAGGAGGAGGGGGTTGGGGTGAGGGGCAGGAGGAGGAGGGGTGGGGGGAAGGGCGCTGTGGGAGGAAGAGGGGGAGAGGCGCAGGAGGAGGAGGGGTGGGAGAGGGCGCTGGGAGGAAGAGGTGGGGTGAGGGCGCAGGAGGAGGAGGGGTGGGGAGAGGGCAGTGAGAAGAGGGGGTGTGAGGGGCGCAGGAGGAGGAGGGTGGGGAGAGGGGCAGGAGGAAGAGGGGCAAGGAGAGAAGCTATGAGGAGGAGGGGTCAAAGGAGGAGCCGGAGGAGGAGGGGGGATGGGGGGGCTGGGTGGAGGTGTGTGTTGGTGGACATTATTGATGTTTACTTCATGTGTCTTGTATCAGATGATCTTCAATCGATCACTTTACTGTTTTCAATTAATACTTTGGTCTTTTAGGTCGATAAGGGGATCATGAATGTAAAACTATGTATTTTATTGAATATTTATAGATACATCTGCAAAAACACGAATTTCTTATAGCTGGTGCAATGAATAGAACCTGAGTATGGGAATTTATAAACCATATCAAAGTGATTTAGGAGTAAAAGAAAAGAAACAAGTGACAGTAAACTTTAATAAAGGTCGCCAAGAATTACAAAAGGCTGGAAGCAATTTCAAGATGAGTGAAGGCAACCTAAATATAGCCTCGAGTACAAACACTGCCCACACCGCCATGATTCTTTCTTTGTTTTTAATTCTCTCTCTCTCACCCCGGAGTAGCAGTAGAGGGGGTCAATGCTCCACCCTCCCCACTAATGAAGGGCCGCGGCACAGTTTCCCTTGGACCCACACATTGTCCTTCAGAGCAGGATATCCAGGAAGCACCGCCGCTCTCTCTCTGTCCTCGGGTATACTCCCAGATAAGATATATAAATGAAGTAATAAATGAAAAGAGAAGGATATTAATTAAGGAGAGAAAAAGATGAATGAATTTGTATAATGTATGCAAATTGAAATGTAAAATCTGATTATTATTCAAGAAAGTGTTTATAGTTGTCAGATTTTGAGCCACACACACACACACACACACACACACACATTACAAATGAGCCCTCACCCTTCGGTCAAAAGTTAACAACAACAAAATAAATCATTATAATGAAGGAGCAACTCCAGCACTGTACTCGGAGATTTTGTTTTTGTTTTTTAAGAAATCTCCGACTCGTAAGTGAAGGCTGAATGTCGACTTAGTGTTCAAGTAAAGGCTGAATGAGGGAGTCGACTTAGTGACCTCGTCTGACCTTACCGCCTCAACACTTAGCTGAATTAGAAAATGAGAATATTATCGGACTGACCTCATCTTCAAATGACTACAAACCTCATGACCTAAACCCAACTTGACTGTAAAACAAATGACCTCGATCTCTCATCTGACCTAGGATATAGAAAGAGTCCATGACCACCTTCATGACCTAACATGACCTATCCTAAATTAACCTGACCTAACCTAACCTCACGCTATTTATAAACCGCCTCTTAAATGTGGGATTAACGGCGACAGTACGACACAGACGGTGAATGGCGTGAGGAAGGGAGAGGTGATAATGCAGGAGTGAGGGAGGTAGAGGTAACACAGGAGGAGGAGTGAGGGAGTTAGAGGTGATAATGCGGGAGGAGTGGGAGTGAGTGAGGGAGGTAGAGGTAACACCGAAGGAGGGGTGAGGGAGGTAGAGGTGATAATGCGAGAGGAGGAGTGGGAGTGAGTGAGGGACCACCATCAGAATCAACAATGAGTTAATATAGTGCTGCATCATCATCGCCTTACTACAAACACATTGAAACCTGAGAGTTGAGGCTGCACCATAAAGTCATCACAGCACAACAAATGCTGCACGTATGTTGTTAACAATGTTCCTTAACTCGCAGGAGACACAACAAAGTCTTCCACGCCGAGAGTCGACTTGGTGGCGTTGATATCACACTTCATTCTTGTACAGTCAAACGGATAATGTAACTCAAGAAATTTTTGTGTTACAGTTCAGATGATAACCTAATCTAACTCATATTGTATAAAGATTAAGATTTACAAGAGCGAAACAATTTAATACACAAATTATATGGTAAATCAAACTTGTTTAATAAATACCAATGTACCGGTAACCCTCACTAAGTCACAACAGTTGAGTCACCTGAGGTACTACCAGAAACCCCACAAAATCTCCTTCCTAACCTAACCTAACCTCACGCTATGACCTAAACTTGGGTGGAACATTTCACAATAACTATTTATAAACTGCCTCTTAAATCTGGGACCTTAAATATTTTAATATATTCTCGTAAGCGGCACAACCTTTTCACCAGACTTATGGCACACCTTCGTTAATTATCATTTTTAGGGGAAAACTTATTTTTAGGAAAGCTTTACCTAAATCACCTTTAGCTGGATCTTACTCACTTTAGGTTTGGTTAGGTTCACAGTCGGGATATAACTTATACTCTAAGGTAAATTTACTTTTGCCTTACATTTACTTTAACCATCGTTGTCAGGATAATAACCCAACCTAACCTAACCTTACTGAAGTTTCTTAGCGCATGAGTTTACAGTAAGGTTTCGTTAATGAAGAAATGAAGACGGTCGAGTGTAATACCGACTACATTACGTCCTTGTATACCGAGGGCTTAGTATTCAGTGTACTGTATCCACACCGCCCTCAACAGCATCTAGTATCTGAATAAGTGTGTTATCACGAATCTTTACTAATTTGAGTGAGGATAATAAGAGTGTGGTATGACCCTCCCTCCCTCCTTCCTTCCCTCCCTCAGAACCATATGATCGTGTGTGTGTGTGAGGGGTAGGGGGGAGGGGGAGGGAATAAAGAGGAGACAGGAGAGATAGAAAGGTTCCCTCTCCTTTAATATTCTCATCGCTCATAACTGACAAGAGTGTAGAGTCTTATGAACCTTTTGTCCTGTCATATATGGCCCTGAGGATGACGGTAGCTAGATAATAATAATAATAATAATAATTAACGGTTTATTAGAAGAGCTTGGCAGCCAGAAGGCTGAAAATATACAGTTACATATTTGGGGAATGGGTTATGAATTACAAATAATATACAAGTAACATAAGTGATACAAATAGACATATAATAACTTAGATGGGGATCAGCTCAAACTACAGTTCATTTCAACATAGTGACGTGTAAGAGTAGTGTTTACGGGAGTGAATACACTGATTTATTACATGTTATTGATAATTTTACAATGGTTGGGACTGGGCTGTTCTTATAGCGATCAGTTCGTGCACGTATGGGCTGGATGCGGTTGTGTGTGTGTGTGTGTGTGTGTGTAATAATAATAATAATAATAATAATAATAATTAACGGTTTATTGAAAGAGCTTGGCAGCCAGAAGGCTGAAAATTTACAGTTACATATTTGGGGAATGGGTTACGAATTACAAATAATATACAAGTAACATAAGTGACATAAATAAGACATATAATAACTTAGATGGGGATCAGCTCAAACTACAGTTCATTTCAACATAGTGACAGTGTAAGGAGCAGTGTTTACCGGGAGTGAATACACTGATTTATTACATGTTATTGATAATTTTTACAATGGTTGGGACTGGGCTGTTCTTATAGCGATCAGTTCGTGCACGTATGTGTGTGTGTGTGTGTGTGTGTGTGTGTGTGTGTGTGTGTGTGTGTGTGTGTGTGTGTGTGTGTGTGCCAAAAGATATAACGAGTAATAAAACACAGTGTCTCAGTAGCAGGACCTCACCGCCACACACATACGTCCCTTAACACTACACTCTCAACACCACAACACAAGCCTCCTCATACTCACCTCTCTTTAACCAACTCTCCGACGTTGGAACAAACTTTAAACTTGTCTTCAACATTTTTAATTTTAACATCGTCCTGGTAGTAGAAACAGTTTTTTTTTTAATTACTTCATCTTATAGAGGTGCAGCGGGCGAGTGGATACAGTACAGATTCTTCCTATCATAAAGGTCCATTGGTTCACGCTCAGGCTACCCCCTCCCCCCTTCAGTTCACACCAGGAGTAAAGGGGTGCCTACCTTTACAGTTGGAGAAGTGATGTTAGTCGTGTGCAGTACCGGGCCAGATTACTTTTTTGCCTATCCACACTGCCTCTACGGGACCCATTTCCACTCAATCGTATCCTAGTGTCATTCCTACCATAATTTACATCTCAAAATCCCTGCAAAATCAACTTTAACTCAACGTAACATACTTTTTGAGGTGTGGTTACTCCTCTTTCACTATACACCAGACACAACATCACATACACAGGGAAAGAAAAAAAACAAGGCAAAAGTTTCCTCTGAGTTTAGCCACACGGTAACTTTCTCTACCATGAACCAGAGTTAACTCGGAGTGTGGCGTCACCTGTAACTCGACGTAACCTTGACAATCCGGAGGTAACTTTCCGTACCCAGGACAGGCCAGAGGGGAAAGTTTGATAGAGCGTGTCACCCAAGTCTCTACCTAACACGCCATACTGCTAGCTGGTCTCACCCACACACCCACACACTCTCCACTCATCCTCCTCACCCACACACCCACACACTCATCCTCCTCACCCACACACCCAACTCATCCTCCTAACCAACCCTCCCTCATGGCTCCCCTGGCGTTAGTTATCCTCCATCATCCTCAAAAGCTCTCTCATTTCTTACTATAGTCCTCCAGAGTCCTCATAAATCCTACCCGGCTTCCCTCACTCCTCATCAGTCTTCATCAATCCTCCTAATATCTCATCAGTCCACCTCGGTCGTCAGCCGCTTCCCTCGTCTGGATTTGTTCGTAACAGGAGAGAGGAAAAAAAAATACTTAATCTTTATTAGTTCTTGTTTTTGTCTCCATCGTTAAGGATCTGGTGTCGAAAAGTTGGGATTTGGGTAACAACTTGTCCTAAATATTCTTGGAAAATTTTGAATCCCTTTTTCCCAACTGTGTTTATTCGTCTCTTGTTAAAAATTTCCCATGGTGATTTCTTCTGTAACTACGTATGTGCTAAAGTAGTTAAACGCTTTGATATCCAAGTACAAAAGGTCAAAAATATTCGGTGAAGAAAAATCGTCGGAGTAAACCTTTCCAATTTAGAACAAAAAAAAAATGATGTTCCAAATCTCAGTATTGGTCCTCATCATCAGGTTGATTAAAAGACCTTAGTCGTTGAAGCGCAAAAAATCAAGATAACAAAACAATAACAACAATGAAGATCTTTTGTTTTACAGAATCTTTTCCTTAACATAGATTATCTTAACATATGTGTGATCTTATATTGAAGTGTAACAAAAGATCATAGTCAACTTGATGATACTGTAAATTTTCATCTTAAATCTTAATACAACTGAAAATACATAAATAATACTCACTAATTAATTGATATTGACTGAAATTTGTAGTTTTATTCCAAAGTTAAAGACTGGAATTATTTTCACATGTTTTCAGAGCTAGACAGTCAGGCAACACAGGAAATAAAACGTGTTTGACCGAGTAAAGTTCAGAGGCTGTCAGCAGTGAAGAGTTGTTTATCGTGACCCGAACTAAATTATATGTAGTTACTGTCTCTTTAGTGTAGCAGAGTGAGTCATTGATGCTACACCCTGACAGAGTGAGTCATTGATGCTACACCCTGACAGAGTGAGTCATTGATGCTACACCCTGACAGAGTGAGTCATTGATGCTACACCCTGACAGAGTGAGTCATTGATGCTACACCCTGACAGAGTGAGTCATTGATGCTACACCCTGACAGAGTGAGTCATTGATGCTACACCCTGACAGAGTGAGTCATTGATGCTACACCCTGACAGAGTGAGTCATTGATGCTACACCCTGACAGAGTGAGTCATTGATGCTACACCCTGACCTGACAGAGTGAGTCATTGATGCTACACCCTGACAAAGTGTACCATTGATGCTACACCCTGACAGAGTGAGTCATTGATGCTACACCCTGACAGAGTGTACCATTGATGCTACACCCTGACACAGTGTACCATTGATGCACCCTGACACAGTGAGTCATTGATGCTACACCCTGACACAGTGTACCATTGATGCAACACCTGACACAGTGTACCATTGATGCTACACCCTGTACCATTGATGCTACACCCTGACACAGTGTACCATTGATGCTACACCCTGACAGAGTGTACCATTGATGCTACACCCTGACACAGTGTACCATTGATGCTACACCCTGACACAGTGTACCAGTGATGCAGTACTTGACTTCTCCCTCACCAGTCATCAGCGAGCATAAACAGTTCAAGATGTGAGTCATATTAAAAAAAATAAACAAGAAATACACATATGTATAATACTGTATACATGATGAAGTGACGCTAGTTCACACAAGACATACTGTATATACACTTGTCCTGGAAAAGGAACAAAGACGTGTATTTCAGACATACATACATACAAACTACATACACAAGGAAAAATTGAACCACACACACACACACACACACACACACACACACACACACACACACACACACACACACACACACCATGACTGTTATTACTGTACGAATATTCTCCTCGGGTAGCTTGTGCTCGACAGGCTCCTCTCCTTCACTTTGATCTCTGTAGGTTGAAGGAGGAGAGGCGTCAAGGTAGGCTAAGGGATATTTGGGATGCAAATGGTATCTTTTATATGTTTCTATTTACATGTTTATATAAGAGAGAGAGAGAGAGAGAGAGAGAGAGAGAGAGAGAGAGAGAGAGAGAGAGAGAGAGAGACTGTTGGGTGTGATGGTTTGAGGAGGGAGTGTAAGGCAGGGTAACGACCTCTTTGTAGCTGACAGTGTTTTGTTTATTGTAGAAAGAGCAGCAGTACCAACAACATCAACTTCAATACCAATATTTGCACCCATACTAGCACCACCATCACCCACACCACCACCCTCAACACCAGCACCACCACCAACCCCCAATCCAAGCGAGCGAGACTGTGAACCTTCCCGATGGCAGTGAACCCGAACAAAGAGTCGAACAGAGAACGGATCATCAGGGGGTCGGTGGCTCAGGTGGTTATGGACGTATATAGAGGGAATAGGATGTGAAGGATTGGTTAAACCAGTGTAGGATGGTTCTGAGGTGAGGGAGAGATCAAGTAAATAGCATGCAGGATTAAGGGAAGGATTAAGGGAAGGAGAGGTGGGAGTGGATGGTCAGAGTGCACGTGGTGGCTGACAGTATACTCTGTCTGGGTCTAAGGTTCCTGGTGACGAAATATTAACATGGTCATTGTCACCCCCCCCACACCCTTCCTTCCTTCCTTCCTTCCTTCCTTCCTTCCTTCCTTCCTTCTCCCACTCCCTTCCCTAACCCCCCTTCCTCTCACCCTTCATCCCAAATCCTTTCCCTCACTCCCTTCCCTCACCCTCCCCTTCCTTCCCCCACCCCCTCCCACCCCCATCACCTTCCCCTCCTTCATACCGAAAATAAAATGAGTGAAACGAACCCAAAATGCATAACAAAATAAACTGACGTATATAAATATAATTTCCTACGGAGGATTCCCATAGTGAGTGACGCCATGATTTCTAAATTTATGCAAATATCTCATCACAAGATCACAAGGAATACGTAACTTAGTTTACACTGATTCAAAACTACAACTATATGAGGTTTTGGAGTGACTGTAAAAGGGGAAGAGAGAGACAGACAGACAGACACAGACAGACAGACAGACACAGACAGACAGAAAATATAGAAAGAAAGGAAATAAAAGCTGAGTGAGTGAAAGAAAGAGAAGGAGAGTGATTTAAGGTACTGTCCCTCTACGTGTACTGTCTCAGGGAAAGAAAGTGTCAACAGTCAATTTTGGCCTCAGAACCCAAGAGGAACTTCCCAATGGCACTTGTTATTTACATCATGATATCTGAAGACATTACCTACCTGAGAGGGAAGTGAGGGAGAGGAAGTTGAGGAGGAGAGAAGGGGGGAAGTGGGGCAGGAAAGAGAAACGAGGGAGAGGACAGAGGAAGGGGGAGTGAAAGAGGGGAAGAGTGAGGTAGGAAAAGGAAGAGAGGAAGGAGGAGAGTACAGGTGAGAGAGAGATAGAGAGGGAGAAGGCGAGAAGAAGAGAAGAAAGTTGTAATAGAAGAGAGCTGAAGAAGTGGATGAGAGAGAGGACAGAGGGAGGGGAGTGGGTGAGGGGTAGACAGGGAGGTAGGATGGTGAAAAAAGAGATAAGGGGAAGATATGGGTGAGACAGACAGACGTAGAGAAAGAAAGGGAGGAGATAAGCGAGGGAGACAGGGAGGGGAGGCTGGTCAGCACTTCACAGGAGGGTACTTGAGGTGTGTGTGTGTGTGTGTGTGGAATTTGCTTATACCTCTACTTTTCCCGGGAGCGTCCAAGTGCGTCACGCTGCCAACTCTGGTCTTTGTTCATCGAATTCGTTTTGTGAAATATTACAGTTAAGTGATTACAATACTTTTGTTCCGGTGACTGACCTCTTAGTGTTTTGTTTACTGTGTGTCGGAGTCTCACAATACCTGGAGATACTTCTGGCTAATGTGAGGATGCTGATGATGAAGCGTGCTCGTGTTTCTATATTCAGATCTGTATGAGGGCTTCGTTGTGTTACAGACAGACACGAACGTACAGGAACACCCACTTCTGGATTGGTGGGAGGGTAGAAGGGATCAATAGTGAAGTGAGGGAAAAAAATTTAGTAGGAGAGACAAAACAGAGGCTTAACTCAGCGAGTGTGTGTTGTTCGTGACCGGACGGTGTAATGATAACAAAAGGAAGTGTCTTATGGGAGCAAGAAAGGTTTGGTTTTGTAGGTAAAATCATCTCTCTTGTGTGGAGGAAGAGGAGGGGGGGTATCATTTTTTTTTCCTTCATTCAGTCTGTTTCCCAACAGTCTACAGTAGATGTTGGTGAGAGACAAGTGTTAGTGTTGGTCTTAGTGAATTTGTTAAGACTGATGCATATAGGTGTTGCCCTGTGTTTGTAGCAAATGTTGACTCGTGTTTGTTGCAGGTGTTGACCAGTGTTTGTTGTAGGTATTGTTAACCAGAGTATATTGCAAGTGTTGTAAACTAGTGTTAATTGCAGGCGTTTCGTTGCAGTGTTGAATAAATATCTAACTTAGGAAGACTTGTAGACACCGTGATGAAAGGCTGGTGTGAGAGTAGTGCTGTACCTCTGGGGACACCCTGGTGGCACACAACCTATTTTATCCTCAGAAGTTGTTTGTGTTTTTTACTCTCCTGTGTTGGCGTGACAGACATTCATATATACGGTGTATGTTGGGCGTCACACACACACACTCACACACACACACACACACACACACACACACACACACACACACACACACACACACACACACACACACACACACTAGTTCTTCACCATAAAAAATAAAGTGAAGCTGTAAATCAAATTAGTTTCCCCTGGAGGAAGCTTTCTGTTCCTACTCGTATAATCTATTTTATACTAACTATACCTCCAACAATATATAGATACTGTGTACACCTCAAATTTGCTGCGTAAAAATGAATTTGATATAATACATTCATATACAGTATTAGAAAAGGTTTATTTCGTTGTGGAAGAAAATATATCACAGGAGTATTAAGACATGATTTATGCATGAGTAATTTCAAGATAAATACGCTTAATTATTCCTAAAAAAAGTTATAGTCCGTCATACAAAAGCTCCACAGGAAAAAATCCAATGTTGATGTATGGAAACGTGCGAGTGAACATTGAAGTTATAATGTTATTACTGCGTGTCAACAGGTAAGGACTTTAAGCGCTTAACGAGATTAGTAATTAAACTAGTCCATCAAAAATTTTAAATCATGAGAGGTAGAATTCTCTCTGTCTACCCACGTCCAGCTGGTATTATAACCTTGACCTCGATAAGCTAATGTTACTGGCACGCATCTCGCTATAATAATCAATAAAAGGATTCGAAATGTAGACTGTTTCAGGGCTGTAGTTGAGCGTATTGGAGTAACGGTGAAGTACCTCATTTGGGTTCGGTACATTTTCGACAACGAGTATGATCAACCTTTGTATATGATTCATCAGCTGCACAACAAACTGGAACGTGGAGGAAGTGAGACGTAGTGGAGAGTACCGACTTCGATGTAGTTGATTAACCCAGCAACGATAAATTAGGGATAATAATCTGCTAAATCTGGTGAAATCTAGAGCGGTGGACCAAGTTTTTATCGTCGTTGGCAAGGTGGTGATATAACACCGCCAGTTGACTGCTCTGAACTGCTCGTTGCCAGGAGACGTTTATATAAAATGGAGGTCAGAAGATACGAGATGTTATCATAAAAAGGCAGGAACTGTAAACTGACTGGTGAGTTATTCATTTATTTTATTTGTGTACCGCCAGGCAATAAGTTCCGTCCACACATAACAGTTGAAGGTGGATGAGGAAGGTTCCTTTTACAAAATAAATGATTTTCCTGCTTACCAAGTATACCAAGTCAGGTTATGGGCCTAGACGTTTCATATAAAGTTTGTTCAATCTGAAGGAGACTCGGTATTATTGCAGTTTCGGTCAACACACGGCCGGCTGTTGTAACCAGGGGGCAAAGAACAATAACATAAAATAAATATGATTTTTTCCATATATATATATATATATATATATATATATATATATATATATATATATATATATATATATATATATATATATATATATATATATATATATATCTTGATAAAATCACACGGGAAAATGGAAACAACGGAGTACCTTAGCTTTCGTCTTTATTCAAGACATCTTCAGATTTATCTTATCCACGTTTTCATTGTGGATTTACATGAAATATATATATATATATATATATATATATATATATATATATATATATATATATATATATATATATATATATATATATATATATATATATATAATTTTTTTGGGGGCAACTCTAAAACGGGTAAAATTCGACTAAATCACACCAAAATACACAGGATAAACGAATTTCTAAACTACTAGGACATATTGGACGAAACTGCAATTTTAACATAGACTCCATCTAGTGTTTGTAGTCAGTAATTTAGTCAGGTTTAGCACACAGTATCACGTACAGTACCAAAGGAGTTTCAGATTGTTTCATCAGTTACTTTACGTTAAATTAGAGGAAATATCATGTAGAATTTGCACGGCATAATTATTACACGGACGCCCTAATTTATTTCAGGTAGACTTCTATGTTTGTGAATAAATCCTGACAAACTAAATTATTTATAAGTATTATTTTTCACTGAAGGAAATTATTATTATTATTATTATTATTATTATTATTATTATTATTATTATTATTATTATTATTATTATTATTATTATTATTATTATTATTATTATTATTATTATAATTCACAGATTGTTGCAAGAAGGAACCTCAAGATGGGTGATTTACGCTCGGAATATGGGAATACACAATGATTCGTGAATGACAGGTTAAATGGGGCTTTGGGAATTTTGGGTAATTATATAGGACTAACCCGCGAGCGAAATTGATTGAAAACAATCATAAAAACGCAGGATTTTCATTGTTATATTATAATGGACACTGTTGTAGTTTGTGGAAATATATAAAAAGATGGATATATTTAAAATAAACGCTACTTAACATTTGTGGTTATGAAGAACAGACTTAACCAACCAAACCAAACAAACCTACCTAACTTTATCTAACTTCCCCTGTATATTAAACAGAAAGAACTTACTACGATATGGTGAAATTTTAAGCATTTTCTGGACGTGATACGGCCGCATCTGCTCTACAGTATGTAGCCCTGGCGGGTTAGTCCTATATATTAAACGAATTTTGGAATTGCGATTTATGCCCTAACACATTGATGGTAGGGCTGCAGATCTATGGGATTAATTGCTCCGGTAACTGTTGATTCACTAACCAACGACTTTTTAGGGTCCCTATATGTGTCGGTTATCGGGGTATGTCTGCTATAGAGAATTATTTACTATTTTATGTGTATATATCGTGATACTTGGGTTTTGGCAGCTCGGTGCAACTAATGGCTTGCTGCCACCACGAGACGGCAAGGTAAAAACACTAATATATGAAGCTTAGTAATATTTAATCTCAAGGTCCACAGATGTGTGATGCATTATAGTCACAACACTCAACATAAGTACTGTACACATTATAGAATATCAAATAGGCAGTGTTGTCGACCTAAAGTAGAAATCGTAACAACTAAGTAGATGCAAGTCATAAACAGAAAAAAAACTCTCGTTCTCTTGTACTCCGTCTCACATTTGAACACGAAGAACATTAGTTTTAAAATAAACAGTTGTGAAGTGGGATAGTATTAATAATCTATACAACTTCCTATCCGGACCAGCTAGAGTAACTATACAAAAGTAATTCCTAATATAATGTAGCACAAAGTTATATGGTGATATGCACATACAGTTTACTTATTATACTTTTCCTTTACATACTCCAGATTTACATGGCACGCGTAAACAACATTATGTTAATATGGAACTCATATACTGCAAGTTTTATAGTCAAATAAATGCACTGTAAGCAAAAAATATCAGCCATGAAAAATTATTTGTTTTAAAGTTAACACGATTAGTAAGAGTCGTGTTGGGAATATATTTGTAAAATTTTACCTGTATAGAACAATGTAGATAATAAAAGAGAGGAAGGTGTGTTGTTGTAGGCCGGGGAAGTTAATCCACTGAAATGGCAGCTGGAATCCATTTACCATTAGGCATTTACCAAAGAACTTTTTTATTTAATGACTTAAAGCTTCCAAAAGTTTGCGAGATAATTTTAAAGAAAATATTTGTGAAAGTAGCAACTGTTACAGGGAACTATACAATATGAAGACAGTATTAAGTGCCTTTGATGGAATATACTTTCTATCTGAGGTGTGGGAAGCGAAGAATGAGCGCATATAATGTACTGTACCACCCTGTGTCGACAAATTGCTCTCATATTAAGCTTTGGAATTCATGTATGGTATATTCCAGTGTCCTGATAAACAGTGATGACGGCACGAATCCCCGAGTTTCTCATTAAATGATTGCCAATAAATTGATGTGATATCATTAGGGAGTAATGTAGTGTTATATTTAACTGTTCGCTTCAAGTTACAGTTATTGTTGCGGTGCAATTGTTTGTTCCTGCCATCTTCAATCTTGCTAGTTGATCGTGAAAGGATTTGACGTCAAAGATTCATTTTGCCGAGTGTAAAACCCAGTTGATTGAGAGTTACCGGTTGCTCTGTTAGTGTGTGTGTTTGTAGTCAAGCGTGTGTTAGCAGCGATATGACGTGAACGGGACAGCACTGTACAGCAAGTTGTAACACTAGAGGGATGTGTTGGAGCTCCTCTGTGTTTAATAATAAGAGGACGGCGTAAGTTAGGAATCGATAACTCGAATTTTAACTGATCAGAAAGAGTCATATGAGTACTATACAGAACTACTTGTGATAGTTAATAAAAACGACAAGTTTATAATTTTCCCTTAATCTCGGATATTTAAATTTTAAGAAAAGATTAATTAATTTATTTTAAAATAGATAAAAACAAAATGTATCGTTGGTTTTGGTCTGGGCGCTGAGAGTCCTCCAGTAGAAGTTCAGAAACCACCTCAATGAGGGCCCTTCACCCACCCTACCACCTCCCTCATCCGTCCTACCACCTCCTTCACCCACCCTACCACCCCCTTCATCCACCCTACCACCTCCCTCATACTCAGTGGGTTATGGCACTGTGAGAGTTTATTATGGTACTGTGAGAATTTATTATGGTACTGTGTGAGTTTATTATGGTACTGTGAGAATTTATTATGGTACTGTGTGAGTTTATTATGGTACTGTGAGAGTTTATTATGGTACTGTGTGAGTTTATTATGGTACTGTGAGAGTTTATTATGGTACTGTGTGAGTTTATTATGGTACTGTGAGAGTTTATTATGGTACTGTGAGAGTTTATTATGGTACTGTGAGAATTTATTATGGTGTGAGTTTATTATGGTACTGTGAGAGTTTATTATGGTACTGTGTGAGTTTATTATGGTACTGTGAGAGTTTATTATGGTACTGTGAGAGTTTATTATGGTACTGTGTGAGTTTATTATGGTACTGTGAGAGTTTATTATGGTACTGTGTGAGTTTATTATGGTACTGTGAGAGTTTATTATGGTACTGTGAGAGTTTATTATGGTACTGTGAGAGTTTATTATGGTACTGTGTGAGTTTATTATGGTACTGTGAGAGTTTATTATGGTACTGTGAGAATTTATTATGGTATTATGTGAGTTTATTATGGTACTGTGAGAGTTTATTATGGTACTGTGTGAGTTTATTATGGTGCTGTGAGAGTTTATTATGGTGCTGTGTGAGTTTATTATGGTACTGTGTGAGTTTATTATGGTACTGTGTGAGTTTATTATGGTACTGTGTGAGTTTATTATGGTACTGTGTGAGTTTATTATGGTACTGTGAGAGTTTATTATGGTACTGTGAGAGTTTATTATGGTGTTGTGAGAGTTTATTATGGTGCTGTGAGAGTTTATTATGGTACTGTGAGAGTTTATTATGGTACTGTGAGAGTTTATTATGGTACTGTGTGAGTTTATTATGGTACTGTGTGAGTTTATTATGGTACTGTGAGAGTTTATTATGGTACTGTGAGAGTTTATTATGGTACTGTGAGAGTTTATTATGGTGTTGTGAGAGTTTATTATGGTGCTGTGAGAGTTTATTATGGTACTGTGAGAGTTTATTATGGTACTGTGAGAGTTTATTATGGTACTGTGTGAGTTTATTATGGTACTGTGTGAGTTTATTATGGTACTGTGAGAGTTTATTATGGTACTGTGAGAGTTTATTATGGTACTGTGAGAGTTTATTATGGTGTTGTGAGAGTTTATTATGGTGCTGTGAGAGTTTATTATGGTACTGTGAGAGTTTATTATGGTACTGTGAGAGTTTATTATGGTACTGTGAGAGTTTATTATGGTACTGTGTGAGTTTATTATGGTACTGTGTGAGTTTATTATGGTACTGTGAGAGTTTATTATGGTACTGTGAGAGTTTATTATGGTACTGTGAGAGTTTATTATGGTGTTGTGAGAGTTTATTATGGTGCTGTGAGAGTTTATTATGGTACTGTGAGAGTTTATTATGGTACTGTGAGAGTTTATTAATATGGTACTGTGGTTTATTATGGTACTGTGAGAGTTTATTATGGTACTGTGAGAGTTTATTATGGTACTGTGAGAGTTTATTATGGTGCTGTGAGAGTTTATTATGGTACTGTGAGAGTTTATTATGGTGTTGTGAGAGTTTATTATGGTGCTGTGAGAGTTTATTATGGTGCTGTGTGAGTTTATTATGGTACTGTGTGAGTTTATTATGGTACTGTGTGAGTTTATTATGGTACTGTGTGAGTTTATTATGGTACTGTGTGAGTTTATTATGGTACTGTGAGAGTTTATTATGGTACTGTGAGAGTTTATTATGGTGTTGTGAGAGTTTATTATGGTGCTGTGAGAGTTTATTATGGTACTGTGAGAGTTTATTATGGTACTGTGAGAGTTTATTATGGTACTGTGTGAGTTTATTATGGTACTGTGTGAGTTTATTATGGTACTGTGAGAGTTTATTATGGTACTGTGAGAGTTTATTATGGTACTGTGAGTAGTTTATTATGGTACTGTGAGTTTATTATGGTACTGTGTGAGTTTATTATGGTACTGTGAGAGTTTATTATGGTACTGTGAGAGTTTATTATGGTACTGTGAGATTTATTATGGTACTGTGAGTTTATTATGGTACTGTGAGAGTTTATTATGGTACTGTGAGAATTTATTATGGTATTATGTGAGTTTATTATGGCACTGTGAGAGTTTATTATGGTACTGTGAGAGTTTATTATGGTACTGTGTGAGTTTATTATGGTACTGTGAGAGTTTATGGTACTGTGAGAGTTTATTATGGTACTGTGAGAGTTTATTATGGTACTGTGTGAGTTTATTATGGTACTGTGAGAGTTTATTATGGTACTGTGAGAATTTATTATGGTATTATGTGAGTTTATTATGGTACTGAGAGAGTTTATTATGGTACTGTGAGAGTTTATTATGGTACTGTGAGAGTTTATTATGGTATGTAGAGTTTATTATGGTACTGTGAGAATTTATTATGGTACTGTGAGAGTTTATTATGGTACTGTGAGAGTTTATTATGGTACTGTGAGAGTTTATTATGGTACTGTGAGAGTTTATTATGGTGCTGTGAGAGTTTATTATGGTACTGTGAGAGTTTATTATGGTACTGTGAGAGTTTATTATGGTACTGTGAGAGTTATTATGGTACTGTGAGAGTTTATTATGGTACTGAGAGAGTTTATTATGGTACTGTGAGAGTTTATTATGGTACGTGAGAGTTTATTATGGTACTGTGTGAGTTTATTATGGTACTGTGAGAGTTTATTATGGTACTGGAGAGTTTATAATGGTACTGTGAGAGTTTATTATGGTACGAGAGTTTATTATGGTGCTGTGAGAGTTTATTATGGTGCTGAGAGAGAGTTTATTATGGTACTGTGAGAGTTTATTATGGTACTGTGAGAGTTTATTATGGTACTGTGAGAGTTTATTATGGTACTGTGAGAGTTTATTATGGTACTGTGAGAGTTTATTATGGTACTGTGAGAGTTTATTATGGTACTGTGAGAGTTTATAATGGTACTGTGAGAGTTTATTATGGTACTGTGAGAGTTTATTATGGTACTGTGAGAGTTTATAATGGTACTGTGAGAGTTTATTATGGTACTGTGAGAGTTTATTATGGTACTGAGAGAGTTTATTATGGTGCTGAGAGAGTTTATTATGGTACTGTGAGAGTTTATTATGGTACTGTGTGAGTTTATTATGGTACTGGAGAGTTTATTATGGTATTCCTTCCACAACGAGGGCATAAAACTGCCCTGTCCAACACGTTTTACAGGAGGTAAATTTAATGTGCTCTGTTATGCTACCACCTCCCTCCCTCCCTCCCTCCCTCCCTCCCTCCCTCCCTCCCTCCCTTACCTACCCTCCCCTCATCCTTCCCTCCTCCCTTGCCTACCCTCCCTCCTCCCTCCCCCCCTGGCGTCCTCTGTAATACACCAGTTAGTTTATACAATTTACTTCTAGTTATACTTTTACTGTATTTTGTGTATATTTTACGTTACATTATATTTTTCATTGTAAAACTCCTTTTAAAGTGGATACGGCTTCACCTGACTTAACCTGTTGCTGCTCCAGACATATTATCATCCTCATTCACCACCAACATCCTCGCTCACCCACCAACATCCTCACTCTACAACATCCTCACGCACCCATCTCCTCACCCACAGCATCTCATTCACCCACCAACATCCTCACTCACCCAAACATCCTCACTCACCCACCATCATCTCACTCACCCACCAACATCCTCATTCACCCACAACATCCTCACTCACCCACCAACATCCTCACTCACCCACCAGCATCCTCATCCACCACAACATCACCCTCACCAACATCCTCCTCCACTAACATCCTCACTCACCCACCAGCATCCTCACTCTACCAACATCCTCACTCACCCACCAACATCCTCACTCACCCACCAACATCCTCACTCCCACCAACATCCTCACTCACCCACAACATCCTCACTCACCCACCAACATCCTCACTCACCCACTAACATCCTCACTCACCCACCAACATCCTCCACTCACCCACCAACATCCTCACTCACCCCACAACATCCTCACTCACCCCTAATCCCTCATTCACCCACCAACATCCTCACTCATCCCACCACCCTCTTAACTAAATCAATCTCAAAAATTCTTCATAAATTTACCACAAATCATGAGAGCTTTTAAAGGTGGTGAGTCTTGCTTCACACAACCTTCGTAAATGCATCAAACACTATACAAACACATTATTGTTCTAAGAGTAAAGAATAAAACAAAAATAATGTGTTTGCCGTTCACTTCCTCTTGGGAATGAGATGAAACGTAAACAACACATTGATGATAAATCTTAACCGCCATATTGATGATAAAACGTAAACAACCGCCATATTGATGATAAAACTTAACCGCCATATTGATGATAAAACAGAAACTTAACCGCCATATTGATGATAAAACTTAACCGCCATATTGATGATAAAACGTAAACAATCGCCATATTGATGATAAAACGTAAACAACCGCCATATTGATGATAAAACGTAAACAACCGCCATATTGATGATAAAACTTAACCGCCATATTGATGATAAAACGTAAACAACCGCCATATTGATGATAAAACGTAAACAACCGCCATATTGATGATAAAACAAACACCCGCCATCTTGATTTCGATTTTTTAAGGAACCCGAGGCACCGAACTGGTAAAGTGAATTTCTCTCGCTTCTTAGAACCTATCTGAAGATGTTCCCTGGGTCGTCTGTCCCTCCCTGTACTTCGTTAACTGGATGGACCTCGTCGCTCTCAAGACATAGCGGTGGGCTCTTGTCAGTTCATCTTTCTTCACGTGGGAATATTATCGTGATGACTTTCCTGTATATAGGGCAAGGTTGTAAGTAGATGTGTGGGGGAAGTAGATGCTGTGGGCGTCATGTGTGGGCAAGTAGATGTTGTGGGCGTCATGTGTGGGCAAGTAGATGTTGTGGGCGTCATGTGAGGGGCAAGTAAATGTTGTGGGCGTCGTGACTGGACAAGTAGATGTTGAGGGCGTCATGTGTGGACAAGTAGATGTTGAGGGCGTCATGTGTGGACAAGTAGATGTTGAGGGCGTCATGTGTGGACAAGTAGATGTTGAGGCGTCATGTGTGGACAAGTAGATGTTGAGGGCGTCATGTGTGGACAAGTAGATGTTAGGGCGTCATGTGTGGACAAGTAGATGTTGAGGGCGTCATGTGGACAAGTAGATGTTGAGGGCGTCATGTGTGGGCAAGTAGATGTTGTGGGCGTCATGTGTGGGCAAGTAGATGTTGGGGGCGTCATGTGTGGACAAGTAGATGTTGAGGGCGTCATGTGTGGACAAGTGATATATTTGAGGGCGTCATGTGTGGACAAGTAGATGATGAGGGCGTCATGTTGTGGACAAGTAGATGAGGGGCGTCATGTGTGGACAAGTAGATGTTGAGGGCGTCATGTGTGGACAGTAGATGTTGAGGGCGTCATGTGTGGACAAGTAGATGTTGAGGGCGTCATGTGGGACAAAGTAGATGTTGAGGGGCGTCATGTGTGGACAAGTAGATGATGAGGGCGTCATGTGTGGACAAGTAGATGATAGGGCGTCATGTGTGGACAAGTAGATGATGAGGCGTCATGTGTGGACAAGTAGATGTTGAGGGCGTCATGTGGACAAGTAATGTTGTGGGCGTCATGTGTGGACAAGTAGATGTTGAGGGCGTCATGTGGACAAGTAGATGTTGAGGCGTCATGTGTGGGCAAGTAGATGTTGAGGGCCATGTGTGGACAAGTAGATGTTGAGGGCGTCATGTGTGGGACAAGTAGATGTTGAGGGCGTGGACAAGTAGATGTTGAGGGCGTCATGTGTGGGGCAAGTAGATGTTGAGGGCGCTGTGAGGGAAAAGTAGATGTTGAGGGCGTCGTGTGTGACAAGGATGTTGAGGGTCGCGTGTGGACAAGTAGGTGTTGAGGGCACTGGTGAGGCAAGTAGATGTTGAGGGCGTCATGTGGGCAATTAGATGTTGTGGCGCTGTGGGGGCAAGTAAATGTTGTGGGCGTCATGCGAGGACAAGTAGATGATGAGGGCGTCATGTGTGGACAAGTAGATGATGAGGGCGTCATGTGTGGACAGATGTTGAGGGCGTCATGTGGGCAAGTAGATGATGAGGGCGTCATGTGAGGTAAGGGCAAGACAATAAACACACACACACACGATCATGGGAAGGTGTTTTGAGAGAGAATATTGAGACAAATTCTGAAACCACAAAACAAGGAAGAAGAAAACGCATAAACCCGGAAACTCTGAAATGTGAATTTTTGGGTCTTACGAGGAGAGTCCTGAATACCAGAGTCCTGAAATCCTAAAAATTATTTCTAGAGGTTCTGTGGAGTCCTGGGAAGTCCTGTCAGGTGAGGTTTGGAGTTCCTGACAAGTAATTTCTGGAAATCCCAACAACTTGATTTCCTGAAGGCAGACCAACCGTAGCCCCATGCTAATCCTATTTGGTAATTCTAGCAGCATCCCTTTACGAGGCGGGTGTGGGAGGTGAAGCAGTGTGTCTGCTCTTGGTATTGCTTACACACACACACACACACCAACACTTTCTATGGCTCCTCCTCATCGCCTTCCATGCCTCCCACTCAAATCTTCCGTGCCTCCCACTCAACGTCTTCCTTGCCTCCCACTCAACGCCTTCCATGCCTCCCACTCAACGCCTTCCATGCATCCCACTAACGCCTTCCATGCCTCCCACTCAACGTCTTCCATGCCTCCCACTCAACGCCTCTCATGACTCCTACACAACATCTACATACAAGCTATTCAGGTTTTCATAACTCACTCAGTCGGGTATTTCCAAGGCTTCGTTGTTTGACTCATTTCCTCAGGTCTCGGTATTTCCAGATCAGGTATGGGATTCGGGTGTTCCTAAATATCGGTCATAAGAGAATAGTCAGAAATAAGACGTAGGAATATATGAGAGAAAATGAGCCGCCTTTCCTTTAGCTTATTTCAATTAGAATTAACCACCTACCGTCTAACCCAATCCTAAACTAACCACCCCCTCCCCCAGGAACTGTTAGTGTGTTTAAATCAATAGGCAAAATAAACTGGGGTGTCTAATTTTCACGTGATCCACAGGTGTAATTGACATATTAAACAAAACTGATGTCCATGATAGACTTTATTGAACGACTCCGTGAAGAAATAATTTAGGCACTTAGAGTTATTTGTTGACTTATGAGAATATAACACAGGACATAGTGATGAGTAGGTTGAGTACAATTATTTTAGGGACAAGTTTGGGTGAAATTTAGGTATTAAGAGAAGGCAACAGGACAGGTATAAATGGCAGGTATAAATGACAGGTATAAATAGGCTATGTGTGTAGATACAAACTAGGTGAAAGGGAATGGACGTTGACTGATAATAAAGCTACATTAATCTGACACACTTTCAAAATATAACAACTTCTGGACAGATTTAAACGACGAATTGTTAAAGGAGAAGACAAAGACGAATATTCGAAGGATTAACTGAATAAGTGTGAATGAAGATAAGGTGGTTGAAATGTAACAACATGTAGAAATATACGATATAACAATGTTAACAATTTTTAATAATGTACAGTATTGTGGTTACTTATAAAAGATCAGAGGAACTTACGAGGGTAAACAAGAGGTTAAGACAGGTGTGTACAGGTAACAGGTGAACACACGTGGATAAGACCAAGTTACTACGTGTGAACATTAGGAGGAAGGAAGGGTGGTTGAGGGCAGAAGAACACACAAAGAAGACAATTATCGCTAAAACAAGAAACAAATAGAAAGGAATCATGGCAGACTCGACTCGTGCACATGCTCAAGAGAGGTAGTTATAAATAAAAGATAAACGTGAGTTATAGTCTTTAATAGAAAATAATGCGCTTAGTAAATCTGCAGTACGATCTTCAAACATAACTTTCCCTGGGTAGTTTTTGTACGATATATGTTGAAATACTGGACATCTTTTGGCTGTGATTTTATTAACAACATAATACTCTTTAACAGGTAATTACAGTATTGTTGTATAAAAGCTATGGTTATGGCATTGACTTGGTTTAGATGCAGTATTTAGTGTCCTTGTGTTGAGTTTGTTGATACTCTAATGTTATTATTGTTACCTTCTGTTGTATACTTTTAGGTAAGGTCTGGTCTCTCCTTGGTCGGTGTATGAGCGGGAGGGAAATATTGACCTCTATATGTTGGAGCTCCTTATGCAGAGCCTCTTACAGTCTTTTCAGTGAATGATGTTTATTCCTAAAGTGATCCTATATGTAACAAAACTATAAAATTATCACACAACATAATTTTCTAAGTCTTGTTAAGTTTAAATTTATATTAGTATTGGTGGAAACTTTGTTGGTAGTGAAATGAGTTAGTGTTCAGTTGGCAAAAGTGTATCACCTTGAAATGAAAGCACAAAGCAGATAGATCACCGGGAACGTATTGTGGGTGTTGTAGCTCTGTACAGTAGTGATTGTGTTTTTCATTTACCGTTGTGCGTATCTTTTTCCTATTGGGTATCTTGTAAGGCTGACGTGACACAACGCTACAGATGTTACATTTGTGCATAGAAGCCTGTAACATACAATAGCATGCAACTGAACGAAGTAATACCGA
>NW_024735442.1:2278518-2634664 GCF_018991925.1 Homarus americanus | reverse complement strand
TAATCTACTTTCCCGAAAAGTAGATAATCTACTTTTCAGGAAAGTAGATAACCAACATTCCCGGAAAGTAGATATTTCCCATTTTCTATGATACAAATTTCCCGTTTTCTATGATAAGTAGATAACCAACTTTCCCAGAAAGTAGATATTTCCCATTTTCTGATACAAATTTCCCGTTTTCTATGATAAGTAGATAACTAACTTTCCCAGAAAGTAGATATTTCCCATTTTCTGTGATTAGATGTGGAGGAGGGATTGGAGTGTGTGGAGTTGGAGAGTGCAAGGTGTGGAGTGTGTCGAAGTGGAAGATGTGTAGTTGTAGGGTGGATGTGGAGGGTAGTGTGTGGATGTGGAGGGATTGGAAGGTGTGGAGTTGGAGTGCAAGGTGTGGAAGTGGAGGATGTGCAGTTGAAGGGCATGGAGGAGGGATTGGAGGGTGTGGAGGTAGAGGACGTGCATTGAAAGGCATGGATAGGTGGAGGGCAGAGATAAACTTGTGCAGGGTAGTGTGGACATGGAAGTGGAGGGAGGAAGGGTTGAGGGTATGAAGGTTAGAGGCAGGGATTCGATGGTGTGGAGGTGGAGAGTGGATATTGAGGGCAAGGAGGTGGAGGGTGTGGATGATGTGCAACTGGAGGGAGGTGGGTGTGGAGTTGGATAGTGCAGGGTGTGAAGGATATGCAGTTGGAGGGTGTGGAGGGCATGGAGTTGAAAGGTATAGGGGTTGGATGTTGTAGAGGGTGGAGGATGTGCAATTGGCCTGAGCAGTGGTTAGAGGGTAGGGTGAGGAAGTGCAATTGAAAGGAGAATGTGGAGAGTGCAGGGTGTGGAGGTGGAGGTAGAAGGGGTTTGAGTGTGGAGGTGCAGGATGTGTAGGGAGGAGGGGTTGGAGGAGTGCAGAGGTTGATAGAGCAGGATGTGGTGGTGGAGGGTGTTGGGGTTGGAGGTGGAGAGGGTGGTGAGGTGTGAGGGTAGGGTGTGGAGGTAAGTGAGGTGGGTGGTAGGGTGTGGAGGATGTGCAGTTGGAGGGAAGGGGGTGTGGAGGTTGGAGAATATGCAATATGAGTGAGGAGGGTGTTGAAGTGGATGGAGGAGGGTGTGGAGGTGGAGGATGTAAGGTGTTACGAACCCCTCCACCAATTGTCATGATCTACCTACCCAGCACCACGAGCAACGCCATCTAGGGACGAGACCCAGTATGACTCGTCTTAGTTACCACTCCGGGGTTTCCCTTCTCCATATCCTGGTTGTTGCGTCACCTCCTCAAAGTCTTCTTTGTCAGCTCCAATTCGAGGAGAGAGGACTTGGCTCTGGGAAGTGACCACAGGATCACCTATCCTGGAAACCTACGGCACAGTGACTACCTACCATCTTCTACAATACTCAGCCTTACTCGTCAGCCATCTCAGCTCCTCACTTAAGTACACCTAGACCCCGACTTACGACTACGTGGACTTACGACCGTCGGGACTTACGACCGCCTCAGATATAGATAAAAAAAAAAATAAATAAAAAAATTTTAAATGACACACGCATTTTCTATACCGAAACGTTTCCAGTTAATGTAGTCTCCATGTATAATTAGAAAATTATGGGGGCCCCATGTGCATTCAGCTGACTACATTAAAGGTTAAGTGCTCAGTCACACTGTATCCATTCCTTATTATTTATTACTTTCACTGTACTGTATCCATTCATCATTATTCATTACTTTTACTGTACTGTATTTCATTGTAGATTTTTTATTAAAATTTTTTTTTATGTCGGACTTACGACCTGGATTTGGGTCCCTAACCCAGTCGTAAGTCGGGGTCTAGGTGTATTTGTAATGTTGTATTGCCTCTCCCACCTCCACCTTGCTTCACGATTGTTTTATGTTGTATTAATATGTATATACTGTTAATGTTTAGGTTAAGTATGGTTAAGGGTAATTTATAGGAAGCTGAATATTTTGTTAAGGAATTTATGGTACTTTATTATACACAACGAAAACTCGCATCCTTTGTCTACCCTTTTATAGTCCGATTGTCTTTGTTTTTTTTATTGTTGTTACCTGTTGGGATCTGGGTAGACTTTTAACTATATTCTAAATCCCCAACTCGTAACAAAGGTGTAAAGGTGGAGGATGTGCAGTTGGAGGGAAGTGGAGGTAGAGACAGATGGTGGAGGGCAGAGAGATGCAGGGTAGTGTATGTGGATGTGGAAGGTGGAGGGAGGCAGGGTTGGAGAGTGGAGGCAGGGATTGGAGGGTGTTGGGAGGTGTAGGTGTGTAGAGGTGGAGGGTAGGGAATTGGAGGGTGTGGGGGAAAGACTGTTGGATGATAGGGTGTGGAGGATGTGCTGTTGGAGGGAGGAGGGTGTAAGGAGTAAAGGTGGAGGCAGATGGTGGAGGGCAGAGATATGCAGGGTAGTGTGTGGACATGGAGCAGGGAAGGGTTGGAGAGTGTGAAGGTGGAGGCAGGGATTAGAGGGTGTGGAGATGGAGGGTATGAAAGTGGAGGACATGCATGGACGGTAGGTGGAGGATGTGGATGTAGAGGTTCTGCAATTGGAGGGAGGAGGGTGTGGAGTGGAGGTAAAGGATATACGGTTGGAGGAAGTGGAGGTGGAGGATGTGCAGTTGCAAGGAGGAGGGGGGTTGGAGGGTGTGGAGGGGCATGAGGGTGTAGGGAAGTGGGTGTGGAGGTGAAGGGAGGGAGGGTGTGGAGTTGGATAGCTTGGGGGTTGAAGGGCTGTAGTGTGTGTGGAGGCTGTACAGTTGGAGGGAAGAGGAGAGGTGGAGGTAGAGAAGAGAGTGGAGGGTGTAGAAGAGGTGGGTGGAAATGTAGTTTGAGGGTGGAGGATGTGCAGTTGGAGAGTATGAAGGTTAAAGGAGGAGGAGGGTGTGGAGTTAGGATGTGGAAGAGGGGGTGAAATTTGGGGTATGGAGGTGAATAGTATGAAGTTGGAGGATGTTGAGGTGAATGGTATGAAGATGGAGGGTGTTCAGGTGAATGGTATGAAGTTGGAGGATGTTGAGGTGAATGGTATGAAGATGGAGGGTGTTCAGGTGAATGGTATGAAGATGGAGGGTGTTCAGGTGAATGGTATGAAGTTGGAGGATGTTGAGGTGAATGGTGTGGTGGAGGGTATGAAATTTGGACTTAAAGGTGAGGTAATAATGGTGGAGGGGACTAGATAGAGGTGATGCTTAAGTGTACAAGGAATTATCGTACAGGTATTCTTGATGAGGCATTACTAAAATATATGATAGCAATGCACTCTACAATTTGCATGAAATTGATGGAAAAAATCTAAATTTAGACTTAAAACTGTTTGAACATATCTCCTTACCCCTTTCATATTATTAAAAAAAAATCCTCAGAATCTTGTATGATTTCTCACCAAGATCAATAAAGATGAAGAATGATGACAATTTCACATTACAGAAAGTTTATTAATGGAGTAGACCATTACATATGATACAGCATGTACATCACAGAACTGATAAATTGGTGAGAAGTTAAGAACGCTGGGCTGGTCACACAACGAGTCCAGGGAGACACATATATATATATATATATATAGACAAAAAAAATACAAGTGCAGACAGAAAATGTAAGAAATAATGGATTGAGAACCTTTCAGAAGAATGTGTGAAAATAATTAGGACAACTGACAAGGTTAAATCTTGTTCAGTGCAAGTTAATAGTCTAAAGAGAATAGTAAACATATGTAAAAGATTAACAAAAATAATCCTGCCTCAAGTTAATGATCACAAAAGATTGTACAGCAGCACCTCGAAGGAGCTGCAACCAGCCCGCGCCAGCCCACGCGGTTTTTGGTTGGCCCAGCCCCACCCTCCATACAGGAGGACACCCTCTCTATTCTGCCATTCTCCACGCTCCTCGCTAACAAGCAGTAGTGGCAAGGCACTGTCTCTTGATCTTCATGTGGGTTTCATATTAGGTTAGGGTTTGAAATTGATCTACTGATAACATCAGTAAGAAAAAGAGATTTTGGTAAAGTAGGTGATGTAGAAGCTGTAGATTTATTGTTGATAATAATGATTACCGAGTGCTGGAGCAAGGAATCTAGTTTGTGTCTACAACTTGCAGGATTCACGTGATTCAGGCCAAAAGGGGTAGCACTGAGAGCCGTAAGTTGTTGTGGGGTGGCCGGGGATTACGGCAGGAGGGGGGCACAGAGAAGGGCTACTGAGGCTAAGCCATACCTCCACCCTGGCCAGTAACAGTAACAACTCTAGAAACAATGCTGGCAGAGGATAGCTAACTGGAGCGGTTGGCCATCAAACTGTTCACCTTTCCACATTGGTAGAAAACCTTGGATGTTCAGATGGAATGCATCACTCCATTTTATACATATTGTATAAGATACATTTTTACATATAATACAGTTGAAAACGTCCTACGTACACGCTAGTGTGGCCTGGATGACAAGGTTTAGCGTTAAGGCTTGAGGGACTGTTTCCCTGATCTGGCAACAGTGGATATATGTGTTAAAGAGAAAGCTTGTTCGTACAATGAAAGGTATAACAAGTGATAGAAGTTTGGATGAGAAGACAATAATTAAGGGGAAAATAAGAAATGAAAACTTTAGAATTGAGAACCACAAGAATTGCCGTGTCAGGGGGAAGCAAGCCCCGCAGCCAATTAGCACACCTCTAGGCTAACTACACTAATACAAACAATACAAAAATTACACGAAACTGTTTAATAACTGCTAATATCAACAGACATGGTGCAAACACTTCAACATTAACAAATTAATGTGAAGTCTGAACAAGATTACATAGTTTGAATGAATATATGAACACAATAAAAAACTTCAAAGAGAGAAGCTAGTGCCAAAAATTGGGTCAAAGGACCATGTCCGTCTACATCTAAGGCAAACAAAGGTTACAAATATGAAAATGTACATAGATGTACAGTTTTGACAACTGGGTCCCCTAATCAACTCTGAATTCAAGTACATTATTTAATGACATTATGTTTTACCTAGTTAATTACAGAACCAAGGAGCCAATTTGGTGGAGAGAGCATTTCCATGGAGAAGAGTGAAAATGTTTTAATTTTAATTTATGCTACTTAGATCTAAGGCAGATTAAAACTGTAAATATGAACTATGAGTGAAGACCCAAACCAAGATGGCAGACTACAAGCAAGGCATAAAAGGACCAAAATTTTTACATTTCACATCTTCCCCGCAGGAACTGTGAGATCAAGACAGTAAATATTACACCAACTACTGTTAGCTTAGGACATATACAAAATACAGTTTACAAGAAAATTACATCTACATATGTAATATACAACTAGTGCTCAACAGGCAGGTACAGGCCAAGCTAAGATCTTGCTTCATAATCAGTATGTACAATTTACTATACAGCAGTAACACAGCTCAGAAGTATATCACCATGTGCTCTGTACAATATGGCGTTTACAAAAGGTACATGTTCCAAATGTACACATCAGCATTTTCTGTACACTAATTTATTACAAAATGTTACATTACAAGCCGCAATATTGGCCTCACAAAAAAATTCAATAATATTCACAGAATTTACAATTTGACAATGTTAGGTCTTTTGGCAAGGGCAGGAGCTCTACAGTATAAACACATGGGCCTGTTCCAGCCTGCAAGAGCTCAAGTACAGGGATACAAAGATACAAGATTAACAGCTATTAACACTGCTCTTCATTCTCATAAACCAGTAAAGCACATTTCCCAGTGCAAAGGAAAAAAGCCACTTGGTTCAGTCTGCATACAGGTCCAAGAGAATTTAAGCAGAATAATGGTTTTAACCCAGAAAGCTGGGCTATTTAGACCTGGTGGCCAGCTACAAGAGTAACGGAGGAGAAACCACTGAAATGTACATACAGTATTCTGTTGATGGTGAAAAGGCTATTTCCACCTCCTCATCCTCATGAATGCCAGCCCCAGGTGAGTGCACTGCAAATGACAGGCTAAAAACCTTGAAAGGAATTACAGCAGTCATGTGGGATCTTCAAAATGCAGTGTAAGTGCCAGTGTCCTAATGGTTTGCAGCTGGTGAGACAAAAGGTTGGTGAGTGTTCAACTGAAATTTTTACAATGTATGATGATCCAGACACCAGTCTACTAACACACAGGCATGACTTGCCACAATTGTGCCGGATTTAGTGGTGGTATTATCACACTGACATTACAAACACACAAACAAGTAAGAAAATATAGAATATTCGACTGTACAGATTTACAGTAATGCCCAATATTACATATTGAAATTGCTTTATATATACCAGTTGATACAATGTACATCAAATTTTACAGTGCACTAGGCCGAGATGACCCATTGGCTGGACGAGGGCAGAGTCCCGCACCGTTATCGGGACACGGGCCAGGGTAGGCACCTCCCACATCATCCACTTTATAACACCAACCACTTCCATTGTGGACCTCAAAGAACAAAAAGCAATATAAGTTTTCAATGGATCTTTGTCAATCTTAGGAACTGGCTTCTAACAGCTCCAACCTGACTACACCTGTGCTTACCATTCTACAGTGCATGAGTGCCAGATACTGGGAACATATAATTCTTCATGATTTGTCTTTACCTTTGCTTGTGTTCAGATATGGGGTGCCTTCCATGCTCTGCTTTAATCACTTGAGAAGTACAATGTTTGCTCTACTGAGGCAAACACAGCTTCTAAATACTAACATTACACACCACTACTAATATGAAAGAAAGAGCAATACAACGTTAGGTAACAACATTTACCAATTGGGTAAAAAGTGGCAAACAGGTATATATATATCTAAGATTCAAATTTGATATATATGGGAAAAGCTCACTACAGCAAAATCATGCAAATAGCCACAAGCCCACAATAATGAATAACATGCTCTATCACACTACAAGAGCCTAGCTGAATAGTTACTATGCATTAAGGGCACACCAAAATAAGTTTGAATTAACATTAATTTTTTCAATGGCCTTTGAATTCTCACAACAAAAATCATATATGTATTAAATTGTTACAAAGAAATATTCCCCCATTTTTAAGACCTGACAGATCAAGGGATATGTGGTAAGTTACCATCAAATTTGTAATGAAAGATATGCTTGTCTGTAACAAGAGCTTAACTTGGGATAAATAAAATCAAGTAGAAAATGTCCAAGTCCATCTATCATATTTAAGGTTTAAAATAAAAGATTTGGTCATCCTAGATTTTTACAGTGTAAAAATAACTAGGAACTCAAGTATCTGTAACTGATAAATTACCTTCACTTAAGGTTCATTCATGGGAGAGAAAACAAACATATGATCTCCTGTATTATATGCAATCAGATTTCACTGATTATGCTCCTTGATAATGTGTTTCAAATTAATTTTTATAAAAACCTTTACTTCCATTCATTTAATCAATAAGGTTTTAAGAAAAAAAAAATCATTATACACATCAGATCATGTATAATTGATAACATCACTATAGCTAACATATGTGCTTCACACCACTGACAGTATCTTAAAGATAAACTGCGTGCTTAAAAAGTTGTAAAAAATTTTCAGGGGAAAAAAAAAATGTTAGCATTTTCCCTTGTTGGAGCAGTGGCATGTGGCAAGCGGTGGTCGAGCTGTGGTGAGGGCAGCTTAAAGGGGACTTGTCATACTGGGACCCATAGTGTCAGGGGCATTCTTTATGAAGTATTTCTCCAGTTTGGCCAAAATGTGTTTACCTGTGAATTAAGAAACAAGATTAATAAATTATTTATGAAACAATGTGATGCACGAAAATGTGTAATAATTAGCTACAGAACACGATATACAACAAAACCTCGATAAATCAGAATTCGCTATTCTCGGACTCTCTGGGGTGCTCTGGACTGTCCATGGCCTGCACAGCCATGTGACTACTCAGCTATGTGGTAAAGAATGCATTAACCAAATTTGATTTACCCAAATAAAAGTGTTATCTCACCCATGAAAAACTTTACTATAAAAATACTTTTCTTATTATCAGTGTTTTATGGCCACTTTCCACACTTATGTGGATTACCCATAGATACCTGATAGCAGTTCTCCAAGCTGCACGGTGTCTCACAGCCTCTTTCTTAGCCTACTCTACCTCCTCTTCCTTCCACAATCACTGATACCCATCTCCTGTTCTTTCCACAAGCCTAAACTATATTAGCCTAACTATGTAAATCATCTTAGCTCCAAACAGGGTTTCCTATCTCTCAATGTCACATTAAATATCCATCTCCTTATCTCCTTTCAGTTCCCCCAAGTCTGTGTGTCATCCTCTGTAACTGCCCATGGTATGCCAATTACGTACATCTTTGTCCAAGCAAAAAAAAAAGTAAACAGCTCCCTAAACTTCTTCCAAAACTTGTAATTGACCTAGTTTGACCACCATCTCCAACACTGTTTATATATTCAAAATACAGGAAAGCCTCCGATAACAATGGTTCTACTAACGCCGATTCATATTTAAGACCTTGGTTAATTAGGACCCAATTCAATTTACGCCATTATTTTCTTTGTATTTACGACGAAAATAGAATAAAAAATGTAAAACATTACATTTTCATACAAATAATAACTAAATCCCACATGTATTATAAAAAAAAAAAAAAAGCCTTGCACACACAGGCTGCTGGGCTTGGGAATGTTCATCATCTCTCGAAACAGGAAAAAATATTCCCCATCCCCGGAATCTTCCGGGTAACGGAAATATGTTCTCGAAGTTTCAGAAATTGCCTCCTCCCCGGAATTTTCCGGGTAACAGAAGAATTTCCTCGGAATTTCCAGAAAATGCAGCCGATTTTCATCTCTCAAACAAGGAAAAAACTCCCCCATTCCGGGTACCGGGAAAATTTACTTGGGATTTTTCTGGAAAATGCGCCCCTCGGAAAATTGTTCCCAAAGGTGGAATTTTCCGGAAAATTCCGCCTTTGGGAACGATTTTCTGAGAAAATTTCAATTCTGGCTATCGGACAGTTCTGGGTTTGAAGGATTCCGGCTAATGGAGATATAACTGTATACAGTATACAGTCGACCCTCGTGAATTCGGACCCCTTTAATCCGGATTTCGGATAATTCAGACAAAAACTGAACGAACTTTTTTTTTTCTTTTTTTTTTTACCTACGCGGACCTTAAGCTAAAATGCTGGTCCACCCACTGCTGGGATAAAACACCAGCATCTTTTTGGTTAAATTTAACATCTCCACCACTAGTGTGAGGGGGGGGGGGGATGCAACTTTTAGCTTCAGACATGAGAAATATTTACCATTTACTACCAGTAAACAATGGAAACGTAAAATATGTACCAATTAGTAATGAAAAGTTGTGCAGTTCCTTCAGCAAATGAAGATCACCAACTTACAATAGGCTAAATTACCTTACAACGTGTTTTCAGTAGTCTATGTTGAAGTTCTTAGCACAGGCTAACTTATCATATCATATACGGTATCACAGTTCTCATTGATCTACAAAAAATACCGGTAATAAAAACCTTTTTGATATTTCACACTTAATATAATACCCGGCAATCTACTTCAACCTCCTATTGTGTACAACGACGCATGATGCACCACCAGCTGTTGAGTATCAGCTAGACAGTACACGTGTTTTTCAAATCGTTTTCAGTTAAAAAACTGCTACATCACATGTATATTTTACCTTAACTGTGCCTGAATGAATATATTCTCGGAAATACAGTCAACCCTCGCTTTACGCGGTCCCACATTCCGTGTTTCCACGTTTAGGGCGGTACCCTGCCGAAACAGGAATGCTCACATTCCGCGGTGCGTGTACCCCTTTACGCGGAGAGCGGCTGGTGAGCCGGGCCATTTTTGGATCCAAACCTCCCGCCATCTCTCTCACCCTCTCCCGCCATGTTGTGTAAGCTGATCGAGCATGGTGCGCACAAGGTTGCCCAGTCATCAAAACATTACCGAGTTCTTCACCTGCCACCTGCCACAGCCGGCCCAAGTCAGTGACAGTGATAATTATAGTGAGGATATGGACTTATATGGACTTTGAGGGGTTTGACAAAGAGGCCCTGCAAGCCTCTGTGGTGGATAGTGATACAATTGATACAGGTGAGGGCCAATAATCTGCCCTCTGCCTCGGAACCAACCGCCCATCCCCGTGTGCCCAGCCATCTTTTCTACTAATGCAAGTGTTAAAAAACCTAATATTATTGATATTTCTCTTAATTATTAATTGTGTGTGCATACCATCATAAAGTTAAGATAATATTTTTACTACAACATAGTTGTGTGTCGTCAAAAAGTGGAGTTTGGGGGTCAGTCCGGTCTCTATTTCAATTAATCCCATATGTTATGTTGTTCACTTTATGCGTTTCTCACTTTCCACGGTACCCTGTGGGTTGAATTAACCGCGTAAAGTGAGGGTTGACTGTAGTAGTTTTGCTGAAACGTGATGTATTTTAATGTAAAATAGGATAAAATACATGACGAAAAAAAAGATTTTACCTAACCTTCCGATGTTCAAGAGAAGTTACTCGTTTTTTTAATGGTTTTTGGTTAAAATACATTACAATGGTATTCTATTCATACTGTGCTTGATATACTGCATTCACGGAAATGTAATATTTTTTGCTGAAATGACGTACGTATTACAGTGGAAAGTGGGATAAAATCGTGATGAAAACAATGACTTTTGCTTTCTTTCGTTCAAAAGATGTTACCGTAATCGTTTTTCGATTGGTTTTCAGTTAAAAAACCGTTATTACAATAATAATCTATCCTAATTGACTTGAATAAATACTATGATACCATATTTCTGAATATTTTCATTAAAATCCATCCAAATAATTTTCCTTGTCATCGTCTGCAGCACCAAACAGCTTCTCCCAGTCCTCTTCTTGAACAGGGCTAGAGGGTACGTGTTTTTCGAATCGTTTTCAGTTAAAAAACTGTTACATCAAACGTATATTTTACCTAAACTGCGCCTGAATGAATATATTCTTGGAAATAAATAGTAGTTTTGCTGAAACATGATGTATTTTAATGTAAAATAGGATAAAATACATGACGAAAACAAAAGATTTTACCAAACCTTCCGATGTTCAAGAGAAGTTACTCGGTTTTTTAATAGTTTTTGGTTAAAATACTGTTATATTACAATGGTAATCTATTCATGCTGTGCTTGATATAATGCATTCACGGAAATGTAATATTTTTGCTGAAATGACGTACGTATTACAGTGGAAAGTGGGATAAAATCGTGACGAAAACAATGACTTTCGCTTTCTTTCGTTCAAACGATGTTACCATAATCGCTTTTCGATTGGTTTTCAGTAAAAAAACTGTTGTATTACAATAATATTCTATCCTAATTGACTTGAATAAATACTACGATAACATATTTCTGAATATTTTCATTAAAATCCATCCAAAACATTTTCCTTGTCATCGTCTGTAGCACCAAACAGCTTCTCCCAGTCCTCTCCTTGAACAGGGCTAGAGGGTACATGTTTTTCGAATCGTTTTCAGTTAAAAACTGTTACATCACACGTATATTTTACCTAAACTGCGCCTGAATGAATATATTCTCAAAAATAAATAGTAGTTTTGCTGAAACGTGATGTATTTCAATGTAAAATGGGATAAAATACATGACGAAAACAAAAGACTTTACCTAAGCTTCCGATGTTCTTGAGATGTTATTCGTTTTTTTTACTAGTTTTCGGTTAAAATACTGTTATATTACAATGATATTCTATTCATACTGTGCTTGATATAATACATTCACGGAAATGTAATATTTTTGCTGAAATTACCTAAGTATTACAGTGGAAAGTGGGATAAAATCGTGACGAAAACAATGACTTTGAAATATAATGCAATATTAACCCCTAAATCGGTTAATTCGGACAATCGGCTAAAACAGACACCCTTCCCCCCCCTATTAGTACGAATTAACGAGGGTCGACTGTATTCATTTTTTTTACATTAATTTTACTACAGCTACAACCAGGGTCATATTTTCTCCATTTTCTCGTGTAGAACTATCGTCCCGAACTCCTGGCTGTAAACACTGATGAAAACAATGGCGTCTAATCTCCACTTTGTGTGACCATATTATTATTCATATATATTGTATGAGGTGCATTCATTAACATTATTTGCATTTTACATTAATTTTATTATTTTTGGGGAAAAGAGGTTAAAAAGCCACACAAAGATATGAAAAGGTAACACTTGGGAATGCATCTCAATATTATTTATTTATTTTAATGGTAATTAATCATTCACGATACGATGATTCACCTTACACTGCAATATTGGAGGACACATTACCATTCGAGGCTTTACTGTAAATGATTCGGAGCTTACCATACGTATATTTGCGTAGGGTGGAAATGTGTGGGCGGATCTTGTGCATAAGCATCTTCCGCTGAGCAGGTTCAGCTACATCAATCATCTTCTGCACCACATAGTTGGCATACTGGTCCTTCATTAATACAAGAAGTGAGCTGTGAGAATTGTCACTGTAACCACACACCTGTCAAAAGATCAAACATAACAAGTGAATCAAACAATCAGTTTTTTCTTATGTAATAATGCAAATAATCAGCAAAAATATATTCATGTTACATGTTTTAAACAGCTTCTCTTGTCAAGCAACATTTTTGATGATGCATAACCTCAATACATCATCTCTCTCCACATTATAAGATTCCTCTATCAGAACTCTTATACACTTATTATTTACAAATTTCAGTTCCTGAACATGTGGTTAATTGAAAATTACAGGTACAATACTACATTTTAATGAAGGAGGTACAGCCATACCTCGATAACCGATGCATATGCGGACTGCGAAAAGTCAATGGATAGTGAATCAACAGTTATCGAAGCAATAAATCCCGAAAGAATATAACAAATTCAAGAGGTTAGGGACCAACCAAAATTTCCCCCACCCTTGATATATCAAGTCTAAGTCTCCATTATGGTATGTTAAAATAAAAATGATGACGTATACAGTCGGGTAAACAACATCTTCTTAATACATTGTTTTATTTAAGTTATAATAATAAATGGCTTCTCTCATTATGCTTTTTTTTAGGTTACTATGTTGTGGGAGTGAGAAAAGATAAAGTGAGACATCAACTTTGATACAACATATTCTTTTATTCTCAACTGAAAATACAAATTATATATCATATATTTTTCTGTTATAGAAGATTTTATATTATTTACGATGAATCATACACCATAAGAGGCTGATCATGGTAGATTATAATAAAAATGAATCAATAATATTCAGGCCTTGACAGCAGTTGGTGGGAGGGGAAGTGGTCAGGAAGAGGGTAACCATGTGATTTGGTTTACTTTTTATTTTGAAGTTAAATTACTGTATATACTGTATTATATTTTGTTCTATTATTTAATACTGTATGTTATATTAATTATGATGAAACATACATCAAAACAGGCTGATCATACGAGAATATAATAATGAGCACTATAAATAAAAACAAACAGATGAACGTTGGAATGGCTAGCCGTCCCCCCCCCCCCCACAACTTCAGCACTTTTACACAGGAACACCTCTTGTACCTATTAGCTCTTGTAAGGCCAATATCAAATCTGATTAGACCACTGTACCCCACTAAAGGCAAAATATACTCTACTTAAAATGATAGCCATTGTTCATGGATTAAACAGAAGAGGAAGTATCGCCGAGGCATTTAGGCATAACACAAAGTCGGATCAACGGGGTAGTCAGTGAAACTTGTAGGGGTATTTCCAGGGAAATACATAATCAACGGTTATGCGAAGCATCGGTCAATGGGACCTCGGTTTATGGGGTATACCTGTATTCTGGCACTTTTAAATAAAAATTTCTCACTTTACAGTAAATACAAGACTCTAGCGTGAGTTAAAATATCTATACACCTAAAGTAAAACCTAGTTACACTTTTAAGTTGAGATTTTAAACATAACCATACAAAGCAATGATACTTTGTTCAGTGAAGCAGCTGGCTGTTTACCACAAAGAAATAATTGCCAAAATTCCAATAAGAGTTTCCTAAAAAGTGAAAGTGGGCATGACAGTCTATTAGGAGTGAGAGGGGGGGGGGGTTAAAGTGGACAGCAGATGATGCATTCATTATTTGAAGTATGCAACCTCCTGAACCACTCTTTAAGTAAACAACTGTCAGCTTGGTTTGTTTGTGGCAGTGCCCATGGTCAATATTTAGTACCGTCCCAGCTGTCCCTGTGACCACCATCAATCATGCACTTTTTCAGTGACTGACTTTGGTTTCAAATATTAAGTACTAAACCTATTAAGTTAAAACAGCCACAAGTACAGATGATCCCATTGTTTCATTTTAAAATCAATTAACCTGTTCCATATCTAAAGAAAGCCACATACAGTATTGTGACCTCAACTGGTGTTGATGTTGACTATATTTCCTTGTCTGAATCTGTAATGCTGACCTTAGAGATTGCGATTTTAACTAAATCAGCTTCTTTCTTTTCCATGGTGAAACTACATATAAGGTCTGATTAAAATCAACAATGGAGAATCAAAAGATGCACCATGGGAAACAAAGTTATAATTTCAGTAATGGTGAAATAGGCAATAAAATGTGCTTCCTTCCTTTCTTTCTGAAAGGGATAATCACATGTGCAGGCTGGTACCAATAGCTGATAGAGAACTAAATCTTTAATATGGAGAGAGAATGCTATAATATACAATGCGTCATCAAATTTGATTAAAATAATAGGCAAAATATAAAATTTACCTAAATGAAACAAATGTTGTTACTAATACAAAGCTGTAAAAACATAACTGAATGATCAACAATAATTAGTGAGGTTCAACCATCCCCCAACTGGTACCCACGTTTACCTCCTCAATGAGCATGGCCCTCTCAGCGCGGGTGGCATGCGTTACACATTTCTCAACAACATTTGAGGCAAATTTGTGCTGAGATAGTTTCAGGACTCCTCCTCGGACCACACCCACAATTTTACTCTTGTCCTCTGGTTTGCCATGTTCTGAAAAGCAATTTCATTTAAGTCAAAAATTCCAAAATCTATTTAAAATAATGTACATAAGTGTGAAAAAGCTTTACATACACTATGTACGGTAAACAAATATTTCAGAGAAAGATAACTAATCTTAAAAAACTTCCCCAAAGAAAAAGTATTTCTAAAAGACAAGGAATTAAAATCTTTATCTTGTTAAGTTTTTATGTTTAGCAAAAAGTATGGGTACATAAAAAGATAATATACAGCACAGCACCCTACATGTACACTCGGTAAAAAAAAATGTATCTTCACAATTCTTGTGCGAAACAAAATGAAACCACGAATGAAGGTTATTAATAAAAGTTCATGAGGCATAGTGTTATTCACCAATCATAATGCAACGAACTAATTTTATACATTGGATTAAGTAACTAAATTAGGCCTTCCATAATAGGTAGGAAATGTCTCACAATCACTCCTATCAATCCTAGCAAGACAACACAATTGTTTAGTTCTAAATTCATCGGACCCCTCCTGAAAGATATATTTTTTTTTAACTAAATGTGGATATTTGTTAATCACCACCAACTTGTTCAAAGTGCACCAGACACCTATCCCAGGAAATACTATCTAAATTAGTACCTTAACTTCTCCCTATTTGCTGGAAATCCAGCACAGCTAGATTATGTCAAAAGAGGCCTACCAAAATTCACTGGCAAGATATTTTTTTAATACTATTAACAGATGACAGTTTCATGACAGTGTCATAATATTTCTAGTGAGGAACTTACCTAGCACATGCTGGATGACGTAATTACCATACTGATCTTGTAGAAGCTGTTCTGTATGTTGATGTAATTCCTCTAACACAGGAGATGTTTGGTCACCAGTGCAATGCTCCAAAATGCGTTGGATTACACGACAGCCATATGGGTGTGTTGACAGCGTGAACACTTGCCCCTGTGCAACATGAAAAAAATGAGCAATGAATTAATCTTCACAAGACTCGAAGACTAAAATTGTGAATAGTCTCGGGGTCAATCTTGATTATATCTCATAGTACAATCTTTGATTGTCATGAGCATCCATTAAGAGGAAATTAAAACTATCACAACAATTCGGATAATAATTTTGAAATAAAATATTACCCCCAAAATTAGAGGGGTAAAACTTCTAATTGAAAAGGTATATCATGTTAAAATTAAAATCACCAAATTTACCAATATTTTTATTTACGAGTTCAATAGCCGTGGGGAAAGAAAAAATTAATCTTTTACATCTTGATGCAAGGAGACCATCTTGAAATCCATGACTTGGGCCTATCCCCTTTTATTCAATAAAACAACTCTCCTGAAATAAATTTATAAACGAGGCCTCCACTAGATCTTCTTAATTTTCCCTAATACTCGTCTTACCTAAACTCGCACCCCCTAAGCTGTTCACAACATCCATTACTGAGGTTTCCAATTAAATAGGATTGTGGCATTCAAATACTAAATACCTGTACAGTATACTGTAATACAGAAGTACATTCCAAGCAAACTTAGCTAACCAATTCCTGTTCTATACTCCTTTAAAATTTTACATTAGCTGACTAGACATATATTTACTGTATACCACAACTAACCTGGAAGGCATTTATGATGAACTGTAAGGCCATTGGGTCCACGCACTCAATGCACTTCTGCACAACATGGTTGCCTGTATAGGTAAAGTGATAAACATTAGCTTTTCATATTACAATAAATATAAAATATAAAACTAAAACTAGGCTGAAACTCAAACAATGACCAGGTAAACCACAAAAGACTTGGGTTTGGCTCAAACTGATGTGCAACAGTTAACTGAAGTTTAGACTGAGCACAAAGGTATATTGAAGAAAGGATGTCACACTTGTTTGTTCGAGTTATTGTAGGAAAGGCTGAAATACTAATAAACTAAAATAACTGTAAAATACTAAACATCCAAAGGACATAAAAAAATGGAAAAAATCTAAAGTCAATGGGTGGTATATGGAAGGTCAGAGGCTTCTGAAAAGTAAGCAGGAAAATTTTGTCTTGCCAAAATACTGTACAGTATATAATTAACACCCATTTCTAATTTAAACTTACCATTTTGGTCCTTAACGCACTTCAGTACATGACCATCAAGCTCGCGAACAATATCCTTCTGTTGGTCTTGAGTAATGCATTCCAATGCCTTCTGAATAACGCGACATCCATACATCTGCAACGCTAGAGGTAAGACATGACCACGAATCTTGTTTGCCAATACAGTTTTCTGATCGGGTGTGCCAAATTCGAAGAACTTTTGGATTACGTAATTCCCTGCAAAGTATACATACACCGTAAAGAAAGTTACAAACATTTAGATAAAATTATATAATAGCAAAAACCATCAATACCTTAACATGTGCTAAAATATTAACCAATGCCTTAATAACTCACCAAAAACATCTGTCATAAGAGAGTAAGCTGCTGTCAAAATTTCGTTGAAGACCATTTGTTTTTCAGCTGGTGTTGCTCGTTCTAATTTCTGCTGAATAAACCTGAAACAGCACAAAATTGTTGTGGGGCTCAATTTAATTAAAGAGAAATATTGTATTGTATTCAAAATTACACACTGGTTTCCATTTAAAAAATGAACAATTAAGTTTTAAAAACTATATAAACTTACCACTATTACCAACATTATGAGGTAAATTACTGTCGTATACATTGACTGGATTCATGACACATGAGTGAATTGTTGTGGTAAGGAACCACAGAATGCAGCAGGAGTTTTATTCTCTCCCTCTCTGAGGAAGGTACAACAACGAAATGTAAGAGAATAAAACTCCTGCTGCATTGTTTCCTTACCACCATACTTCACCTAATTTTTCAAGAAACATCAACACCAAATTTGAATCTGAGATTCATAAAATAAGAGCAGCAATTGCAGAATTAAGTAAATGATAAAAGTAAGTAAGAATACAGTAACAGTTGCAATACTAACATTCAAGTATTCATTGAGATAACCCAAAACTTGATTAAAATCATTCTTCAGCCTATGTTCCTTAAATCAGTATCACAAAATTATAACTACAGTATACAGGGGGTCCCCGACTTATGAATGTCAGCCAATACGAACGAGGTTAAACTTTAAATTTAAAGTATTTTATTCACCTGAGGACTAAGTTTTTTCATTCATTTACTGTATTTTGTCATTCTATTTCTTCTTTTCTCTTAAATTATAGTGATTTTAGATGTATATAAGGACTTAGGCTATGATATTGTGGGATTTTAAACATTGTTCTGTAAGTAATGTAGGAACGTAGCATGTGTTTTGACTTGCGTACATTTTCGACTTAAGAACATCCTCAGGAACGGAACTCGTTTGTAAACCGGGGACCCCTGTATAGAATTACACAGCACCTAAAGATCAAGCTAATTCATTGTAAATACATAAAAAACTCCAAGACAATTTAAGAGAGAATTTTTTGGCTCCAAATATCAATTACAATATGCTATAATATTACTGGCAGTTTAAAGAGTAAATCTTATACTTTGTTGAAGAGTTGTCTCTCATCATGTACAATAAATGAATCCCAATGAATTTCTTAGGAAATTAAAGAACTAAACAATAATTGAAGCAAATAAAGAATAAGTTGCGGGCTAAGAACATTTATAAATGGGTGGAATCTGAGTACAGTGTTTAAGAAAACTACATGAAGAGTGCATACACATTAACTCATGTCCAGATGCAAAACTCAGATGGTAGTGAGAAATCAACATTGTGAGCTACTAGGATGGACTGCTGAAGAAATATTAACCCTTAGGCCCCGGGTGACATTCCACAACATCCGACTATTTTCCCGCCATTTCTTTTATTTATTTTATTATTATTATTAGATTTTTTCTGGGTGGGTTTACTGCCAGCAGCACCCTAACCCGAGGATTAAGGGAGTTTTGAAGATTGATAAGGTATTGATTGAATGAAGGTGTATGACTGACATGTTGCTGAAAAGTCTTTGTGGAGGACCAAATTAATGGGAAGGTACTGTATTTAAGTGGTATGGATATGTGGAAAGCATAGGAAGTGTTAGACTGATGAGGACTTTTGATACTTTAGTTGGAGATATGATTGTAAGGAGGTGAAGAAAGAAACAGAAAGGCTGTATAGTACTGTACTGTATACAATATATAAATCATTAAAATTAAAACATTTCATTGATAAAACTGAGAAGAATGAATATGGATTATGAAGACAAATAGTTTTATTTGAATATGGGAACAAACCTGACAATTCCACTTAGTATGATCAGTGAATTAAGTAAAGAATTCCTGAAATTTTTTTATGTTTTAGTGGTTCCAAAATACAGTAAAACCTCGATTAACCGACCACATATGGGGGGAAGGGGCCGACGGATAACCCGAAAGGTCGGTTAATAGTACATAAAGTCTACGAAAATAAAACATACATTTTCAAAGTACCTTTCCCTAACCTACCTCATTTAATTCCCTCTATTCATTTTTGTTCATTTGCCATTCATATTTCAATAGAATTTGCTTTTAAACATTAACCACTTTAGTAAATAAATATGAACCAGCACAGAAACCGTGAATAAAAAATGGAAAAGTCAAAGAACATGTGTCATCACAAAAATTGTGACCAAGTCCCAGGGTGCTGATCTGACTTTGTACCTCATTTACACACAATTGCAGGGTCTCAATTGCTTCTCTTACTATTGACAACACAACATACATATATTGTTTCTCACCCTTGATTTTTTTTTATTTTTATTTCTTTATGGTTCTATATTACTATTACTATTATTATTATCATTATCAATATTATTACATTATCGCCCCCCAGGCCCCGATGTGGGTCAGTGACCTGTGCCCGGGTGGTCTAATCCCCGTTTAAAAAAAAAAAAAAAAATAGGAGTTCGGGATTGAGGGTTAATCCGAAAGTCGGTTAATCGCGGGTCGGTTAATCGAGGTTTTACTGTACAGTATTGAAATATGAAATAAAATGTATGTACAAGAAAATTCTTAATTTCTAATCTTGATACCAAAACTGTGCACACAAATAACGGTTTGCATTGCTATCCAATCTTAAAAACATAAGAAATCAAGTTTTCATTTACATTAAACTCCTATATTCCTTTCCTGAATGACAATAACAAGACCTAATAAAAATGGATGGATTTTGGGTGCAATATAACCATCAATCCATAATAGAAACAAAACATTTTATGGCTGACATACCTTGAGCCATGTTGATCTTGGCTGAACTCCACAATATGGTTGGCCAAGTCTCTTAGTTGGAGATTCGGAAAGCGGTTGTTGCGAAAATCCTCCAGAAGGCGTGAACGACCAGTGCATTTGTCCAAACTCAAATTTCGCTTTAATGGTGGGAATAAAGATGATGGTCCACCCGAGTTGAACATGCCATTGGTGGAGCCATTGCGGAACTTGGCCTCTGCTCCAGGTGCAGCCGAAATGACACGATTTCCAGACATGAGAGCTCCAAGGGGCAATGCTGAGGAGGTATTACTCAAGCTGGGTGGTGGAGTAAGACTACCTGAGGTGAGACCAATTGGTCCAGGAGATGCTGTTACAGTTCCTAAAGCTCCATAATTGCTAGTCCATTTAGCACTTCGAAAATCTTGAGAGAGTGGGGATAAAACTGATGTGGTGCGGTCAAGAGAATCACGACGACCCATACTGCTGCTGCCCAAACCTGCAAAAAGAAAATCACTTCATTTACCATCTACTTTCAATTACAACAACTTCATAAAACCATTAATTAACTTCAAGCGATTGTCAGGAAGCCAACTATATTACTATAAACCCATAGGTACCACTGAAGAAACTAATTCTGATTACAATGTATTCAATAAGTTACATAATTCATTGTTGTAAATTTGTTAATAGACTGGACTTACCACCACCTAAATTGCCAATAGCAGGGGATCCAATGGTGCCCAGGGTGCTATTGCCAAAACCTAGACTACTAGTTTGCAGACCCAACGAGTAGTTGTTGCCTGTTAGTGCATTGGAAGTCTGCAGGCCTTGCGATAGGGAATCTGCAACAATGAGAAACAAACCACACACTATAATCATCTATGTGTACTGCTGCACGACAGGATGCACTATATGAAACTAGATCGAGGTTATACTGTACTGTGATTCTTCTGCTAATTAATCTAGATCTATCATGTATCTGAAAATACAATGCAAAAATGGGAAAATTAAAGTGTGGTTTATCTTATCATCTGAACAGTATATCCTTGATGCAAGTTTGAATAGTCTGTGTATGTCCATTTTTCTCCCTTGAAAAGGGGACAGTGTAGTAGTATTATTAGTATCACACAGGTAAATTTTTAAAAAGACATGCAGACTTAAGCTGGCCAGTTCTTATGGACCATTCTCAACTAGTGGCTTGAAAAATTCTTAACCAATATATGGTTACAATAATTATCTCCTAATCCAAATCCAGCAGACACTGGCCAGTAACCTTGTTATTAATAAGGGCTTTGGGATGTTAGCTTTCACAACATACACTATTCATTCAGGCTATACTTGGCATGCATACCAGCGAGTGTGCTCCCAGTGAAGGTTTGGCTGCTGTTGAGGCTCGGAGTCTGGCTGTTATTGTAGAGAGAGGCTGGTGGTGTTCCAATTTGAGGGGCCTGAAAAAAAAAGAGTTAGATATTAACATGTTTATTAAAATCCATAACATGTATTTACATAAAAGATCTGTGCTGCTTCAAAATCTATATTACAGTGAATAATTGAGACCAATACACAATGCTTATGATGGGCCACCATCTACAGCGATTACAAGTCATAAAGTTATTAATCAAACATGGATATTCTCTATATTGTACCTGGTTGCCTAGGAGGCGCATGTTATTGGCAGCAGCAGCCTGGGCACCATTGGCACCATTGATAAGGACCGGCGCAGGAGAGACCAACCGAACTGGAGCTCCATTACCAACACCTCGGAGATTACCCATCAATACTGTGCCATTTTGGTCATAGTAAGCCGGGATTACCTGCTTCAGAGTGGAAACAAAATCAAAATAACAGTAGTCAGTATACAGCCTCTACAATTTCTTATGTAATTATACATTACTGTCAGATGTCAAAAATAAATTTATAATATAATTACAATACTAATTAAAACTTCCTTAATAGAGGTACACACCTGGTACTGAGAAAGTGGACCCTGCATGTTGCCTGCTGCTGCTGCAGCTGATGCAGCCAAGTTACCATTACTTTGACTGGTAACCTCACTAGTTTGAGATGGAGAAATTGGTCGTCGTGGTTGACCACCTGGGCCTTGTTGCTGGATTATATTCGCTGGATATACACCCCAGTGCACCCCATAGTACTGAGGAATCACTGCTGTTGGACCTAACAAAAGATTTCCTTACTAGGTTAAAAACTTCATTTACAGCAATTATATTTCAAGACTGGAAATAAAGAAATGCACAGTTACAGTTAAAGCAGACCAACAATGGCCCAATACCCTGTACTGTATTAAGTCATAAAAAAAAAAAATTACACTTCAAAGAGGAAGGAATTTCCAAAAAAAAAGAGAGAAAATTCTCACTTAAACAAGGATGCATATACCATACTCCCAGCAGCAAAATTTGCTACACACTCACATACAGAAATGCCAAAGTTCATGCACTCTCACACACACACATCCATAAGTAGCTAAATTTTTTCTTGAAAGTACAGTTCATTTATGTACTTTACAGTGCACCACTGGCCTCCTTTTGGGTTACATTCTTGAAGAATGTTGTGGATAGTTTATCCACAGAAATTTAAGTTTATAACGTATGGGGGAAATGGGATGAGTTCCATGCAGTAAATTTCTGCCCTCCAACCCACAATGTAAAACTAATTACAGTGGGGTATGCTATAACGAACGGATCCTACTACGAATATTCCTATAACGAACGGTTTTACCTATAAAATTGAGAATGCTATAACGAACGCAACTCCTACAACGAACGCGGATGAATACCGGACTATTTCGCCTGGCGCATGAATATTGTTGTACCGCGACCCACAACAAGAGCGTCAGGCGCCATCTTTGTCTCATTGTGTAGCCAGTGCACCACTGTTATTGTTGAAATTTCGTCTTTTGATGTGGAAATTCGCGTTATTTGTATAACTATTTTGTTATACAAGTATACAATTGTAACAATGAGTCGTCCAAAGCGAGTGAGAAAGCTAATAACCCTTGAAACTAAGAAAGAAATTATAAAGAAACGTGAGAATGGAAGAAGCATTGCGAAACTTAGTGATGAATATGGGATGGCTAAATCGACTATATGTACGATTTTGAAGAATAAAGAGGAGTTAAAAACTGTGCAAGTGGCTAAGGGAATCTTTAGACTTAGCAAAGCAAGGTGTAATGTGATTGAAGAGATGGAAAATTTACTCTTAGTGTGGATAAAGGAGAAAGAAATGGCAGGTGGTAACATTAGTGAAGCTATAATTTGTGAGAAGGCTAAACAATTGTTTGAGGACCTTAAAGCCAAGACTCCCAGTGGAAGTGATAGTGATGTGCCAGTGTTTAGGGGTACCTGCATGCTGAATAACACTAAGGTAAGATAAAGTACCGTATTTTTTACATTTTCCACAGAATTTTTTCAGTGTTAAGCGGTTGTATTTGGGGGCCTGGAACAGATTAATCCTATAACGAACGAATGCTATAACGAACGAGATTCTGGAACCAATTACGTTCGTTATAGCATACCCCACTGTACCGGTACCCCATTATGGTAAGGATTTGGGATTTCTAGTCTATGTGTACAACATTTGGATATGATTGATAAAACGATCAAAAACTTCAATATCTTGAGCACTGTCAGGAGACCATACCATGGATAGTATATTTCATGATACTTTTACATAATCTCACACACACTCGTGGCAACATTACATGTGCTAATTTTCCTGTTTCTTATGTGAACTCAATATAAACTGGAAATAATAATAGTAGTAATAATAATAATAATAATAATAATAATAATAATAATAATAAGAGAAAATAGTATGCTAAATTTTCTGCCAACTTGGGAGGCGGAGGAAATTCATCTCAAACTTTCCACACACATCATTTTGGTTCAAGAGCCAATCATATGACTGGACAGAGGTACACAACCTGACTCAATTCATGCACAGCAAGAGACTGTCCTCAAATGTTTCGCAAGGATATAATTAGTATTACCGAGACCTTCGGAGTCTTTAAACAGGGTTACCATAACACAGGCGATAACTGACTGCAGTCAGTCACAAATATCCAATGCGATGTCTGGGTCACACAAGTTGTTCACGCTTGATGTCATCCAATCGATACAAAATAAACTGCAATAAATAAGTCACCCATAACCTGGAGAACCTGTACATAGTGGTCGTGAAGAAGTGGAAGGTCCTGACGATCCCGACCATGAAGATAGTTCAAGCGATAATGAGGACCTTTCATCCAAAGTAAACATGATCAGAGCCAGGAGCACACAAACCCTACCACCTCCCATACTGTTGCTCTTGGTGAGGCTGTGGCAGGCCCATCGTGGCTGACACCTTGAGAAAGGAGGCAGAGAAGTGAGGAAAGGGACACTGTAGATGAAAGAAAGTTTGAGAGACACAAGAGAATGGTGTAAGAAAGGTCACAGTCATCTACACCACATGTCTCGCCCACTAACCACTCCACCTGTGTTTGGACAACCATACCACACAGCTGTTTCTGAAGATCAACATATGCCTGCCAACTCCACTGAACCACCTAACCTGCCTGATGCCTCTACTGTTGTTACTTGGGATTGGAGAGAATTTTTAACCCGACCTTCATTTTTTGACGACTCAGGTTCAGGTATCAAAAAAGTGACACCATCATGCCAACATATGAACTTTTTCCTGCTCTTATGCACAAATGAGTTAAGGTGCACACTATAATGAGTGAAACTAACAAATACAGAACTCCATATTCCTGGTAGGTGGCACAACATTGACCTGTCTGAAATGTACTCATTTTTGGCTTTGGTGGTGGTGATATTTACAAGAAAAATCAACAACCAGGAATATTGGACAACTGACCCACTGGGCATTACCCAATTTTTCTCTAAGGTCATGTCACTGAACAAATTCACCAACCTGTTGTGCTCCCTCCATTTCTTTGACAACAGTGCACCGTCAACACGACAAGATGAGGAAATTTCACCTAGAGTTTGATTACCCAAGACAATGGTTCAGGGACATCATCTACCGATACAAGAGCATAAATATCTTGGAGAATAAAAATATTATTAAATTTTAAAGACAACCTCCACCACACTGAGTGACATAACGTAACGTAGTGAGGAGTAATTTGTCTCGGATCTTGTCCATCAGGTTTATGGTTTCTTCAAGATAATCATATTACCAGACCATTTCCCATCTTATTTTTGCTACCCTATGAGCAGATATTACCAGAGATCAACACAATAGTTATTATCTCTAAAATATCAGAATCTAAATACAGTACAATATATTAAAAACATGTACTAAAGTGCTGTAGCGATTTTTCCCGTATCCGTCCACCAGCCAATCGGCTGCCTTGCTACAAACTGAAACGAGGTCTCAGTTGCAAGGTTTGAGTGAACAGACTATAGTATTCTACAAAGGTAAGACCCATTTACTACCCGTTCTCTAGTTGTTACCAATATGAGGAGCAGGCATACCAAAATATGATGTTGCACTGGAAAATTTATCAAGCCATTTTGCCCAGCATTTCATATTGTAGATGGAAAAAGTAAAATACTTTTTTGGGACCCTGTACATGAGGGAGGTGTAAACAGGCCTCTTGAGTTGATTAGAAACCACCGTAGCAAGCAGGTAATGCCAGAGATAAAAGATGAGCTTGGTCTCATAAATGAGCACTGGGAGACCCAAAACTGATAACAATGCCTACAACTCACATATTTACAAGTATTGACAGTCAGTTTGAAAATATATGTTTTAAAATTAACCAGTTTCCTGTTGTTTTTACTTTAAAAGGCCAATTCATTTTAGCTTCCAATATTTTGCTCAGAATTTTTCACCTTAAGTCCCAGCATCATCCATAGTAAAGTACAGAAGGCACTACCAAGACTAGTCAAAGCAGCAACAGCTTGCCACTGAACATCACACATCCACTTCTAGTTGTACTGTATTGAGTTCATGGGAATCCACAAAAAACTGTTCAGCAAGTTGATTTTACTTACTTTAGATTAAAGACACAGATTGTTACATTCCCACGAACCCAAGGCAGAGGTATAAAAACCTAAAAGGAACTCTTGAATAAACAATTTTGGTCCCCCATAAGAGGTAATATAGTGCTTTAAGAGGTAATACATATTGTGCTGAAGAACACCTTTCCAGATCAAACAGTAAAGGAGAAGTACAGGTAGTATATAAAATGACTAAGTTGTTTACAGTATTAATTTTATCCCCTCACTAATTCTGTCCATTACCGTCACCGTACCTTTAAAACTAATAATACACCACTAATATTTATACGCACCTAAGCCTACACCCTCCCCTAAAAAAAAAGGGGGTTAAACTGCGAAAATGTGTTCCTACACCCCGTGGTAACCTGTGTCTTCAAACGACGTCACATTAGTAGTATCACTATTTATGAATGAATGTAACAACCGACATGAATGGTGCATGGGTTTGCTATAGGTCATATAGGTTGGCCGTTTGGAGACACGGGTTGCCACAAGGGGTGTAAGGAACACATTTTCATAACTGTACGACTATGCCAAGTACTTAGTGCCAAATAAAGTAAAATCATATGCAGAAAGAGTAGAGTAATTAAAAGAAACGATGTTATTGCTATCTCTCTTTGAAAGGGACATGTTTACAGTCGAGGTACAGTTCTGTATACATCTTCACTATGGTAAGTGCATGATGCCATCCCAGGCAGTACTTTTTGCTAAGATCTTACTACAATTACAGTAAGTCAGAGCAACATTAATTCAAAGACCTTATGCTAAGGGTTAAGTTCAGGTCATAAATTCCAGAGGAAATTTCTTGATGCCAGAGGACCAAGTAAGAGAAAATATGAACATACAAGACTGTACTGTACTGTACTACAATTCCATTACTAGTTATATTCAAGTGCCCATCCTTCAGTTTAATAGATTTTTCAACAATTCCAGTTTTACTGCTTTTAATACCATTCTAGATTAAATTAATATAAAACAAACAAACAACAAAAATTTTGAACAGTATTTGTGAGAAAATGCACCCCCGTGGAATACTGAAACACCCCTCCCCCCAGGTTAAGTACCATTGTTATACAAGGTACACAAGTTCCAGTGCCCTGAATAATTTTTCATTGGTATACAGTACTGTATATCACAAAATTCATAAGAATTGTTCAAAATAACTGCCAACACCCTCTCATGCCTGTAAGTAGTGTAACATGTTACTCAACACTCATCCCAGCTCTTCCTCTGTGATGTTACCCAAGACCAAATGAACAGTTTCTTCCAGTGCACTACAAACGTTTGGCCACCTTATATAATATGTACCATGTGTGTTCTGTCCATATTGTATATCTTTAGTTTTTGTCTGCTTTAATTTGAGTAAAACAAACATCGTTATTAATACAACAGTATTATTATATAATTTGTTCTTGGAAATACGGTTACCATGCTACATGTGCATGTTGTAAAAAGTTATGATCCAACATAAAGTGATGTGAGAAAATTGATGTATACATGAAGTGTTTACAGAAGAGAAGGAAGTGGAGGAGGAAAATGAGGAAGAGAAGAGTTTAAACAAAAAGCCTTCTTCATAATGGCGGGAGATTAAAATACATATTACTGTACAGTACGGTACAATAAAATGTGGAAATAACTAGGGAAAGGGAAAAAAATTAAAAGAAGATAAATTTACATGTAGATTGCAAAAGAATACAAATACTGTACTGTACAATGCATCATAAATGGTTAAGTTGTGCAAAAATAAATAAATAAAAAATACATCTCTCAGTAACATTAGAAAAGAAGTTAGAAATACAGTACTGTACTGTACATGTACAGTATAGGGGAAAGAAAAAAATAATGTGTAGAGAACTTTTAATAGCTACAGTATACAAAGCTGCAAAACTGTAGAAGTCTGAGTTACCGGTAAGTGAAATTTCCCTACAATAATACTCTTTAGATTCTTCTTCTCCAGCAAGTTATTAAAAAATCTTCAAAGTGCAAACTGTACTGTACTGAAAATTACTGAATAAAAATTTAATCAAGTGCTTTCACCATCAATATCAAAGACCCTGCAAGGCAATTAGAAATTCTTAAACAACTTCTGAACACTAATGAAATGTCAAGTCTGACTATTCATTCATTCATTAACTTTTAATACAATGGCTTGAGTCATATGCAAAGATATAAAGTGTTTTTAACATTGGTATTCAATGTTGGAAAATAAGTTGCATCCCCCTCCCTCCGGTAAAGTAAGTTGTACCGAAAATCAAAAGCCAATGATATACTGTATACCACTTATGGTTTTAATAAATTAAGCATAACATAATAACAGGTACTGTACTGTACATTAGCACTAAAACAAAAAGAATTTATCACAATTCAACAATATGTAAATATCTTTACAGTATAGTATAGTATAGTATAGAAAAGTATAGTATAGTATAGTATAGTATAGTATAGTATAGTATAGTATAGTATAGTATAGTATAGTATAGTATAGTACAGTACAGTATGTAAATGTAAACACTAGCGTAGCTAGGGGGGGGGCGGTCCGCCCCGGGCGGCACTTTTGGGGAGCGGCACTTTTGGGTCTGCTCATCACCCATATCTGCAGCTACTGGAGACGTTAATCCATCCCTTTGTATCGGCGGCAAGTTAATCCTTGTCGTGTCTGACCTAACACCTGACCCACATCATCACGGCCACGTCATGAGCTACACCCTTGCTATGAGGCCCCCCGCCACACACACAACCTGTAACCTGTTGAGGATTAAGGAAACAACTTCAAACAAGTACGCCAGTGAGCTCATGTGGTGTGGGTCAGGTGTCAGGTCAGACACGACGAGGATTAACTTGCCGCCGATACAAAGGGAAGGATTAACGTCTCCAGTAGCTGCAAAACCATGCAGTCTCGGGTCATATCAGTTCATGTACAGCCGACCAATCCACCAGTTACAAGCAATTCACTTCAGTTCTGCACAAGTCTCCATCGTGACAAGACGATTGAGTCACTGTGCAATATGTATTTTTTGTGGGGGCACGGCGGGGGGGGGCAAACTCAAGGGCCGCCCCGGGCGGCACACACTCTAGCTACGCCACTGAATGTAAAACTTTATCTACTAGTCAATCCAATTCCCCCAACAAAGAAACTACAGAAGAAAATCCTGTTATTTGACCTTGTCAGAGATCTCGTGAACTGGGTTTCCCCAAGACACTAGATATCATCCAAATCTGCTGCTGTTCCACATAAAGACTCTTAGCCCAATAGATCCTCAGGATATTGTTTGCAACTTGCCTGTTTGCAAAGACATACGGAATGACAATATTTCTATGTCCCCTCCCATGGACCAATAACATTACAGATTTATATATTCTCTCGTCTTCACTCTTGCTTCTCTCCCACTCACACAGTTTTAATAAACACTTGAGATGAGGAATTAAATGGAGGAAGAAAGGAGCAAACAGATATTACGGAAATTAGAAGCAAATTAGGATTCCTGGCAATTATCGTTGTAATACAACTAAGATTATTCTGAATAAGTTATACGTATTGCACTTTCTGATTAATATTTTGCACCAAGTCATCAAAGAAATACTGGTTGACAAAGTAGCTGTGTAAGTATACTGTATACAAAAACAATCATGAATTGATAGATAACCTGATAATATTTATCTGTACAGTATATAAAATTAATAAAACTATAAGAGGCAATAGTGCAGGTTGAATGGGAGAACATCTGGGTTTATCAACAATTTGTTGCAAAACAGAGGAAAAAAAAACAATCCATTCATTATGCTGTTTCCATGCAAACAGGAATAATACTCACCAGTAATAAGTGTGCCCACATATGGCTCCTGAGCATTGATCACGTAAGGTGCACTAAAGGCTGCTGGTGGTGCTGCCAGACCTGCCAAAGGAGACAATGATTAGAACCGTGAACATCTAAAGTAAGTACAGTACAGGTAAGTTAAATTGACCAAGTTAAGAAACTTAATATATAGTAGAAAACTATTAAAAGTTTTTTAAGGGATGTGGCCGAACTGAAAATAACTATAGGAGCTGAAAACAAATTTCAGGTGACAATCATAGCATGAAAGATACAACAGTTTTAATTATTATAATATTTTAAATAATGTCCTGTAATTTCAAAGCTCAATGTAAAGATAAGGAATACTGTACAGTAGTTCAGAAAAGAGCCTCACATGAACAAATATGGATGGTGGTACAGATGAACAATGGCATTAAATAACAAGGGGGTGGGACATTCATAAAAATATACTGCACTCTACACTTCTGGCAGATTTGCAATAAAAATAATAAAATGTAAAACCCAAAAAATTTATTCAGCCTGAAGAACAGAAACAATGTACAAGTACAGTACAGTACCTCTATCACTGCAAAGTAACATAATAAATACTACACCCAGCATCTACAGGTAACTTTCACCTGCATCACAGCTTACCAATCTAAATGTTGGCCAAGAACTTTCACCACTCTCTTCTCCCTCTGCCTTAGGGGATCTTTACTTCAGGAAAAAAGTGTTTCTTAACATGATGTTACTATTGTGTACCCTGTACTGGACATAAATCTCTTTCCTAAATAAAAGCAATGTAAGATAAGAGGAGAGGGAGGTGGAAGTGTGTCTACGACCATGTGGCACTGGGTAGGTAGGTCCATTACAGGTCCAATGTTTGTATCACCAAACATTAGTATGCAATGTTGTCTAATTGTACCATTGTAAAAAGTACTGCGTGTCTCATTGAAGGTACATTATACAGGCACTGACTACAGGGGTATATTGTTATTTTTGTGATAATTTTTAATAGTCCTTAAAGAATAAAAAAAAAAGTCAAAGGTTTAGTTATACAGTATGTTAAGAAATTCTCCTTTTTATGTATCTCACAAAGTCTGTTTTACACAATTATACTGTACCTGAATACAATATATATATATATATATATATATATATATATATATATATATATATATATATATATATATATATATATATATATATATATATATATATATATATATATATATATATATACACACACACACACTTGAAGTATTGTATCCATCTTTCTCCCTCCCTTAATCTCCATGACCATGACACAACTCTACATTTTGAGAACAGTGCCTGTACTTGTACACTATTAACTTGAGGTCTAACACACAGCGTAACCCCTTCTTGTAATTCCCATTTAAAGACTACATGCTACCTGATTAATGATTCCCATTTACAAACCAGTACGATCCAGTATTAAGTCAGTGAATATAACAAGGTTAGCAGGGAGGATCCCACATTAAAAAGCTACAATTACGAAAACAGTAGTGCTTGTACTGTACCAGGGGGATGTTGGTACAGTACCTGTAATAGCAATATTTGCCACAGCATCTGAAATTTTAATCTTGTGCACTAACAATCTCTCTCTGCCTTTGCAGACTAATAATAAATATCCTGATCTATGTAAAAAAAAACAATATCTGAAGGTTTTAAAAATGCACCCTGTATCTAAATAGCCACTGCTAGTTTTCCTAACATTATACTATATCATTACTCCACAAAATACACAAATATTCTTTGGCTATCAAAACTGAAACAGACACCTGATTTTGCTTCGGGGAATTAATAATGAAGCCTGACTATAAATACATAACATTATTTGTAACATTCTTAAGCAGTTATTATATGAAGTTGACAAACTTTTCACACTAATTGTAGCTCTCGACTCTTGAGTATCTGACTAGAGCAGGGGTCACCAAACTTTTTTCACAGTGGGCCGGATAACTGAAAGAATGACGAGCGCGGGCCGCATAATCATTCTGTTCAATACATGCAAGCCAAAACGAAAGCCATGGAAACCATGGTAACGTCAGAGCGTAGGCGGAGCTACCACGGCGGGCCTGATGAACTGATGTCGCGGGCGGGTCCGGCCCGCGGGCCGTAGTTTGGTGACCCCTGGACTAGAGGTATGACATATCAATCCCATTTCCCTTCAGTTACCAACTGTTACAAAAAAATTTAATTTACTATGTACAGCAAGTCCTCGTTTAGCGTTGCCCCCAATAACGTTGTTTCGTTATAACGTCGCTATTCTTTAGATACCCACGGACTACTTTGTATGGTGCATCACCCTCTCTCATCTTGGTGTGCTACGCTGTCACCAGCGGAGCATCACAGCGTCGCCAGTCTTTGTTAAGCTACCACAGCGTTCGTGCGTGTTTAAGTGTTGTTGCTCTTAATACTGTACTCTAACCATTCAAAGTGGCTTCCAAGCGCCCATCAAGTGCTACTGATGCTAATGTTGTGAAGAAGCAACGTAACACCATTAGCCTTGCTACGAAAATGGAGGTTTTAAACCAGGAGGAGGAGCCACCCGCCGGGTCTCAGTGACTCGCCACCCTCCTCCTCCTCTCCCGCCCTACTACCCACCACACACTCGCTCCACCACCTCCGTCCATCAGTGAGTACAATACAAAATGATTTAGTTTATTTATACAGTCAACCCTCACTTTACACGGTTAATGTAACCCACAGGGTACCGCGGAAAGTGAGAAACGCGTAAAGTGAATAGCATAACATGGGATTAAATGAAATAGAGACCAGCTGACCCCCAAACTCCACTTTTTCCAACACAATACCTATGTTCTAGTAAAAATAACATCTTAATTTTATGATGGTACATGCACACAATTAATACTTAAGAGAAATACAGTCGCCAAGTTAATGTCCATTCAAATAATGGACTCCACTCCCTCCCCCTCTTCTCACAGTACACTCCCTGGCTCTTCCCTCTGAGAAATTTTTGGGGGAAAACCAGGTATAGTAATAAATAATACCTCAAACTAAAGTTAGGATAATATAATTGACACTGCTGGATTCCTTGTAAGACCAGGAATATTTTGAATACAAATGTCATATATTTTGCACAAAAGATAACATATTTACTCAGAGTAAACATTATATCTAAAATTTGTATGTCTAATGCAAAATATATGTTGTTTATATTCAAAATGATCATCAAATTGTAAAAATTCCAGCAATGCAAATTATATTCTGGCCGGGTAATTTGTATGAATTTTATGAGCTAAAACAAGTATCTTCAGTTAATAAAAAAAAAAATATTCTTCACACGTGCCAGGTGGTCGGTCGCCCGTCCCTCCCTCCCTACCAGATGAATGTGTGGGAATACCAAACTGTTTACCTTTTTAGTAATAAATAATAAATCAGACTAAAGTTAGGATAATATAATTGACATTGCTGGATTCCTTGTAAGACCAGGAATATTTTGAATATAAATGTCATATATTTTGCACAAAAGATAACATATTTACTCAGAGTAAACATTATATCTAAAATTTGTATGTCTAATGCAAAATCTATGATGTTTATATTCAAAATGATCATCAAATTGTAAGAATTCCAGCAATGTAAATTATATTCTGGCCAGATAATTTGTATGAATTTTATGAGCTAAATAAAAAATTATACTTCACCCGTGTAAAGGGGGTACACCCACCGCGGAATGTGAGCATCCTGGGTCCTGGCAGGGCACCGTGGAAACGCGGAATGTGGGACCGCGTTAAGTGAGAGTTGACTGTATATATATTTTCTATAAAAATGCCATTGAATTTCTGTATATGTAATGTATTTTATGGGGCAAAGGGGGGCTGGGGGAACGTAACTCCCATATTTTATCTACTTCTTATGGGGAACATTGATTCCGTTAACGTCACGGTTTTCAGGAACGGAACCACGACGTTAAGCGAGGACTTACTGTATTACCTTTCCCTCCCTCATTGTGCTGAATTCTGATTCCAATTACATTTACAGCTTTTTCTAAGCAAAAGCTTACAATTCCACAAATTTCCTTACTGTACAGTAGGGTGGTCCAAATTATAGGGTGAAAATTTGAAAGTTGTTTGAACCAAGCGAGCACATGGTGCCCTCGTTGCACTTCATGTACACTAGCTTTGTATAAAAGTTGAAGAAAATTGGATGATGTTTAGGGGTCCCGCAAAACGTTTGCTCTGGTCACACAATTCAACTCGTCCATCACCAAGGATGAGACTCAGCATCTCCTGAAAGTTGTAGCTCAACACAGGAAGGATGTGCCCTCCATGTCAAAAGTAGCTCAACACAGGAAGGATGTGCCCTCCATGTCAAAAGCTGTCTTCCTGAAATACTTAGAATCTACAGACAACGATGCCTTTCCCTTTCCTTGAGCTTGAGATAACTATAATTTTTTTGTGACGACCTGGAAGTTGAAGTTGTGTGGGACCCCTGAATATTGAGATAAACTGAAATTTTGCCCGAAGACATGTTATGGGTAAAGGTATTAGGGCGACATGTCTAAATTAAAATTCTAACTTTTAATTTTTGGACCACCCTATGTGTACAGTGTATTAAATGCAATGCAGTTTTAGTCTGTATCCATTGAATTAATTTCTTGTTTTTTCTTATACAAGTCCAAATAGGTAAATTTCTGCACTTTTTTCACATATCCACTAATATATGTAAGTGAAGTTAAAGTAATTAATTTACTTGTAATGTGATTACTATATTTTACAATCTAGTGGCTGTGTATATTTGGTGTAATGAACCACAATTTTTATTTACAATTTATTTTTGCTCTAATTCTACTTTGAGGGAAAAATTAAAGTGCAGTCCTACATGTTTTTCACCAATCAAAATAATAGTGTGCACAGAGATACCCAACGGCAGCCCCTACACAGGTAAGTACCGTACAGTAAACAGATAATTCAATCCCTTACGTAGACAAAACATTGTATAAATAACCTACGACCCCCCCCCCTTTACTTTTCTTAGTTTTATAAAGTCAAAGTTCGTAAAATAATTGTCCAATTTGGAATTAATCATTTAAAATTTCTTAATACAGTACTCCAAACATCCCATTGGCTCTTAGGAAAAAAAAAATGTGATACAGTGTTCACTCACACACACAGTACAGTGCTGTACAGTACAGTATTTGAAGTTTCTGCAGTCTTAAGTTATGAGGTGGACAGAGTTTGTAGTTGGCTGGCAATTTTAATTTATGTTTTTTGTCAAGGACTGGGAATGCACTTTCCTCATTTGTAATTAGGTACAGTACAGTACAGTACAGTACACAAAAAACTAAGAGCAGAATTTTAAGGCAACATTCTCGTAAAAGTATTCGTGTTCATTAATGATCTGGATCTCTTAAACTAATAACATCCTTCTCACCTTTCTCAGGCAATTATGATATAGTCTAGCAATAAAAAAATCCTAACAAGAAATTAATAAATTACCAAGGACACCTAAAAAAATCATTGTCCTGTACCGTACTGTATTACACTTTTAAATATCAGGGTAAAAAGATGTGTATACTGTACTAAACTGTACCATATTACACTTTAAAATATAATGGTGAAAAGATGTGTACCGTACTATAAATGGCAAGCAGTCCAAGGTAGTGTTTGCCCAAGCTCATAGTTAACACTTTTTTGGGGAGCTCACATAATTAGCAAAATGGAATATGTCTGGTCTATTGCAGGTGGCATGGTTTATAAAGCTGAAATGGTGATCTGCTTATATCGACAATAAATTCATATTTACTGACAACCAGGATCTGTATACAGTAATATCAATGTCCATATGTAATAAAAAAAGACAAGAAAGAAAAATTACAGGAATTGCAGTTCTTATTAGACACACTTAACACTATCATTAAGCTGTGCAAACAACATTATCAAGACAGGGCAGGTGGTGCACAGAGGGCTAAAAGATGCTAACAAGCTTCCAACATTTAAGACTGATAAACAGCCAGTTCTATGACTTAGGTGTCTGGCTTAACATTGTTTGACTCAATATTGTACTCACGAAAAATAAATTAAATACATAATCATAAAAAAATGGTGTAAAATGCACTAACAATAAAAATAAAAATAATTCAGTCTAAAATGGCACACAAAATGAGAAACATAGTTCAGTTAACATGTTATACACCAGTTTATTGTTATTACACCAATTTTCAGTGTTCACAAATACAAATGATTGAAAAAAGGTCAGAAGCAGTTTGATTGGGTGATCACATTTATTTCCCCTTAGTGAGATTATTAGTAAATGTATATTTGACATAGATGAAGACTTGTAACCTAGAAATATAACTGTTCAAGTTTAGTGTAAGGTTAATTGACCTCCACAACAATACAGTATAATGAACTGTAAGTGATTGCTTTTAAAACATTCACAATGCCAATACCTACTAAGTCATTCAAATTCATCAGTAATTTTTACTGCATGTACATTTGAACTTGTGATACTATGTTCTTTCTCTGAACTTCCCTTAATGTGCAAGCCACCAGCAAAAAGGTCTTCAAGCTGAAAATGTAAACAAACCTGTTTGGCCAAGTGTGTTTTCTACATTCCCTAATGAAACCTTATGTACACCTCTATCTTCCTATTCCTGGTTTCCATCTAATCACTCTAGCCCTTTGCTTCACCCTCATAAACTGTCATTACAATGCTGACTCACATAATAACCTCCACATGTCCAACCCACCCACAGGTACATCTCCAAACCCATTTTTAAAGATTGGGTGTCCTTAGCCAACCTCAGAGTTCATTAAGCCATGTACAGTTGCGCCCAGATCAAGTGTTCCACCCCTCGGTGGTCTTTCCTAACGTGTGGCAACGTCGGAATCACTGTGAATGAATCCCCACGTTAAGTATTTCTTAGTCAAGTGATTCTTTGACATTGCCACATGTTCGGAAGGAACACCCGAGAGGTGGAACACTATATCCAGGGGCAACTGTAGAGTTGCAGAAATGTGTTTCTACGCCCCCTGTGGTAACCCATGCCTCCAAACGGCAATGTTGCAGTATTAGTAGTATCACTGTTTATGAATGAATGGGTAATGTTCATGTAACGACGGACGTGATTGGTGTAGGTTTGCTATAGGTCGGCAGTTTGGAGACAGGTTACCACAGGGTGTGTAGGAACACATTTCTGCAACGGTACCTTCCCATTTGTTAAAACCAGGGAGATTCCTCAAATATTTTATTTCAGTAGCTTCAATTCTAGAGGTGCCTAGTCCATGTCCATACATCTCTTCACTGGAATTAGGATAGGGACAAATTTCTCAATGAATACAATTTTCCAGTACCTGTACCATTAACTTGGTCTACATCAGATGGGTCATTTTGCACAAACCCACCCCATGCCCTACAATTATTTAGCCTTTTCCAATACATCACTAAGCCTGATCTTCAAATTCAATATACCTTTATTGAGTACAACTTCATTATCCATTTTTAATCCAATATCGGCTGCTCTTACCTCTTCTTTGAATATTATATTCTGAATTAAGTTTCTTTCTTCATCCTTCTATCCCCAGGTATGATAACAACCTCTCCCTCCCATCTTTGAATACTACTTGCCCTTCTAAATGCTCCTCCCATCATTCAATACCTCAAGACAGGAGACTTCCCCCAACACCGCTTACTTATTATCTCTTAGTTTCTCCCCATGTTTCCTTTCTTATCATTTTCTAAAATAACCTAGTCTTATGTAACCTTTCATTAATTTTACTCCCATTTTATATTTACCCTCCTTTACCTGCCTCTTACTCTAACTAATGTAATCGAATTTGTCCTACCATTTCTTCAGGAACATTCATCAGTAAACAATTAAGAAACAGTACAGTATACAGTATTCTTATCCTTAACTGCCTCCATCTCTTCACGCCACCACAAACAGCCACATTTAACACATCCAGCCTTCTCCTTACTTTCTTACCACACTCACTTTTCATCACAGCGTTTCCTCTGAAAAATCACCTCATATTATTCTTTCCTTATTGTTGTACCTAATCTGATTTCTGAAGTTTTCCCAGTAACCTCAAATCATTTTAATTTTATGACTTGAACAGCCCCATACTTATTAGTTGTGCTGCCAATTCTTCCTTCCTGGTTCCCTAAACTAATACAGCACTATGTAATCTGTCAATGCCTTGTAAATCTTCTCCCCAAAAGAATCAACCTCTGAATGTCTGTTAAATACAAGTGAATTCTGTTAGGGATTTGTCCTTTGCATTTAAACTTGGCATGCTTTGTTTTCCCATGATATCCATCACACATTTCCTTCTTATACAATCTTATCCTCCCAGTACAGTACAATGTCCTTTGTTTTCTTCTGAACAAATATCTCTAAAACTAAAATAAATTTCAGAACTATTCATATTCTCCTCTTATCTACTCTTTTTCACAGAAACATAAGTACAGTACAATAATGTAGCATATTTATTCATCCCAATTTACTTTCCACTGGCTATTGAAGCAAAATTTTTGGGACGAAGTTGGATAGGCACATGGAAGTGCTGGGATGGGTGTGAAAGGGATCTGCCCTGTATGGGCCAGTCGGCCTCCTGCAGTATCCCACTTTCTTATGTTCTTATGTTCTAAATATAAACAGCAGAATTAAGGTGAGTCTACTGATTTAAGTACATAAATAAAAAGTACAGTACTGTAAAAACTGTCATCATACTGTAGATATCTTTAAAATATAACATACATAATGTTATGTACAGTACTCCAGTACAGTACTATATCTTGAAAGCCACTAGCATACACTAATGAACATTTAGGGATTGCCATAAAAAGTACTGTATCTATATGGACGCTCGGACCATGCAAAAATTTTCAGGTTTTAATTAATTGAGGGAAGAGCTAATGAGACGGTTAAAAAAGGGAATGAAGCCGTATTTTAAGGTCACTTAACTAACAAGTTAATGTGATGATCATAATAACAAGGCTGTGTAGACAAGTCAATACCTGTACTAACAAGTACACATAATAAAGCTGCAAGAATAGAAACCAATAATGTTGAGTGAGAATATAACAAAAGGTTAGTGGTGGTTAATACAAATGGCCAGCATGGGAATTAATACTTCAAGCCAATAAAAAAGTTAAACTGGGAACATTGCAGCATAAACAAATCAACTAGCCAGAGTGGTGGACACAATTGCCAATGAGGAGTTCAGTACAAATTACCAGTGTGCAAGTCTGTACAAGTTACTAGTGTGGTGCTTGAAACAACTGCTAATGTTCAGGTCAATACAATTTGTGAAGAGATAATTTTATTTTACCTGTGTACACAACCAACCAGGAATCAATACTGTACACTTGGCCAATGTAAAGGTTTATACAACACAAATGACCCATTTAGAGATTAATATGAAGCAACTTGTCAGTGTGATCATTAACTCAATGCTGAACATGGTAGTAAATAAATTACACACAGTAAATGTATTTAATGAGAAATATTTCAATAATTGACAGAATATCCAGGCAATATCCTCTCCACATTTCTTTTTTATTCCCCAGAAATGCCAGTTTTCAATTGAATTTTCCAAAACTTAGAATTGCACTGTATGTGTACTGTACATTAATATAGACTGGAGATATGTAATGTACCGGTAGATGTAAAGATGGTTGTATACTCTGAAGAGTTCTTGATTTATCTATAAATCTGTCCAAAGTTTAAATAATATTTGTATCTACCAGTTTTCAATGTATACTGTATTTAAAAGTCACTTGGTAAAAATGTTGCACTGTGTATGGATGGTAATATACACTATGGCTTACCAATGGTTTAGTTCAGATAAACATGTCTGCCAGTCCCAATTACAGTATAATACAGTACAGGGCTGGGGTGTAATGTCATATTCATAGTGCCTTCTAATCCCAGTCAACATAATTACGTAATTTCCCATTATTGTATGCAACCCCAATTATGTGCACGTGTTATTTGATTGGAACCCTATCATCATTTGCCTTCTCCGTGCTAAGCACTGTATATATGTAGACATATATACAGTACTGTAGTAAGTAGACTTAATGAAGATAATGTTATCAGTAATACTCCCCTTCATAGAACACACTGCCACATATACCTTACATACTCCATCACAATGTTAAGAAAGGCAATAAATTGCTGCAAAAACAATTGAAAAGTCTTGTTCAAAGGTAAAAAAAATAATGTGATTACCTTATGTGGATCATCATTGCAGGACTATCTTATGTAGGGGCCATCTTTGTGTGTGTGTGTGTGTGTGTGTGTGTGGAAAAAGGGCAGTGTGTGTGTTTGTTTTGACCCCCTCCTCAAAATACTGTGTGGTTCAATATTGTACAACTATCCATTGTGGGGGGTCAATATTTTACAACCATCCATTGTGGGGGGTCAATATTTAACAACCATCCATTGTGGGGAGTCAATATTTAACAATTATCAAGTGTGCAGGTCAATATTCTACAACTATCTACTGGGGGGTCAATATTTTACAACCATCCATTGTGGGGGGTCAATATTTAACAATTATCAAGTGTGTGGGTCAATATTTTACAACTATCCAGTGTGTGGGTCAATATTCTACAACTATCTACTGGGGGGTCAATATTTTACAACCATCCAATGTGGGGGCCAATATTTTACAACCATCCATTGTGAGGGTCAATATTTTACAACTATCCAGTGTGTGGGTCAATATTCTACAACTATCTACTGGGGGGTCAATATTTACAACCATCCATTGTGGGGGTCAATATTTTACAACCATCCATTGTGGGGGTCAATATTTTACAACCATCGATTGTGGGGGTCAATATTTTACAACTATCAAGTGTGGGGGGTCAATATTTTACAACCATCCATTGTGGGGTCAATATTTACAACTATCAAGTGTGGGGGTCCATATTTTACAAGTATCCAGTGTGGGGTCAAAATTTTACAACTATCGAGTGTGGGGGTCAATATTTTACAACTATCCAGTGTGGGGTCAATATTTTACAACTATCAAGTGTGGGGGTCCATATTTTACAAGTATCCAGTGTGGGGTCAATATTTTACAACTATCCAGTGTGGGGACAAAATTTTACAACTATCCAGTGTGTGGGTCAATATTTTACAACTATCCAGTGTGGGGGGTCAATATTTTTATCCAGTGTGGGGTGTGGGGACAATATTTTACAACTATCAAGTGGGGTCCATATTTTACAAGTATCCAGTGTGGGGTCAATATTTTACAACTATCCAGTGGGTCAACATTTTTCAACTATCAGTGTGGGTCCATATTTTACAACTATCCAGTGTCAATATCCAGTGTTTTACAACTATCCAGTGGGGGTCAATATTTTACAACTATCCAGTGTGGGGGTCAATATTTTACAACTATCCAGTGTGGGGGTCAATATTTTACAGCTATCCAGTGTGGGGGTCAATATTTTACAACTATCCAGTGTGGGGGTCAATATTTTACAACTATCCAGTGTGGGGGTCAATATTTTACAACTATCCAGTGTGGGTGGTCAATATTTTACAACTATCCAGTGTGGGGGTCAATATTTTACAACTATCCAGTGTGGGGGTCAATATTTTACAACTATCCAGTGTGGGGGTCAATATTTTACAACTATCCAGTGTGGGGGTCAATATTTTACAACTATCCAGTGTGGGGGTCAATATTTTACAACTATCCAGTGTGGGGGTCAATATTTTACAACTATCCAGTGCTGGGTCAATATTCAGCCCATCCTCATTGTCGAACAGGACATGCCTAGCTAGTTATAAGGTAAATATATAGCATGTTGACTTGACTGTCTAGTGATTAATGACAGACTGGTCGCATGGTCAGGTCAATACAGAGCAATCTAATTTCAAGAGCATTAGATTTAGTTATGTAACTCCTACTTGGAACCAAATAAGGCGAACCTCGCTAAGACGATGAACATTTATCATCTTCTGAACAAACAAGTATCTTGAACCAAAACTTATCTTAGTATGACAATGACAAGTGGTTTCCGTCATATCTGATACCGGCATGATCATTCAGTGACGAGACACACACCTCTGTCTTGAGGTGAGATGTAATAATTTTTTAATAAACAAAACTGATAGACTCAGGTGCATATGTATAATGCTCATTACCGGCAAGCATAGTTTACTTCATCAAATTCTCTTCACCAGTGCACCTAAACTATTAATCGTATCCAAAAGGCACAGCAATAACATGCATGTGATACCTACCTTGACAAGGGTACACAATACAGTATATCCATTATCTACGGTTGTGAAATTATGATATGTAGTGGCAGCTTGCGAGAAGTTGAGGGGTATTGTGGCCTGGCCTCGTGAATGCCGCACAGTGCATGTGGTTCTATACGAGTCTCTTACTTAGGGTCCATCACTGAGGCAGATGTCAATCAGGATTCAACACAGAAACCACTACACTCCCTCTCTCCCATACAGCAATGTCCCATCATGTCATTTGTATATTTCTATTCAAATTACAACGCAAGAGAACGATAAGCAAGCTAAACCCAAAGTTGGTATTATTTACATTAACTTTCTATACTTGAATTAAATAATTTTAATTTGGTCAAAGCAACTGCCACTTGAATTACGAATGAAAAACACAATATTAGCATCAGGGTATTTGTGGAACATGCATATTCATCCGACAATTATCACACCATGATATCATTTTAGCGCTGCACTAAATCTAATTACCGTCACAACCTTTCCAACACAAACAGTCCCGTAGGCTCACCTGCCACTCACACAGCCTATTACGAGAACGTTGCGGCCACCCAATTTCACCTGTCGCTAGTAACTTTATTTCTCTGAAGATACTGTAGTTACTTTTTTTATTTTAGAGAGGGAGAGAGAGTAGCTAGTGCCTTATACAACTACTGAGAGTGACATTAAGTTGACATGCTGGGTGATAAATGGGGGAGGGCAGTGGCAGGAAGGTGGGGGGGGGGGGGTAATGGCGTAGTGTAGGGGGTAAGTGGTGGTGGTGGCAGACTGGATGGGTGGGTGAGGTAGGAAGGTTGAGTGGGTGAGAGCGGTGCGCATGACCACCTATCGTAGAGAGAGGCTGGCAGGAAATGAAGAGCTCACCGCCCTGCCACAACACGCACTTCCTACCGTCACATCACCGTAACTGTCATTTAGCGACAACTCACAAAACACAGGAACAAACATTCAACCACCACCAGTGAGCCTCAAACTCACACACGAACTTGCTCGCTCGGCATCACGCGCCTTGCACCCCCTCCCTAACACACCAATATCCACTCTAACAATGAACCCGACTGTGTGTAATCTAATAAGGACGTCTGGAGAAGGACCAAAACCTAACTCAAGACTGCATGCTGGCCGTCTACACATAACAAGTGTCGATATACTTACCCTGCTGTTGGGCAGCTTGTGCGGCCAAGTACTGCTGTTGGGCGAGTAGTTGGATCTGCTGGTGGTTGGGCCCTCCCTGTTGTTGTTGTTGCTGAGCATTTCGGAACAACTGCTGAAAAGAAAAGTTAACGCAAATAAGAACATTGAAGCTTAAGTTGTGTTTGTGACATACTGTACTTTTATGACTCATGAGCACAAAGATCAATAAACGTCCCAAAAGGTGAAGAAAAAAAAACACCCAACATATTGACAACTAATCGAGGAATCCTATGAGACGTTTATAATCTAATTTATCTACCTTAGATATTTTGCTTATTCGTACTAGCGATATTTTTTAAGACAAAAACCGAAAGAACAGGTGCACATCAATAGGCCCCTGCACACAAATTTTACCTTTTTTAGTTTAGCTCCGTCGTAATCAATGAGAGACTTGGTGATGTCCAGGTGGAAGCTGTACTTCTTTTCCTTAAGCTTCATCGTTAACAATCTATGGCACAGGTCACTCACTCGCTACAGAATATCACGCCTCTTACTCAATGTTTCTCTCACCATGTTATAAATAAAATCGTATACGTGTTTCCATAGTTCAGAACAATGTGTCCATCACATACCAGTTGCATGAAATAAACACTGGTAAATAAATCAATGAGATCACACACACTCAATTTCTGTTCCCATTTTTTGGATTACTTTAACGTCCCAGTTTTTTATATAATGTACGTCCTAAAGAAAACAAAAATGAAATAGATGAGTTTGGTTAACAGCGTGGTAGTATGATACGTGAAGAATGAAGATGAATGGATGAAGTAAGGCAGGTGGTGGCATGTTTGGTTGGGCGTGAAAGCCAGGCATCCAGAGGCCTTGTCCATACGACTCACGTCCTGACCTGGCCTCTCTGGAGGCTCTGCTGCTGCGGCTCCTGCTGGTTTTGATTCTGTTATTACCACATCTATTACTGCTCTTTCTGTTGTTAGAGGCAGACTTGTCCATGACAGCGACCATCACAAACAAACCCAGCTGGTTAGACAAAAAATGCACAGTCGAGCAACGCTGAACAACCACCATCCACAAAACTAAATTCCAGACAATTCAAGACAGGCAACGGAAATTATCAAGGGAAGCTCCCTCACTTCAGCATATATTCGCCATGAAGTTCAGTGATGGCAGCCCGAGTAGCCTCATTCCACAGATGACTTACGTACCCAGAGATTACGATGCGAGTCGAAAGGGGGAGAAGAGCGGTGAAAGTAGGCAGAGGTATGATCAGGTTAGCTTCTTTATGGATGTACATGGTAAATTATGCCACACACGTCAGTCGGATGACCGGTAACCACAACACATGGCCACTAACAATTACCCGTCTCATCTACGCCATTACTGTTGTGTAGCTATATATGCATACGGAAATGACCGACACACATTATATACAGCGTAGACAAGCTTGGACTGAGTGACCTCAAGAGAAAGCGACTGTGTATTACACAGGTGGTGAGATAGTGACTGGCATTCTGCTACCCCAGACACTGCACGTCACCATCAACTACCGAAGTGGTTAATTCAATTTCAATTCTTTTAGACTCCAGTTGAGTTTTTACCATCGACTCACCCAACACAAGCTACAAATCTAATTGTCCATGTCGGCCAGTCGCCGGCCCCAACAAACGGGGGCCCCGCCCCTCCCGAACCTTAACGATCTCTCAATTACGGCTTCTTGGGTAAACACTGCATGCTGCCAGGAGTCTCATCCACCACAGACACGTCCAGTCACCCTCAGACATTTAATAACCCAACTACACATCATCACAAATCACCAATTTGCACTCACGGTACAAGTTATTGTTGTGCTTAACTCCACTATTAAAGGTAATGCATGGAGCATTTAACACCCGATGATGATTCCAGCTGCACCGCTATACCTTCTCAGCACTCTTCTTAATTAAAGTAATTAGTACAGGTAAAGAGAGGAGCCACAATTTAGGGAGCGAGGTGTGAGGGCGATGGCTGCCAAAAGACGTAACCCTCTATTTACCAGCAACAATCAAGGGGCAGCAGCAGGTAGTTGGGAATCAATAGTCAACAAAGAGAGGTGGCAACACACTGAAGCAAGGTGAAGGGGCGGTAGGTGGCGAGGACCGTCACACCACAGGTCACCCTCCAGTATGAGCTAGTAACCGGATCTACAGGCGGTGACTCAACTGGTCCAGAAGCATACTGTACAACACTCCTTGTATCAACACGGCGCCCAACGCTACTCTAAGATGATGTAACATTCAACCTGTTTACTAACACTACCCAACACCAACAGGCATTCTTAAAGTTAACCAATAGTATTCACTCTTCGTAGTCATGAATGAAATTCTGCAGCGAAAGGCGTTTGTAAACCGCTTCCTCCCGGCTCGGCACACACGTTGAAAACAAGGCAACCTGACTGTACGAGGGGAACAATTACCTCGCCATCTCTTAACACCGTGTCTTGATCGCCAAAAATGTCGATCTACAAGGTGATGACCAAACACGCGAACGGTGGTGGTGGCGATGAAGGCAGGGAAACGTGGCAGTGAGGTGTGTGTGTAAGAGGGCGGAGGGTGAGGAGCGTGACAACATTAACAAGAGTTAGGAGCAGACACACGGGCTACACGCTGTTATTCCTGCACCGTCCTCACTCCCGCTTGTATATTCCCTCCCCGTTCACCCAATTGACCTTGTTGCCAAAATTCCCGCGGCACACGTTGGAGAACATAGGAGCTGATTTACCCCCATTCCCCCCCTTCTTATGTTTCGCCTTCTCACACCGCCTAAGTAAAGCACTGAACACTTTGTATCCACCAAACTACTGTTGTTCGCGGTTCCCCAACAAGCTTATACTACTAAAACTTAGTTGGCTGAATACTGGGAAACTTGTTAATGCACCCACCGCCTTCCCTCAGGTGGTGTTCAACTTGCAAATTAAGTTACGATTTCTTAGACTGTCACAACTTCCAGTATTGATGAGCGTCATTTTCACTTCATTTTATCGGTATTTATACAATCAACATCACCATTCCTTCAAATTCAATGAATCAAAATAAAACCAGAGTTTCAGAAATTATACTTAAGTTTTAGTAGAATAAACAAACAGAAACATTCCACAACACAACTATCAAACTGGCACTGTGATAGGGTGTGTGTCAGTCTTAGTTCCATATTATTCGGATTCATCCCTAGAGCTCATGAGGTAGAGGCAGTGTCAAACATCTTACATCACCATCTGTTACGACAACACATCACACATTATGTAACTATCATACTCACAACGTATCGGCACCGTCTCCAATATCACCAACTACCATTTCAAATCTTCCAAAGAAGTGAATACAATGTGGGCGCCAGTTTAGACTAATGCTGAAGTAACTTATTACACTGTAAACACCACAAATCAGACCCCCTTCCCTCCGCCAGATTTTTTTTCCAGCCGATTTCCACACATACAGCAGCGAGTCTCCGGTAAACGGTTGGTCTTAATACTTGCTGCAAAGCTTAATTTTGCGCTTTTTCCCCCGATATCACATTAGGGATAATGTTACGACAATAACAAATCTTTACACGACCCCCAACAGTGCTTCTACATTGTGATAATTGAGTACACATGGTTCAGTTTTACAGACCAGTACAGCTTATTAAAACTTACTGTACCACCACCACCACCCTGCCTCTATTGCTAGGTGCCATGTGCATCATCACTATTATTAACCAACATCGCCACTCTCACCTCAACACACTTCACTGTTACCACCAGTCTTCATTAACAGCACCACTCTTTCTCTCCAAACTAGGTCACTCAGAGGACACTGTCGCTAGGTCACTCACGAGGACACTGCCACTAGGTCACTCAGAGGACACTGCCACTAGGTCACTCAGAGGACATTGCCACTAGGTCACTCAAGGTTGCCAAGAGGACAGTCAAAACCACTCAAGCGACACTGTGAAAGCCAGCCAGGCGACACTGTCAAGGCCAGCCAGGCGACACTCAAGGCCACCCAGAGTTCACTGTCAAGGCCACTTAGAGGACAGTCACAAGAACACTCTCGAGTAGTATCAACCTGGTTATCCAAGGCGTTCGAAGTAGGTGGGTCAATATACACACACACACACACGTTAGGGCGACTCTCCCCAGTTACACCGAACAAACAAAATAAAGTATTAGCGAGTCAACGTGGAGCCCAGCAGGCGACCCTTAATGAAGGATGCTCCAAGATACATATGAACTTGCTTCACTCCCACTGACGTCATAAGTTGCAAGTGTCAGGCGCCAGAGATTTTTTTTTTTAAATATATATAGAAGACGTATACAGTTTCCTCAGACGAAGCAAAGCTAAGCGAGCTAGAATTACAATATACGACCCAACACTACACACACACACACAAGCAAGAATCACCAACGGTCTTGTTACTCGCCAGCTGCCAGCACTACATACTGGTCTAGGTAACTAACAGGTGAAGAGGTGGTTCCAGCATGGCCGATGAACGACACCTGATACCAAAAGCGCGCGGTAGGGGGAGATCTGCACCTCACACCAACAATAACACGTCTCCACAAAATACTCCCCAAAGAACTACGGTATACTTAATCATCATAAATCCTATCATTAATAACAAGGACATCAGTCATGGTCTAGTGGCAAGGGTTCTGGAAGATTTTGGTGCAGAATGTTGTATAAGACGTCGATATGTAGGAAGCGAGGTAAAAATCTTTAAAACGACCACTCATTACTATACTATTAAAATACATTGTCTTCTCTAAATAAAAGTAGGTCGGTATTCAAAATTTTCTACGAATTATACAAATCAAGTGAAATGATGTGCCCAAAAGAAAGTGGGTGAGGCACGGCGAGGAGAAAAGAAATTTCTAGGAAAGCTCATTACAGAAAATAAAGAGCTTCCACCCGTGAATACAAGGTGTGAAGAGCGATACATACACGGCGATTGAAGAGTTTAAAGGTATTAAAGGGAAGAGATGGGGGGGGGGGGGCCTACATTATACAGTAGATATATTAATATAGTAACTGAGCTGTATATGTCTAGGAGTAAGTGTGGATTCAAGAAGAGGTTCGAGAAACGTCGATTAGGGTCGTGAGTCAGGAGGTATCCACGAATTGAATAAGTGAGTCAAGTGGATAGCAGTGAAGCACTCAAGCCATACTAGTTGTGCAATTCACAGTTACACAATGCTATGTTTATACTGTCTAGGATAAATATATACGTTGTCATTATATCGGTCATCATAAGGGTTACTGCTACGTCTCAGTACCGTAACGTAATGGCGACAGTAAAGTTTCTTGCGATAAGTGATCAGGCAAAATGATAATGATAAATTAGTTCCTGGGTGGGTGGATTTCTTCTTTAAGTTGTACCAATGACGTGTACGCAGCCATTCACAAGTTCAATAACGAGCGAGGGAAAAGTTAGATGTTCTTACTAGTCAGATTATTATTATTATTATTGTTATTATTATCATTTACATTTGAGATCTTTCGTTACACTTATTTACTGTAACATGGGCGAGAAATTTCACGCTTACTTTATGAATACAAGTTCTCTATTATTTTCAGTCTTTTCACATCTTCTTTCGTTCAACCTTAAGTCACGTCCAAGAGAGATCTATTAAAAAAAAAATTATGTACAGTATTTATATATTTTTGCTCTGGAAAGTACAGGATCAGCTTTACCTGGATAAGTCAATATTAATTCCCACGAAATCCTTCTCCATCCCAACATAGTAAATAACAACTTGTTTTATCCGATTCTCTGTGTATATTCAGTTTGATCACTGTTAGTTCCCGTTTGTATACCTTTCACAAGATTGATAGTAGCATCACGTGGTCATACTTCCCGGCCGCTGGAATCCCACACAGTTTTCCATATCTTGATCGCGGTTAGCTTAAAATCTGTACCGTCATCCCAATTTAGTAAAAGACACAGTATTTGGAGAGACAGACAGGCGTTCCCTATACAGAATACACACACGGTAGCTTAGGCCAATAAGCCCGTTATTACATTTTCTATTCTCGAGTACTTGAAAGGTTAGGTTTATAGATCCAAAAATACACAAACTCCAGACCTTACTGTATACAATCTGCTGCTAAAAACTGCTCTAATGTTTATGAAGTAGGTGTAAATCACACATGGAGAGAGAGAGAGAGAGAGAGAGAGAGAGAGAGAGAGAGAGAGAGAGAGAGAGAGAGAGAGAGCCATAACTGGTTTATGAAACACAACTTCCAGATAGCACTCTCAGAACCCAGGTGATGCACAGGTCAATGTTATAAATTTCACAACCTTACCACCCTAAAGCACGAAACAGGTAGTTTTGATGGTCCGAGGCCGCCAGAAATCCTTCTGGGCCGCATAAAAAAAAAATTATTAATTCGGTCATGAAAGTCGGGGTCTAAATCTCGATTCTTCTTGCCAGTTATGGCGGCCTTATGGGACTGTCTGGCCACAGTGATTCAGTGTAGTGTTGTCTTAATATGGCTCCACTTTATAATATAAACAATTGGTTGGCTGTTGTCCACGAATATATTCTCTGTACTTTACTTTATCTGTTATAACTCGCCACTTTATCTTCACCATTTTGGGAGGGGATCCGTAAAGTCCTCCTTGTAGCCCAAGTATTGTCTCTGTACAACATACAGTATACCGCAGCACTGAGGAACAGGATCCCGCCCAGTGTTTACCTTATGCATTACACTTAACAGGTAAACCTATTAAAAATTGAGCGAGGTTTATGTTAGGGACACATTCATCAACCACCATGTTATGTGGTGCGAGAACAGGGCATAACAAGATCCGGGCAGTGGTCATGGTGTGCCTGGCAAATAGAAGTGATCACAGAGCGGATTAGGTGTAATGCAACACCTAAACCCTTCCTCCATCCATTTATCCCATTTTCACGTGATTATTTAGCTCTTACCGACGGCCAGCATCACCCAATCTAAATACCGGGTGGTCTTGAAGATGTACCTTCCTGGGGACTACCATACACCGTGCAGCACGAGTTTACTACCGCTGTAAATGAACGGGTCTGTCTATTTTGGCTACTTGTTACAAGTTTCTTCACCGAAACAATCTTCATATTTCCACCCTGTCAATGATTACTACCCGTACAGGGGACCGTAAATGTAGTGAGGGGTTACACTTTCTTACCAGGACGTGTAATAATTGAGAAGATCAACACTAAGGCTTGATTAACCGAGGGCTGAGGACCTGACTCCCTTGAGACGAGTCTTCCCCGTACAACAAACACTTGTTCCAGTTGTGTCAACACCGTCACTACACTTCCCAACACCTCCACACACACTGTGGTTAAAGCTTTATATGAACTGTTCACCCCATTCAGTAATCTACACATTTCCCTCCAATGATCAGCACAATGTAAACCATAACAATATCGGTTAATTTTGTAAATGTAATTACCGATCCCCAAGTTGTTAATACCTATGATGGAACAGTAACGGGAGTGGGGTGGAGTTAGCAATATTGGTAAGTGTAATTGTGGTGGGTGGACGTATGAGCACCTGATCCAGGGCTCAGTGAGGGACCAGAGAGAGCGGCGGCAGCTGCACCCTAACACAAAACCTCATTGCCCCATCTGATAAGACAACCCACAAGTAGATAATAATCTCTATCATACTGAAAGCACTCCAAACAACTTATCAGATCACTCATCTCAGAAAAGAGGTACTGTATATTGTCAATCTGTTAGCAGTCAGCAGCACATCAATATAATAACGAGGCCACCACCTGTAGGGCAATATCCTGGCGAGAAATATCGGCGAGGAACCAAAGCTGTGCAGTAAATCAATCACAAGGGTTCCCAACAGCCGCCCCACCACCAACCTGTCCTCACTGAACACCAAGTACCCTACAGTTAATACCGCGCACACACTCAAGTATCAATACAAAAATAATCAAAGTATAAAGTATCTAGACCTGACCTCTATTCGTGGTCCATATGGTGTCACTATCTTGGCATTATGTATGGAACAATAAACCGTTCCGCATATGGCTCAAAACATTATCTTTATTATTTTATATATCACACAGGGCATTCAATGTATTTATCTGATTGACAAACAAACATTCTCTCACTTTGTGCCTATAAACAGGACTTACATGTACAGTCCCCTTCACTAGTGCGTTTACAGGGGCTCGTCAGATTTTGTGCAGTTGTGTTTGTTTACATTCGACAGAAGGAAACTCGCAATAGTAAACATACCATGGAATCAAATTAAAGCAATAAAACATATATCTCAAAGATAATGATGTGGAATGTTTATATGACGAGCGCCTGTAAACGCACTAGTGAAGGGGACTGTACATCAGTATACATCCTACTGTAATACAGTACTGGAGGCGGGGCGCAAAGCCTAAGGATTCTTTGTTACTTATGATTCCATATTATACAGTACAGTATTTATTGTGGTTGTGTGTGTGTGTGATAACGTAATGGAAATCTTAAAACTAATGCCTTTCTAATATCGAAAGTGGCCAGTTGGAGGAATGGGAACTTGGAAGAGGATGCAGGTAGTTCTTGGACCCTAAAACGATGATAAAAACAGTTGATGTTGAGGGATAGGTGGCTGGCGTGATGCACGGGGTCATATTTTACCTGGCACAATTTTATGTGTTGTAACTGAGAGTGGTCATTTGGCTGTCTACACCACCACTAGCACGGACACCCATAGTGAGAGATAATGTGGCTACGGCACCTGCAGTGAGACGGTGATGAGTCTTCACAAATGATTTACACAATTACCAAGTAGTAATATGTACTTAACGCAAACAAAATGATGGTATGTAAAATGACAGTATTACAATACAGTATTTTGCGACTTCCGACAGCAAAGTAACCATTCAAATACGGGCTAAGAAAAGAGGTTTTCACTTTGGTTCACCCATGTACGGTTCTAAACGGAGATTTAGCGTCGTTATGTGACCATTAATGCACCAATCTCGCTCTTTCCAGCTTCGTATATATTAAGAGAACAGATTGTGAAAGTAACTCGGAAGCCACCAGTAATTACACTCGTTTTACCCAATTGTGGGAGACGTTTAAAGCCAAACTTGTGAAAAAACGACCCAGTGGTCAAACATAGTGCACACTTATCTTTTCGCTGTGCAGTCAAAATATGAAGCTTTCTAACGTATCGCCACATGACGACGGAAGAACCACAACAATTAAATACTGTATAAAAATATGACTGGACTGAAGACAGTCACCGCAGATGAAGCTGATCCAATAAATTTCTTGGACTGGTAGGAAGAATCAATACTATGACGAGTCCTCGACAGATATGCGAGGCGCTGAACCTCTAACGATCTGTTAATTTACCCTCGGCGTTTAAGTTATTCGAGGCACTAAGCACCTTAACCCCTGAAAAGGATATGTATGTTAGAGCTGCCTAATAACATTGCATGCTACCAAACTGGCCAATCCATTAAGAGCTGTCACTTGTACTCACGCCGAGGATGATATTGGCCATTCACCGACAGTGTGGCAGGAAGCGACCAGCATAAAGTAACTCCCGCGGCAGGGTTCCCGGCAACGCTTGACACTAACGGTAAGGCCTATACCATTCTATTTACTATCCTCATCCTTCTTGCTTTTTTATTACTACTCCCCTACACACACTCACGTAGCATTCACGTGGTCGACTCTTATAACAAAACTAAAAAGTTTTGATGTTGATGTAAAAGCGTGAGAATATCGCTGAAGAACCTGTTGAGTCCAGTTTCAAGGACGACTGAATGTAGGACGAAAGAAAGAACCACCATCACCTGTCATGAATGTGTAAATCGGCAATGTCATCGAGAGGCCCCCCATCACTAACACTCGACCATAACGAATCCACACAAACCCAGGACTGTAACATACAAGCTACCCAAAACCAGGGTTCAATACCTGCCCCGTCTTCACAGCACGGCAGTGAATTCAGGGTAAGCTTATCTGCTATCACGTCAGCCTCTTCAGGCGGGTACCTCCTCCCTTTACCTCTTGAGCTCGCGGATACTCTAGCCGCCACGTATACCACGCACTTCTCTCGTGGGATCCACAACTTCAACTCGCCCCTCACCTTACCATACCCGTCATTTTAGTCCAGCTGCATTTATCATAGCTTGACGAGACCTAACTTTACCCTGGATAACTTAAACTGCGTCTACAGCATGTAATATTACGATTACCATAAATAATTGGCGAGTCTGGATAACTTGCACTACAAATGAGGATAACCAACTAGGTTAGTGAGGATGATTTTGGATGGTGGGTGTTGTTGGGCGGTGGGATGCAGGTGGAGGGCGGGGAGGTCCCTGTGTGGCGTCAACAAAGGCACCATTCACGTATCCGTAACTGCACCGCGCCCACTAGTGGGGCAACCATCCACACAACCACTATATTTATCTGCGACTCCTTGTTATATATATATATATGTCTGTTCCATGTACAAGTCTACAAGCTACTCTGACAACAAAATTGTCACTGAACCCTGTCAAATGTAAACATTTTATTTCAACGTCTAATTTAAGCTAACAGCTGTATGAAATTGGCTGAGTACTGCTGCTACTTCATAATAGTTATGAGACCCAAGACGTAGAACGTGTCGAAATACCCCGTAGTAAGTACTTGTCACACACGGAAGATCTGTAGACCAAGAATTGAAAAGTTGTGGTTTGAGGTAAAGGCAAGTTGTTAACAAAGACATAAGGAGTGACGGGGGAGAAGACTGCCACTCGAGCCACCAAACACCAACGACAACATTAGTCAGCCCACAATGCCCAAGCGACTTCTCACATGATGGCAACTTGCTGACGCACCACCCGCCCGGTTAAGAAGTAAATTCCAATCCATTTGATACTGCCAACCTTCATTTCTTCACTAGTTAATAACGTTCATTACACACAACCAACAAATTATTGTAAGTAAAAGCACGTCAAACACATTATGAAAACCTTGAAGTAAAGTTAAGATCAAACCTGACACGAGTGACGAGGGGAGTAAAGGAAAGTAAATGTAAATGTTGATCCCGAGGGAACCACAATCCTGGCTGGGCAAATTTGTGCTGGAGCGCGGCGGCGAGGAGGACCACGCCGCAGGTGATTCTCTTGCAGACGGTGACGTGTGTTGGCACCAGCTACCCCGCACACCTCCATCAACCTCGCGCGTCCTCCACGCTATCATTTACTTTACTTTCAATTATTATTATGTTTTTTTAGTTATTAGCCTAATCAATAATATTTAGCTTTCCGAAATGCTGTAGATGAAACTTAAGACAACATAACCGGATGTGTCGAGAATTAAGCATGTTCTATGTTAGATATATCAAATAAAACTTAAAGTGTGCACAAAAATCTCCATGATAAAAACATACAGTAGTACAAGACTTCATAAAGTGGGGCGTGATGGTTTGGTGTGTGAGGTAGGAGGGGACGAGTGAGCGGCGGGTGGTGGTAGTGGGCAGGGCGGGGGGGCTGTAGCCAGGTCATCAATAATGCAGGCCCGTGATGTGCCACGGAACGAGTAATTGTCAGTCCCACCTTATCTGTCCTGGTGCTACTGATGCTATCACTACCGCCTCACGCACCACCACACACACTCTCCTAGCCTTACCTCCCTCTTTTACACCCCACCACTACATACACTCCTAAACCATCGATACTCTAAATATTGCAGTACCAAACACCATCCCCATTCAGCTGTAGGGAGGAACAAAATATATACTCGCACACATTCACGCTAACCTCAAACAAGAGCAGGCAGACACTGGCTGAACAGCTACACTAACACTATTCAGAAAACTTCCCTGTTGTGCAATATTCTAGGGGTATTACTGTAAAGAAAAACTTAATTGTAACACACTGTAGTATCACTGGAGGCTCAAAACCTAATTCTATATCACCTTCAAGAGGCTTACAAACCCTCAACACATTTAATTATAGCCTCTATGAATAAAAACTCTCAATTCAGACCTACTATGCTACTCTCAATTTCTATAACCATTCCAAACTCTTCATGAAACATACCAATGCTTGTTCAATCCCAGCAAGGGACATAAAATCTGAAAACAATCTGTGTGATGTTCAAAAAGGACAAAATTTAGTGGAGTGGCACGGGTAAAAACACCGGCCTCTGGATCGGCCCCAAACGTGGCGTGGTGGCACTGCTGGCTATCAACATTGATAATCTATTCGATATAACAATCATTATATTCTCTCCCCCACTACCTTGTATTCCGTTTCTTCCATCACGAATGTTTTGCTAGTGACGGTATGAACTGCAAGCCAGGGACAGTCACTACGGGAGCTCTTGTGATATCCCCACACAAATACACCTGTAAACTACACCTCCCACGATGCCACCACCTAGTGTCGCACAACAAATACTTTCTCCGGGAAAACTACATTATATACCGAGCTACCACGATATTTTCTTCCAAGACCCCGGGGAGGGAGGAATAGTAAGGACAGCAAGTGTAGGTGATCACAACTACAAACCTGTTAGTAGCATCATAAATACAAAACTATGAAAACCGAGTCATGATAGGCGTGAGAGGGAGGACAGCCGTAACAAGAGCGAGGCAGAGTGGAGCGTCTTGAAGTAGAGTGGGGTGTTATCTGAGAGAACACACTCAATATGTCCATAACTGTAAGGAAATGATGCCCATAAGACGAAGGTAGGCAAGAGTATTTTCCATAAAGAGAAAGGAAGAAGGTGAGACAGGAGGCGCCGCCGGAGACGTCAGGAGTCAGATTACTCAGTGGAGTGATCGTCCGTCAAGACAGTAACGCCACACATCCTCCACCACACAGCCAAGGTTTTTTGACAAATACTCCCACAATTGTCTCACCTTCCAAAAACATGTCGCCACCACCACTAACCTCACCACACACCTCTCCAACACCACACACCTCTAACATAACCAGTCACCATACACCTCTCCAAGACAACCAGTCACCACACACCTCTCATAACCAGTCACCATACACCTCTCCAAGACAACCAGTCACCTCACACCTCTCCAAGACAGTCAATCACCACACACCTCTAACATAACCAGTCACCATACACCTCTCCAAGACAGTCACCATACACCTCTCCAAGACAACCAATCACGACACACACCTCTCCAGCACCACCAATCACCACACACCTCTCCAACACCACCAATCACCACACGTCTCCAACACCACCAATCACCACACCCTCCAACACCACCAATCACCACACACCTCTCCACCACCAATCACCACACCTCCAACACCACCAATCACCACACACACCTCTCCAACACCACCAATCACCACACACACCTCTACAACACCACAATCACCACACCACTACTCTACACACACCACCAATCACCACACACACCTCTACAACACCACCAATCGCCACACACCTCTACAACACCCCCAATCACCACACACACTCTACAACACCACCAATCACCACACACACCTCTACAGCACCACCAATCGCCACACACACCTCCTACACCACCACCAATCGCCACACACACCTCTACACCACCACCAATCATACACACCTCTACACCACCACCAATCGCCACACACACCTCTACAAGCACCACCAATCACCACACACACCTCACAACACCACCAATCACCACACACACTCCCAACTCCACCAATCACCACACACGCCTCTACAACACCACCAATCACCACACACACACACCCCTCTACAACACCACCAATCACCACACACACCTCTACAACACCACCAATCACACACACACCTCCTACCACCAATCTACACACACCTCCCACAACACCACCAATCACACACACACACTCTACAACATCACCAGTGCCACACCTCTACAACACCCCAATCACCACACACACACCCCCAATCACCACACACCCCTACAACACCACCAATCACCACACACACCTCTACAACACCACCAATCACCACACACACCTCTACAACACCACTAATCACCACACACACCTCTACAACACCACCAATCACCACACACACCTCTACAACACCACCACAACCAGTCATCTTACATCTCAACACAACCAGTCCCCAAGACCTCCCTTAACACAACAGGGCACCACACCAGTCAGTCACCAAACACCTCCCTAACACAACCAGTCACCAAGGACCCCCCACACACACACTCACCCAACCACCAAGTCACCGCACTAATCCGCAACACAGGTAACACACGAACTAACTAACTAACTAAAACACACACACACACGCACACTGTACACCGTCACAAATCTCCTAAACATTCACACACCACCTCACACGTCTCTTGACATTCACACTCTTCTTAGCACTCCAACCACCACATAACTTTCTAATACCCACACACCCACACCCCTAACAGAACATTAACACCGTCAGTCACATAACAAACATTCACATCCTCACATTCCTTCCTGACATTCACACTGTCATATATTGGACACTTAATCAATATGCACATACTACTTAAATCATATCGTCTTCCATATTCCAATGACGCCATGACACTCCTCCCTCATAATGACATCATGACACTCCCTCCCTCATAATGACAAATGACACTCCTCCCTCATAATGCCACCACTACACTCCTCCCTCATAATGACATCATGACACTCCCTCCCTCATAATGACGCCATGACACTCCCTCCCTCATAATGCCACCACCACACTCCTCCCTCATAATGCCACCACCACACTCCTCCCTCATAATGCCACCACCACACTTCTCCCTCATAATGCCGCCACCACCACACTCCTCCCTCATAATGCCACCACCACACTCCTCCATAATGACACCACATTACACTCCTCCCTCATAATGACACCACCATCCCATCCACCTTGCCAACACACTTCCTTTTCGTAGCTGATGCAGGTAAGACCTGTGCACCGCCCTTGCAGGTAGAGTGAGTCTAGGTTAGAGTGCGTGAGGAACAATGCTGTACGTTTAAGGTGTCTGTGTAATGACTGAGCTAAGGCTGCCCACAAACATGAACCTGTAGTACAGCCAACCACCAGGCCAGCTTTTTTCCTTAAGTCTTCTTCCAAGGCAGATACGCATCACGCTAACTGCTAACACTACCTTGGGTGGGTCAGCGTTCCACGAGGAAACTCGTACAACTCGAGTTATTACTGTGGAGGGGCTGTGAAGGGAGACAATGTACAGTGCGTGAAAACCTTGTTCCATGGAGAGTGTATCGATATGCCAGCGAGGGCTCTTCCGGTGCAGGTGATACCTCATGAGGACAACAAGACCGCCCTCCTGCTGCTGCTGCTGCTGCTGCTGCTGCTGTTGTTGTTCTTCGCATGCCCGCATCGCAACAACTACCACCATCACCAACGCCTCCTACATCAACTCAATAATAAGTTTGTAATTGGTATCAATATGTTATTACTGGAGCTCACACTGAGTACGTATGACGTAGGTTCAAGTGAGTAGAAGGGCTTCATGGTGGAACCGGCGATAATGATGAGACAAGATGCTAGTCACAAGGAGACGTACAGTAGATGGATGACACTTCTCATATTCATCAAAACCAACTCAGCTGGCAACACGTTACAACACAAACCTAAACAGTCACTGAACCCCTCCTCTGCCCTCCACTAGCACACTGTTCACAAAACCATTTTCGCCAAGCACTGTAAAACGTTAGACAAGCTATTTCAATAAATTACCTGTTTCCATTAAACATAAACCACACAGTAAATATCAAAAATAAAATTTACACATGTTATTCTCCAACACGGACACTCGAGTGTTATGGGGGTGGCGTGTGGTGGGTGGTTGGGTGTACAAGCCCAGGACGACAGGGAGCATTAACACTTGCCTGGGCAGTGTCAACAGTGCCCTGGGCAGTGAAGGCGTTCAGAGGGGCCACCTACCAGGGGCTCTTAGTCAGGCACAGTCGGTGGTGTCTGTGAAAACTATTACCCGGACAAGCTGGGCTGGGACCTGCCTCTACCCAGGGTACGGGGCCACCAGCTCTACGACCCTACCGTCATACTTCTCTCCACCACCCTTCCACAATGGATGGTCTCATAACCACTCTCAACTCGTTGACACACCATTATTAATTGAGCGAGTAGTTTTAAACACCCATATAACAAATCGTATTTCAATATTAGGCATCAATTTCAGAGATTATAATCACATAAAAAATTTACTTTAACACTGTCGCGATCACAAGTAATCTGTTGTTATCCACTTTTTAGAACACTTGTTTAGGTACGAGTTTGTTTTCAGCCAGGTGAGAGGGAGTGCGGGACGAGCAAGCCCAGTCTCGGTGTGCGGGAGGAGGTCGCTGCACCTCAGACAACATCCACTACAACTGAGCGCAGCAGCGGTCCCGGGGGTGGCACCCAGACGGGGTCAACTCGTCCCGTCACATCACAACCCCCCGTCATATAACCACCCCCACCAAAGAACCACACTTTTTCACCTGGTAGTTTTTCTTAAATCATTTTTGTGTATTCAATAAACAAAAGTAGTTTATACTTAGGTTGGTAGTGTGTACTGTAAAAAAAAAAATATATATATACTGTATATATATATATATATATATATATATATATATATATATATATATATATATATATATATATATATATATATATATATATATATATATATATATACAGTACTGTACTTGTATAACTTAACCATAATCTTATAAAGAGATCAAGTAGCGTGCTAACTTCATTACCAGTAGGTAGTCTCTCAACACTAACAATATTCTAAAGTGAACATCTTGCACTGTGGACGGTCGACAATATGATAAGAGTATACGACATGATGTCAACAGACGAGTATCTTGACGACTAGCTTTTATCAATGGCCCTCATACACACTTCAACATTGTCCTCACATTTCGGGGGTTGCCATGAAGGCCAACGTTGCCGCCTCAATACAATGCCAGCGGAGAAAGTTTGTCGAGATAACATTTTCAAATTTGGTTATGCGGAGAGTAGCAGACGAAATGACAAGGGGAAACTATCGATATAGGTCAGAGGTACGGTCCGAAGATGCTGTGTTATCTTGGGTAAATAAGAGGTATACTGGTGGTGACCGAGTACTATAGTAATCTTTGTGTTATATCCACCTCAACTTACGCTAACACAACCAGCCAGAGGTCACACAAACCACTATCTGCCGGCAGAAACCAGCCCTAACCTCTACCACTTTACAAACTTGCTAATGAAGTTGAAAACTTCATTAATCTAGCACAGCAAGGCAAGTTAACAATTTAGAACACTTGTCAGAGTAACCAAATAACCCATGATGAGGCCCAGAGACCCACAACGAGGGCGCGCCTACAACACTACCCACTGAAGGTAATAAAAGTCCTTCTCACAGTTCGCCTCACTATCACCTATAACCACACACTGGTTGCAATGTGGGAAGACCGAGTAGGGTGGAACATGGGGGAGACAAAGTGAGGAAGAATCAGTTTTTCGAGTGAGAGAGGTTAGGGAGGAAGAGAAATGGGCTGATGGAAACAGAAGTGACGGGGTGTGTGGCTAAGTGTGGAGAGTAAGAGTGGGGTTAAAGGACCGAAGGCCAGGCATAACACCGGAGAGGAAGTGAGAGGAGGGCATCGGATGAGTGAGAGAGGTAGGGTTGTGGCGAGCGTCCACCTGGTCATGACCCTACTCCTCGACCTCCAACCCGGTGCACACTAGTACAGACCTCCACAAATTATACTACCTGCTAAGAGTGAGCCACTACTGTTGTATGTGGTCCAGAATGTGCATAACAAAAGAAACGAATACATCATTTAAGAGGCGACTAGTAAATATATATATGACGTAGATAATTGTCAACACCAGCCAGGATCAGTGGTGGCTAACACGACAAAGGTCATCTTCACAATCACGAGCGTAAAAAAATAATAAAGCGAGTGGAGAAATGATAATAGTGGTTGCATTTACTTAGCGGTAATAAAGTGTGTTTGTGTGTCGGCTTGTTCCGTGCGACGGCGTCATAGCGCCCGGGCAGGAGGACTAGCCAGGCCAACACCAGAATCAGCCAGCAAGCAAATCCTGTGTGCAGGAAGGTCAATATGGGCAGATGACTTGCAGGATGACCCTCAAGACCGTGTAGTCACGCCCACCCCAACCGCGGTCCTCACTACCCTCCATCACCTCCCACACCTCATACTCCAAGTTACTCCCAAGTATAAAGCCTAATTAATGGGTCGACACGTGTTACGTCACACAGGTAGGCAACCAGTGTAACTTTATTAATAATGAAGAGATACCTGGGGAGGATGAGGCTAAAGGGAGTCAATAATGTGTGGTGATGCAGGTGGCGTGTAACCTACGATAACGTGGCTGCCACCGACCACCTCCCCCAACACACTTCCTCTTATACACATTATGATCACACTACCTTATTATAAAGACAGATGTCCATAAAAAAGCACATTTATTTCTCAGTCATACCTGAGTAAATATCATAACTGTAAATGAGACAACCGGTATTCAGTTACTGCCAGGAGTTCTTTAGTGGCTAAGAAGAAAAGGACGACGTCTGTGTCAAGTGGTGGAAGGCGAACTACCATGACAGAAAGTAATGGATGGAGAGGGCGAGGTGGAGTAGGAGCCGTGTGAGAAGGTAAGACCCAGGCGAGAGGTTGGAGGGAGAGGTGGAGTAGGAGCCGTGTGAGAAGGTAAGACCCAGGCGAGAGGTTGGAGGGCGAGGTGTAGTAGGGCCGTGTGGAGAACCCAGGCAGAGGTTGGAGGGAGAGGTGGAGTAGGAGCCGTGTGAGAAAGGTAAGACCCAGGCGAGGTTGGAGGGAGGTGGAGTAGGAGCCGTGTGAGAAGGTGGAGACCCAGGCGAGAGGTTGGAGGAGAGGTGGAGTAGGAGCCGTGTGAGAGGTAAGACCCTGGCGGAGGTTGAAACTGCTGTCCCGGCCAGTCATTACCCCATCATAAACTACACATTATACAAATTCTGCTTACAACTAATAAAAAAATTAAACATTTACAAAAACACGAAACGTACAGAAAAAAAAAACAATTCCGGTAATACACAATAAAAATTTCACCTAATATCCAACATCATGATAAAAGAACATTCATGTTGCACGTAAGACTATCTGATTATAATCTCTGGGGCGCTAGAAAATTGTCAGTATTAATGGGAAGCAAGAAGGCATGTGCTAAGATCTGGCCACTGATAACTAAAGGAGCAGTACTTTGTAACACACACACACACAACCATTAATTACTACACGTTACACCCACCTCACTTGTCTCGTAGTTTAGCATACACATGTTTCGCCGTAACATGTTGCAACTTGGGTGTCGAGGCCAAGGACACCTGTGTACCGATACTGTAATGACAAGTCTTCCCTACCCTACACGGGCTACAAGTATGACTGGGTATTCCTACAAACTCCTCCCGCGGAAAAGTAAACCTCGCCAAACACAAACAAACAAACAGGACCACACACGAATATCTCGTGAGCTTCACTGATCTCAATTAAACAAACAAAATATGCAGCGATTATCAATCGATTATACAGACAGAAATGTCTAGTGGAAAATTAACTTGATAAACGCGCACTGTGTGTGTGTGTGTGTGTGTGTGTGTGTGTGTGTGTTATATCAATCTGGATGACCTTCACGTGTACTACCATAATCTTCTAACTGTACCCTTCACTGACCACAATACAACATCTTCATATTTCCTGATCTCCTTAATTCACTGGCAGACCCTTCCTTGGGATCTAACCAAGGACCAATATCATGTTCTGGCACTATGGTCTCACTACGGCCTTATAAAGTCAAGTTCTCATCTGCCCCTGTCTTTACCTGTCCGTTCTTAGGCTAGTAAGCTGAAAACAAGGTATTTACTTCTGTATTTCAAGCCGTAGTTACACGGAAATGCCCAGACTGATTTTCACCGTGATAATTAGTGCCCTAAATACGTGCATTCAAGGCATTTCCTCCAGGTCCAAGTTACTTGAGGATGGGAATACTATATATGAACTTTATTGAATGAAAATTTCGGGTTCAATTCCATCTGAATCCTACTCTCTAGGTTGCTTCGTGCACCTCGTGGAGTCTTGACATTCTGCCGGGCAATGCAAAGATTGTCAAATCATCAGCAAAACGATGAAGACTCAAGCAGGCGCCAGTTATATTTACTTAAAACAGTTTCACCCCCAACTGAGTGAACACTCCCTCCAGTTAAGCTGTAAAGAATTTGGGAGAGATGGTGTCACCTTGGCGCACTCGTCTTTGAATGTTATTTTTATTGCCAACTTTACACAATCTGACAGATGGTGGCCTAGCCTTCCTGTATGTCACGATTAATGTTAATGTGCGTTTTCTTCCTTTCCACGGTTTAACTGAGCATATTTATAACACTACTTGCTGTGTGTGTTCAACCGTTAATAACGTTGTTTAAAAAAAAAAAAAAAAAATACACCAGACTCCTCCAGTAGAGGACAGCACACGTAATCAGGCTCCACGGACCATTGTTGTTTATCCTTAACAACGGGTTCTTATTTTTCCCTCTCCCACTAACAATGCTTATAATAAAGGAGAAGATCCAGTACGTGTCGTGGCTGGTCATCTTGAAGGCGATAACACAGGTACGGTAGGTGCGGCGACGGTTGAGGACACCCAACAGAAAGATCTTGCAGAGCCAAGTCCACTAACTATTGGAGTACGAGGTTCATGGCCCATTTAGGCATTAGAATATCTGCTGGGTATGTGGTACCTGTGTCATCAACTTTCCCTCGGCCAGCCACAACACGTACTGGGCCATTAATAAATAAATAAATTATGTATGTATGTATGTATGTGTGTGTGTGTATATATATATATATATATATATATATATATATATATATATATATATATATATATATATATATATATATATATATATATATATATATATATATATATATATAAGATAATGAGTAAACCTTGAACATACGTGTTTTTGCATTTACCTAATAAAAACTCATCAGTAGTAGAAGTAGAGACATTGTTGTAGACACCATTTGTGTACACAATTCATTTATAGCTGTAACTTTAGGAGCAGAAGCGTTCAGGCGGAAGCGCAGACGGATACAGGAAAGAATCACGAACAATTACAGTAATTAGAAATAAGAATAATGACGGAGTAGTCTGTGTCGCTCTTGATCCCAACCATCCTGTGCCGTGGCGGGGTTGAGCCTTGTCCAGTAATTATAATCCTGTAAACTCGCGCTAGTATTTTACACCAGATGGACAATTCATATGTATCGGGTAAAAATATAACCAATATCTATTCGCGTTTCCGGGAACCTGAGAGCACGAGACAAAGGGACAACAATTTGACCCACATATACTACACATATTTTACAATAAAACGATTCCCTAAAGGTTAGCAACTATGAATACTTCACTAGAGGTCAAAGCGAGAGTAACCTTATAAAAAACACATCTTTAAAAGTCATCAACCTCTCTAAACCCCAGCAAAACACAGGGAAACATTAATAGCGTCGCACATAACTCTTTATTCCGTGTTGCTCTAGTGTATTATTTTCATTTCAAGGGAGTCTGTCCGCCTTAAAAACCGACCTGGTGCTCCTGACTGCTGGCGACGATCATACTGAGCTTCCGAACATGAAAACGTCTGGGGCGCAACACTATACTCGCCTCTCCCCTTTAAATATAGGATAAGATAAGGTAAGAAGCACTGAGGTACACAAGCCCAGCAATATCTGTTTGGGGCAGAGATGTAAGGCGTGGTGCCGACGATAGAGCACACAATGTAACAAGTAAAACATAAATGTTATAAGCATTTATTTTTCTTTTCTTGTGAAGACCGTAGACCAGCTGGCCATATTTAATGTTATATCTACGGAGTTATGAGATCAAGGTAACATTCTTAACGTTAGAGAAGGTGTAGTAATACTGTACATCAACAGGGACTAACAAGACGCAATCTCTACCTTCAGCATGTATTAACTGCTTAAAGAATCCAATATGAAACGAAGGTATTTTAGACCCATACGACACCGCCAGAGGAGCAAGGAAATATATCTACATCAACTAAACGGAGTCCATCTATTAATTGAACACCAATCAAGTGCGGGTGAGAGGCATGTGGATACAGACATCACACACTAATATCAAAACAGTGATATTTCGAATTACCCATTGATATTACGATTAGTTCCCGAATATCTTTCACGAGAGGGTTTCACGTGACAAAGTCCTATTTCAGTACAAAAATTCAACGAATCCAGATTGGAATTGCCGGAGAGTAAGCGGAGAATGAATGTATTCATTACCACTCTTAATTATCAAAAACTCTATTTTCATGAAAGTAAAAGTTAACTGTAGTAGTAGATGGTGGTGATGGAAGGGAATGTGTAAAGGGTATTAAGCCTGAGGTGGATGAGAAAAAGAGAGAGTTCAGCTTGAGGTGGATGGTACAGGAAGAGACGTAGGTGGTGGTGAAGTGATGGTGCCTCTTGGATGGTGGAAGGGACCGGGTTAGGGTGAAGTATGGGTGTTGGGGTGGTGGTGGGTGGAAAGTGTAGTGGTGGAGGGTGGGAAGTGGTGATGATATTGGACGGGTGGCGGTGGCGGGTGATGGTAGAAGCAGAGGTGGTGGTGGGTGGTAATGTGAGGTAGGAAGGGCAGAGACCTTCAGCAGAGGCCCGCCACGCCCTTTATTCTAGTCCCCCTACACCACGTATTCTCCCGCCATCCCACCACAATTATATTATCGCGGGACACCATGTCGGATCCCCAACACTTTTATATATTAGCTCATCAGAATTACTCGCTGCTTATCACTATAAATCTTCAGCTCAAGTACATTCTATATATACATCAACCAACACCGTATGTTAACTTTCTGGTTAATGGAGATCAGAACAAATGCAACAGAATAAGAGAGGTTAGTCCTTAAAACACTAATACTTGTTAACTTTGTGGTAAAACTGAGTACAACACTGACACACACAACCTTATTAGTGAATAGTAATCAACTCCCGCGCAAACACTGGGAAATATTAACACATGAGGTGACGGAAAGGTCATAACATTTTACCATTACTTTACAGTCGAGAGAATAAACGATGATGACAGACGCTGAAGAACAAGTCAGTCAGATCTACAAGTTACTAATGCAGGAGATGGAAGCCACCAACCACATGTCCAGGAAACGAACTTAATACTGTAAATATAACACTTTCGAGTAATGAGGGAGCTGTCTTACCCTCCAGTCACTAAAGCCTCGTATGTAAAGTGGGGCAGTGTCTAAGTTTTGATGTCATCGAGTCGGAGTGGCAGTATTATTCAAGCTTCATTTTTGTGACGTCAATATTGCGATAAAATGTGACATGCAAAACAACCAAATGGAGCGAGCATACTTCCTGTTGGCGAGTAAAACTAATATACGAAATAAGAACCACGACTCTCCATCCATGGGTGTAAAGGTTAACAGTTAAAAATAAACACAAAGTCCATCTCGATTAATATTACACAGGACTGATATCATGAAACAAATATTAATACATTAGTTTATACCTTTAGCAAGTACTTAATAAATTGTCTTGCAGTTCCGTATAACAGTTGTCGTAAAAAGGCACAAAGAAAAATAATGATTTAATGCATAAGATCCCTAAGGTCGATGACCACCTCTCGATTGACTGGTGTTAAAAAAAATCAATCACAAATGCCGTTGAAACAAGTGTTGACAAAAAGTGTACCTGACAGCTGTTGCGAATGCCATCAACGAGGAGAAAGTCTTGTATTCCACAGCGAGTTAACAGGTACAGCCAGCAAGTGACCGCCACCGCTCCTCACCATGCGCTTCACTCGGTAACCCAACAGCCTAACAGACATTCGATCCTCCACCCCAAAGTTAGTCATTATTGGCTCATTGTTGGTGTATTGATGTGAGAGGCCCCACCAGACCTCCATCACTCTTACTCTCCCACGTGACACTTTGAATATCTCACACTAATTCAACGATTCATGCTTGTTCTAAAAGTTAAATGCTTTAGGTCTTTAAGAGCATCTATCGGAGTTTTTCAATTCTGACACAAATAAACAATCATGCATCATATCAACCGAGGAAGGAAGTTCACGGACAGGCAGGTGATGAAATATAAAATTGTCGGAGATGGATGGTTCCCGGCCCATGTTTGTATATGCTAAACTTGGTAAAAACAATCCCGCCAATACCACTTTCAAGTTTTTATGCGCCATAAAAAAGTGTTATTATTAAGAGGAAGGTGCTCAAGAGTGCATAAACCCTGCCCTGTCACCACTAACACCACACTGTGAACATCTATCACGTAACACTGAGCCCCACCTTGGACCAATAAATTCCACTACCTCTCTACCATAATTGTAAGGTATAGTGCAGTGGTTCTCAACCTTGTTTGCCCCATGCACCCCTTTCACCATATGTCAGAATGTCATTCCCCCTCCTTTCCAAGACTGTCTGCCTCAAAAAGTGCATTCCAAATAATATGCATATAATACTGAAAATCCTTTATTTTTTCCATATTAGTATCAGTTTCCCCCCCCCCCTGAAAACCTGAGGGGGGAAATTCCCCCTGGTTGAGAACCCCTGATATAGTGTGTAGAACGAGCGTGACTCAGATGCTGTCCTCACCCTAGTCTCTCCCATACTTTCTCCTAAATGAAATCGGTTCCGTCTCGAACATATCCGACTCGCTTCTCCGGTTTCATCAACACAGGTAAAATTGAAGGTAGAGTATTTAATTAAGAGACAGGTATATGTAGAGGGACACGAAAACAAGAGGGAGTGATGAGACTCTAATGAATCGAAGACACTCACTAAAGCTCAAGAATCTTATTTAATTAACAATTTTTAACAAGATCTGGGAAGTGCAGTTTATTATTATTATAGACAACAGGAATGAAAGCAGGAGGGACACGAACGTGAGGAAGTGGAATGTGCAAGAGAAACACGTGAGGTGGAAAGTAACAAGAAGAGCGAGAATGTGATGAGGTGGTGTCTAAAGAGAAGAACAAGAACGTGAGGAAGAGGACTCGGTGTAAGAGGAATAGGTCCTTGATAGATCAAGCATATGCGAGTGTGTCGGAGTGGAATGGGAATGTGAGGCAGGAATACCCAAGAGCAGGAATGTGAGGAGCGAGAATTGCAGGATTATGTGAATGAGAGGAGCGGTCAAGCATAGGAGAGGTAACATGCTAACAAGAGAGATGAGCAGTGAAATGAGAAGAGCGGCAATGGGAGAGAATCGGAAATGTACCGGGAGAGGAATGTGGAGGACGGCGAATGTGGTGAAGGACAGTGAGGAAAAAAAAGTCGGGCTTCAAATAAATCTAATTTGTGGGAGTAAATGTACAAAGAGGTTAAAATGAGAGAGAAGGGGGGAAATACGGGAGGAGGAAGAGGAAAAAGAAATGAGGAAGAAACATAATAGACGTTTGAGGATGGACTGTGTAATGGTATGAGGTATGAAGAGAAGTAAGTTAATGAGGAGGCAGAGTCCTGGTAAAGATGAAAGGAATGTGTGAGAAGAGGTAGAAGAATAAGATGACTAGAGGGAAGAAGTGTGAGAGAAGAACAAATTCCGGCGAGGAAGAAGAGTTTGAGGAGGAGAGGGTGTGACGCGCCCAAGGTGCGTGAGGTGGTGGAGCCCTCTGCACCATTGTGACGGCGCCCACTTCTCCCACAAAGATGGCAGCATCAAGTGGCACTCGGGTGTGGGGTCACACCACGAGAGGCATTCATACCTTGTTCCCGTCAACCCAGCCTCCACACTTGATTAATGTGGCCAGGTGAATGACGCCGGTACCACTCGCCTCAACACACCAGACCAGTCAACGAAAAAAGGCTGACTCTAACTCCAGCCTCCACATTGGATTCGTGCTGGCCCCTGAATGGATGAGATACACCCTTTACCACACCCACCCACATACACACGCACACACACTGGAGGAAGATACGGTAACGAGTCTCGCGTGTGGTGAACTCGCCAACGTTATCTTACTCTTGTACCAAACCATGATTTGTTCACGTCATTTTGAGCATTATACTAATACTTATTTGTTTACTTTAGTGCGGCGCGCGTTCCTCAGTCCGACGTCTATACCGAAACTTGTTAGCAGCAAAAAAATGCCAAAGTGCCACAATTTTCCTGGCAGTATATATGCCAGTGCAGCTCATGTGCGTCCATCCCGTCATCCAATGGGTTTACTGTCGTATTTGTTAATATTAATGATTCGCTGGATGTTTGCTGAATGGAGTTCCCCGCTGAAGCGACACAAAGTCGAAACTAAGTGCTTACCGAGTCCCCGTACCGTTAAGATTATGTGATAGTTTAGCTGCTTTAGCGTATATATTTGTGACCCTTGCTGTTTAGTGATAGACTTGGCATACAGTGTACAGTATTAGCAGTCTGTTAACGCATTGTTTATGACAGCAATAAACTTGGCGTGTGAAGCATCCACTCTAAAATCTAGAAGAATTCCCTTTTCTGTAATGATGTATAAGAACGGTGAAGATGGCGTGGGCTATGATAGCTATAACAATAGTGGAGGCTGCGCGATTATACACAATATGAGAGGAGGCGCAGAATAGGGATGGGGATAACGAGAATCCTTATGGGGAATTGTTGGAGGAACACAATACGTAAATATCTATATAGTTGGTCTCCACTTACAAACATTCTTAATATAAATACAGACTCAAACTAGTGTTGTACTACTCTAAGGTTCGTCAGGCAGGTACTTACCCTACAACACCGCGTGGTCACATCCACACCATCACCTTTATCCCATCACTTAATCTTGTCATAAAACTCTTACTAATTTCCTGTCGAGCTTAACCAGCTCCAATTTATTATCCCTGCCTGAAATGCGTTTACTTTACGGTAGAGGATTTATTACTGGCACGTAATTAATGTCTTCAGGTTTATCAGTGAGGAACATCCTCCAGCTGTATTACTTCTACAGTATGTTGTTACCTCCCGGAGGGTACACACAACACTCCGCTTCTTTCTTATGTATCCCATTATTTATCTTTCTCAGCCAACAACATTGTGTGAGTCACTGTTAAGAACAGGACATAAGTCCCCAATAGGCGCCATCACTCCTAAAAGTATCGTTATTTCATGTTTTACTAAATAAAACTAACATGAAGTATGTAAAACACCTGTTTTTTTTTTATTTGATACAACCTTCAAGCTGCGAACGTATAAGAAGTTCTTGCTACAGCTTTAGCTATACAGTACGTACACAACTTCCTCTGACATGGTTTTAAGTACCGCACTGGCAAAATTTAATACGTCAGCTATTCCTTTACTTTTACCTAAATGGGACAGTTAGTCACGGAACAGAATTAGATCATAGGTTTTAGTACAAATTATACTTCTTATTTTGACAACTTTTCTCCTACCCAGCTGCAGAACCCAAGCTTCAAAAATGCAACAATATTTACTTAATACTGAACAAACACACACACATACATGTACTATATGACATGTAAATGAAGAGGCGTCACTCAGTTGCATCATCTTTGGCTTACTCAGGAAACAATGTATAAGACTAGAAGCAAGTCTCGTCACAAAACTAAGTAATACTGAAAGCTATTTATGGAAGTCTAGTAATCATATGCTAACATAAAAACGTGTTAACAATGGGATAAAGCGACACTGCTCAACTTCTGAATGATTTCACCAAGATTTATTCATGTCTCGGAAAATTTATATTTGTTATTCATAATGAAAATGGAGCTGTAAGCAAGGTTATTTCTTTTACAAATATTATCTCAGATTTCATGAAATGTACTGTACCTTTAAATTCTTTACACACAAAGTATCATTATAATACATTTGGTCATATCCCAGAGTAATTAAGTTGCTGAAAAAGAAATACATGTATTTACTCAAGAAATGTATACTAAGTATTTAAAAAATGAGAAACCCGCCATAAAAGAGGCCAAGAGAGGAGACACTTACACAATAAGCTAATGAATGCGGGTCACAACCAACAATGTAGTTAAGTGGGTGAAAAAAACAAAGCTTCCTTAATTACAAAGCAGAAAAGTGTGACAATAAAGGTTGCGGGAGGTAAGAAGGGGTCAGTGCTGAGCGGGAGCTGAAGGGAGGTGGAAGGTGGGAGGCGGAGTGGGCGTGGCACAATCTGGAGTGAAGGAGCCAGGCAGTCGTGCTCCCCAGCCCCGTGTGGCGCTCATTAGTAGTCCACTCAAGGGTGGCCTACGCACGAGTGCCATCTGAAGCACAAGACGCCACTCGCAACTTCACCTGCACCGCCCTGAAGGCACGACCACCATCATTTTTGTGCCCTGCTCACTCTTACTCATAATGCCTCTCAACCTCCTCAGTCGAAAGCCCCGCCCCCAAAACAAAGACTCCCGGGGCCTCTCTACCTCAGTACACACACCCCCAGAGCCTCAAGACCCAAGAGAAGGACCTGTGGGGCTTCAACACTACGAATGAGACTTTCCTTGATGATAAACACCCCGGAAGATTTTTTCCAGGGGCCTCGTTGCTAATGAAATATTTACTGTACATGAGAAACCATCAAACAAACCAGATAAGTTGTACTCGGGAAATGGCTGTTAGGTAACCTCCCAATATGGAAGACAAGGTGTGTAAAGAGGAGTTCCCTATGTTATGTAGATCCTGCAGGGCACAATCCCACACACGAATAACGTCCTAACGGAAGAACTTGGAGCTGGAGACGAAGGATAATGATATTCACACACGGAAACTGCATGCTTAATCCGTCGACTGATATTCCTGGTGGATGATCGACTGTGGTGGACACGCTCAGCCAAAATAAGCAGGTGAAAGACCCCAGTCTCATAAAGTGACTTTTGGGGGGGCAGCTCATAATGTTTATAATCTACCAACATTACACAACCATGAGTAATTCAACAAAACACATTATACAAACAAATAACATATATAAGCTATGTTACAACTGGCATCACGATGTTAAAAGTTATCATGAGAGAGTCATTAAAAATACAACAAAATTACCCTCTCATTTTCACGTCAAGAGGCAAGATATTCCTCACACGACTACAACGGTCTTGATCACTTCGCCGTTTATAAATTAACACCTTTACTGATGCGAGCTTCCAGTTTTCAGCTAAAGACAACATATATATTACATGCAAGAACTTTGTCCTTTCCGATAAATGGGTGAATATTTAACAAAAGAGAACGGTAATGATGGCTTCCGTTCAGACGGCTATTGCAAGTCCGCAAAAATAACAGAGGATAATACTGAGCCTGTCATTCCTGGGCTATTATTAACTAAATTTTACAGCGTCAGTGTAGCGTAATTATTACTCATGCCGCTTATATTTGCATGTGATTCAAATCACTGACCAGCGGGTTCAGGGTTCCCTATGGCACACGTTGAATCAATACTACAATAAGCCCATGTTCGTTCTGCAGTTCCCGTTGTCTCCCAGTACCGTAAGTGTATAAGACACTAACCTAGCTAAACCAATTAACTTTAAAATATAAGACTTAAAAGATTCTTCGTAATATCCAATGGCCTTTCTTTCACAAATTCGAGGCAGAGATGTACCCCTCCAGATATAATGACTAATATTGTGTATTTTTTTAGAGAGCCAGGAATCATTTTTTGTGACTAGGTTTTATCTGCATCACCGTCACACACAGCTTTACCTCCAACAGCATTAGAAAAGGTTCATCACAATATACGTAAAATTACAAAACATTGGTCACGAACAATAAAGAGAACACGCTTTTCCTGAATCACGGAACAAAACAAACTGACCGAGTAAATGAAATATATATTTACACACGCAACAGTACCGTTATTTTAAGTACCGCCACACTGCTACTACACGATACTGTAGTGTGGTCTGTGTGTCAATAAAACACAGCCAGGCCAGTGTTGATGTATTAAAGAAAACTGTTTCATCACCAGAATGACAAACCTTAAGATTCCCAAGCTCTCATGAAGCTATAGCTGGTCTGTGTGTCAAACCTACTAACAGGGGACTCTCACGCAAACTATCTACCCTGTGAGTCAACTAACGGCTTATTCTGCATTCGTCTATTTTTCGTGGTCTTAAATCACAACAGCAAATTTGTCAAGACAGCCGAGACTGAGTCACCAATCCCCAAGCAAATAATAAAACAAAAACAAACAAACACACACAAGTCAACTTAATGAAGATGTATCCCGCTCAGTGTCAACAATGTTTTTGATAATTAATATACGTGGCTCTAAGATGAGAAAATAAAAATAAATGAAAATGAAGAGAAGACAGACACAAGACGAGAGAGTGGAAGATAGAAACTCCTAGTTACACTGTGGGCAAAAACACTACGGATCAGTGTTGTTGATGATAATCGTGTACAGTATCGAGCACAAGAATATAACAACAACAACGTGAGGTAGGATGTGGACATGATCAACAAGTAGGGCGGACAGCTGGCGGAGAAAAGAAACAACGAGAAGTTAGGGTAGATGATACATAAGCAGGGATGGTGGGAAATGGGTGGGTATCTTGGGAGGTAGACAGTAGATAGGTAGTGAGAGAGTTAGCGAGCATGTAGAGGGAGTAGAATGGCTTGGAGAGGGAGAGAGAACGAGTGAGTTCCGGGTGAGAGGAGGCAAGTGTGAGTCAACTGAGGGTTGTGTGACGGCCAGGTAGAGTCAGCTTACAACCTGCCCTCCCTCCTGTGTCACGTCCCCTGCACACAACCACCACTGCCACACAATACATACTCCAACACGCCAACAACGGCATTTCACTGTGAAGACTCGCATAATGACGATGCCACAGAGATAAACGAAGCACATGCTATATTCCAATTACTGTATATAAACACCCCACCGGAGAACAATGATTCAAGGTTAAGTGGGCATGTGGTGTGGTGTGACCGAGTCTCTGGTGTGGAGGTGTGGCTAGGCCTCTGGTGTGGTGGTGGTGTGTGACTAAGCCTCTGGTGTGGTGGTGATGTGTGGCTAAGCCTCTGGTGTGGTGGTGATGTGTGGCTAAGCCTCTGGTGTGTAGTTGTAGTTAGGCCTCTGATATGGTGGTGGTGTGTGGCAGAGCATGTGGTGTGGTGGAGGTGTGTGGCAGGGCATGTGGTGTGGTGGAGGTGTGTGGCAGGGCATGTGGTGTGGTGGAGGTGTGTGGCAGGGCATGTGGTGTGGTGGTGTGGGGCAGGGGCATGTGGTGTGGTGGTGTGTGGGGCATGGGTGTGGTGGTGTGTGGGGCATGTGGTGTGGTGGGGCGTGTGGCAGGGCATGTGGTGTGGTGGTGTAGCTAGGCCTCTAATATGGTGGTGGTGTGTGGCAGAGCATGTGGTGTGGTGGTGTGTGGCAGGGCATGTGGTGTGGTGGAGGTGTAGCTGGGCCTCTGATATGGTGGAGGTGTGTGGCAGAGCATGTGGTGTGGTGGAGGTGTGTGGCAGGGCATGTGGTGTGGTGGTGTGTGGGGCATGTGGTGGTGGTGGAGGCGTGTGTGGGGCATGTGGTGTGGTGGTGTAGCTGGGCCTCTGATATGGTGGATGTGGTGTGGTGGCAGGGCATGTGGTGTGGTGGAGGTGTGTGGCAGAGCATGTGGTGTGGTGGTGTGTGGCAGGGCATGTGGTGTGGTGGAGGTGTGTGGCAGGGCATGTGGTGTGGTGGAGGTGTGTGGCAGGGCATGTGGTGTGGTGGAGGCGTGGCGGGGGCGTGTTATGACTGTATGAAGGGGGCGGTGCCAGGGTGCACTGTTACGCTCGTCCACCACCTGCACATTCACACACACCACACTCACTCCTACCTTGTGCTTCATCAAACCTCAGCACGCATTTACTTTCTCGATGCCTTTAAGAAGTATAAAAAACGTTATGACTCATCACTGAAAGGAGGAACAAAAATAGTATTATAAATCACGTAATCCAAAAAGCAGTATGCGTGCCAACATGACTCAGCCTCATTACGACCACAACTTTAAAACTTCCTTACCACATATTATAAATTCTTTGATGTACATATAATTAATTACCCAACATGTTATATTCTTGAATTCTCAGACGATTACCTTACAGAATTTCACATCTTGTGTTCATCTAGAATATTTTGTACCCATTAAAGTTGTATAAGGTGTAGTTGAGTTAAGTCTTGAAAACCGAGACCTTCTTTCTACATTGAATAAAGAAAGCTATGGTCAATGATAAACTCTAAAATAAATTATATTTGAACGATTTTACACTGCGCATACATTAAACAATAATGCACCGCTGCAGGATTTGCAAGTAACTGAGAACTGCCAGAGGATATGTGGACGGCATATGATATTTCCGGAATAATTTATCTAACATGTTACTAAATCACGGTGTAATACACCAGGTACAATCGACCTTGGCTTATATTTTGCTACATTAATAAAATGTGTAGATGTTGTCAAAGAATAACAAAAACATTATCCAGCAGATAGTGATTCACACTACCCGGTTACTCCTCCACACCTAATACACCCAGTAATTTACAACGCTTAACAAAATAGTTATCTAATCATTAAAGTTCAAAATTAAATACTATCTAAACTGTGTGTTGGGCGTGTGCGCGCGTCTTCTCTGTTACTAGGGGATTTTTTTTTTAGTTGGAAGGAGCAAGAGGGATTATGAGGTAAGGTACTACGGTTCGTGAATCCAGTGTAGGTGAGGGGGGCGGGCCAAGCAGGATTTGGGAGATTAAGGACGGGTAGTTAGGTGTATATGCCTGCTTTCCGGGCAGCCAGGTGAGACCAGGGTGAGGAGCGGGCCCGTAACCCTATCCCTCGGCCCGGCCACAACACTGCCTCCCTGTTCCCCAGGGCTTACCTTCATGTCCACACTTGGCCGATTCTCACTCACCAGCATTGAATTATGGTCGATATCCCCAGGTTGCTCCAATATAGGCGTTAAGCTACTAAATCCTGAGCTAATAACAGACGGATGGTGGAGAACTGCTGTGTTAGCGATGATAGAGAAGTGGTAGAGCAGGCGGGGCAGCAGGCAGGGCAACAGACGACAGCAGCAGCGGGTTGGGACACCACGGCCGTGTCATGTGTCCACCGCCACAACCACATCCCTCCTGCCTCACCGACTCCGTCAGCTAATATAACAAAGCCTCCCCCATCACCCTACGTGCTGGGATCATACGTCCACTCACTCATTTCTATTCCCCTCACGCATCACCTTACCTATACATGACCTTCTAAAAACACCTGGTAACACTTCTCGCCTTCCAGATATATTGATAAACATGTGCATTATTGTGTAAGAACTTTCAACAGGTAAGGTCATTCACGTGTAGGCCGAGTAACCCGGTAACACAGGGTAAAACGTGGCTGGCGTCAGTCTCAGGTGAGGCGGGGAGGGGTGGGCAGGCATGCGGGTGACCATTATATTTGTACCCCCCACACTGGCCGAGCTCAGACCTGCTCACTCCTCTCGCACCCTCCCTCGCTCAGCCTCACACACTTTCTTGGGTCATTAACACACAGCGCCACGCTTGCTTTCCCTTACGTTCTTCTGATTTCCTGGTTAAGTTCTCGACAAGTGAAGAGTTTAGTAAGTGTGCGGCAGAGTAGCGGACGAGGGAGCTGTACGTCGTCACCATCCCTCCTTCGCTTCCTGGATAACCAAACATCACCAGAGGGGACCAACAACACATCTAGCCCCTCTTAAGAGTTGTTTTTTTGTCCTTTTAATGCTGTGCCAGTGTTGTCCACAAGTGATTTACGGCTACGGAGAATTCTAATTAATGGCATGAAATAGTGTACGAATGGCAAGGTGCTGGCACACTGGAGACTAGGTTCTCAGCTCTTGGGTAAGACGAGCAGAAGGGAGAGGGTGAACAAAAAGCTTCTCTCTACGTGATGAATGGGCCTTTCACGACGCTCTGTATCGCAGCATCACACAAATTTTCTTGTTAATCACAATCCCATGGGTGACGTCTCTGCTGTATCCGGCCTGTCGTGCCTCTTCTGCAGTAACTCTCCCATTCCCACATAAACTAATGATTTAAGCCCCCATATTTATCTACACACTGCCTTCGCTATACTAAACATTCACCTCCATGTTACTATCAACTTTTTCCTGTTGGCACAACCATCTCGCTAACCACAGGACAGTCACCTCCCCACCACTACACTACAGTCTATTTACTGAACACATTTTTTTCCTTAGAACCTGTTGCCCGGAGTAAAAAAAAGATTACACTTAAATGACCCCAGTCTTGAAAGCGCCTGTATGTAAATATATATAAAATACCAAAACACGCTTACCTTTACAGAACACACCCATCGATCACTCCAGCTTACTTCACCTTGTTTAAACACCCAAACGCAAACCTAACCTAACCCCGCCAGGTTTGAGCAGCGTAAGCGTGTTCCATCATTAGGTGAAATAAGCTGAAGTGCTTATGTTAACTTTATCCCACTCATTGGCAAAACACATCCGGTTCCACCCCATTACAACCATCTACCCTAACAACAAGACCCATTATAACACGATCGCTGCACCACAACCACCATCTGACGACTGCTGCTAGTCACTCTCCTACCAGAAGTGTCATCTACCCACTAACACAACGCAGTCCGTCCCCCTAACACAAGAACCATCGACCCACTACCACAACACTATCATGTCCTCACAAAGACAGCCTCCCCACCACGAGACCTCCATTCGTCATATCAACTTCACCGATTAGACAACCCACAATCACGCCAACATTTCCCCAGCATCAGTAAACAGAAAAAAATCGAGTAGCTCAAAAAAAGTAATTCAAATATTTTTTTATTATTTTACAACGGCTGTGAGTATCAGGTGTATGCTGACTTAAGCTCTGTCGTTTCAAACCCCACACTTAATGATGAACAACAAACAAATCATAACATGGTGTCTATGAAGAAGAACCACGACTTTGTGACAAGTTGTGGCATGCTGCTTGATGACTGGCGAACCATCCATTTTGAATTTATCTTATCTGATAAGAACAGTAACTTTTAAATTTCCCGAATCAATTGTTTTCATATTATGAAACAAAGGAACCAATTCTATGCTGGTGTGCAGGTGGTTTTTAAGTGGAGCTACGGAATACTGTAGAGTGTACGGTGTTGGCGGAGGTGTGGTGGAGGTTGGCAGGGTCCGCAGCTCAGGGGCCATAATCTGACCATCACAAAAACTCGTCCCGGGACTTGTACGCACACCGGCCGCTGCCATAACAAGCACGGCTCCGTCCAGAATACCGGATAGATGGAAATATATTATCCGGTTTATTATGTCCACAACCTCCGTCTTGGCCGAAACCACTAACACACGCATTAGAAATTTTCCAACATTACAAATATATTCAAGTAAAAATAAAGTCCACAGTAAAAGGGACATACGCCCGTTCGCCCACATTCCTTGCGGCTGTGGTCCATGATGAGTGGTGCCGGCATCCAGCTTCTTCTTAGTTTATTACCACCAAACACCTGGGTGACCAAGGTGAGGAGTGAGTGAAGGTATAAGTTGGTTAGATGGTGATAGCGGTGGAGGATGGCAGGAGCAGCACGCGAGGAGTAACGTGATCCAACGCCTCCACTACCCACATCAACGTCAACATCCACCCGTACCCAACGACAAACCAACCTGGCTGGGGATCACCGACTGACACCCCCACCTTTACATAACGTCATTTCAAGGCTGGGTTTTAAAGGGAGCCGATGTTGAGGGTCGTTACCCCCACACTGCAGTACTTGTGTCCCACCATAGGGCAGATTATCCATCATACACATATGTCTTCGCTGTCTCCTTTGGCGTCCTAAAACCACTAGGAGGAGCGTGGTAGGTGAGTGGCTACAGCACTCGTCTCCTGACCCCATGATCACCAGTTTGAATCGTGCAACCGACCAGAGCAGGGCGCCCCCAGTCGACCAAACTGCAAAATGAGCATCAAACTTCACAGTTTGGGGAAGCGAAGGGCGGCAATATTGGCACACTGCCTCCATATGTACACACTGCACCTAACGGGCAGCCCGACACCTCTGAAGTCCACTTGAATCATCACACTCACTAAACATACTTCTCGTAATCAAACAGTTGACAAATTGTACTGACATATCAATTGTAATTTATCTCATTACCAGCCCCGTAGTAATAATGTCCCACATTGCCCCCAATTTACCCTGAGTTATGACAAGCTGTGTCCTCATCTTCACACATACAGTACGTGATAACATTGTCTTGCCACACTGAGATGGCTAACACTTGCGTCTGGCTCCAGTAGTCATGATCGTGATTATTCTGACAAATTAGTGGTAACATTAAATACTCTTAGCACAAAAGCAACGATGTCACGAAATGTCTTACAGCAGTGGTGGGTGACACTGTTGACACCAATTGTGGTGACACACGATGTCTCGACACATTTGCAGCTATGGTATGCATCACTGACACCAATGGTGGTAACGCAAACTACCTAGAAACAGGGTTTTGAAAATAATAACTGACTAACAACATTCTTACACACCTACAGTAATGTTGATGAACAATGATTTGGTGTGCCAAAAGTGACTCTTCAATTCCTAGGATAATAAGGAGACAAGCATGTATTGAAAAAAATACGTGACAAGACGCACAATGGAACTTGCTATTCCATCTGACTACGTTGGCTTTACGTTCCAGGGTTCAATAAGCTATACTCTGCTGAGCTTTGGGTAGACCTAGTCACCATTGTTTCCTTGTTCCCCAGCTTCCAAGAGATAGCAGACTGACGGCAGGAACCACACGTGATACATGACCGTAACTATCCTGACATGATCATGTGCGTCCTTTTAAATATCATTGTGGCAGACAGATTATCTGGGTAGGAGTCTTTGTCCTGGGTTAGAGGGTAAGTTTTAATCGCAGTAATGTGGTGGCGTGGGTGCGTGTGGCTCCACATTGGTCACGGGTCAGGGTAAACACAAACACCTCGCGTCGTCCCAAGCTGCTCCCGCTAGCTAGCCAGTCTTGGAGCGTCACACTCACCTGGGAATCTGGCTAACTCATGCTAACTATACGCCTCACAATCACGCTACCCCGATTAGCATAAAATGAACCGAAGTTTACTTCACTATCTTTTAAGTGTTGGGTGGATTTTACCCTAGACTGCCGATGGTATAAATAAATAAAAAAGGGGGCAATATAGCAGGAACAAGAGGAAACACGGTACAAGATATCCGTAGAACATCGACCATACAGAGTATATGTTCCGTATTTTTTTTTTCGAAATCGTGTACATCGCTTGATATAGTCTCGTGGTCCTGCTCGTTTTTTTCTCCAAATTCGGACTGTGTTGTACTAACTTTACCTGTTCTAATTTCTAACTTCATCAAAATTACCAAAAAGTTTTCCAGTCATTTTGCAAAATAAATGATTTAGAAAAAATAAATAAAAATTTAAATAAATTATTTTCCAATGCCATAATATCACTGAGTAAAACCAATTTTCTTGCAGTTACGCGCTATGAACTTGGTTCACTCCTCCAAATATGTGATCTTGGTTAAGGCCACCACATCCGTTCTTAGCAACTCTTTATTGTGGGACTCTCCATTGCCAACATAAGCAGCCGGGACCAGTAGCACACCTCACCTTAAAATATAAACAGTTCAAACAAAGTACGTGTGGATACAGGAACTTAGCGAGCGTTGCTGTGTGCCTTATTAAGCAACGTTAGCGGAAATAAATCTAAACCGATAAATGGAATTCAGACAAACTTATAAAAGTATGACCAGGCAAATGGTGTTCCCGAGTACACGTTGCTAAGGTTAAGTGGCCTTGAAAATGGTGAGGGAAGAGCGCTGCGGTGACAGGTGGTGGAGGTGCTCGGCTTATACCACACTACTGCAGTGAAAGGAGGTGCGCCCACATCCTCTGTTATGATGGGTGTCACATTTGACGCCCCATTGAGGGAAAATGTCAACTGCAGCTCCCACCACACTCCAGGTAATTTGGTCTACCACGGTTTGTCAACAATATTCGCAGTCGCTTATGCTACCTACAATACCAAGTTGCTTTAATAAAACTTTTCACAGCCAAGGTCCTCTTCTGTGCATAACCAAATACCAACCAAAATAAAAGACCTCCTGGGGGTTAAGTGGTCATTGTTTGATACACAGCTGGTGCATAGCCTGGGCATCTACAGGGCTCCTCCCCACACACCTATCACAGTCAGGACCAGCCGGCTCCCTACACACTTCATCTGATCCACCTGTCAGGTACAGCCGGATCATCAGACTACCCCATACAACATCTGCCACATTATCAGGTTCCCCCATGCATCATCTGCCATTCTCAGGCACAGCTGGCTTATCAGGCTCCCTCACACATCAACTGCCACATTATCAGGTGGAGCCGGCTCATCAGGTCCCTCCTCACACATCATCTCCCACACAGCTCCGCCACTCCATGTTGACGGCACATTCAGAGGGCCTGATTAATAATCGATACCTTAATCCACAGTCCCGTCTCCTCCTAGGTAATCAGCAGGGGTGCCTCCAACCTTCCGTCTCCAGGCTATTTTCCCCGCTCAAACCGCACAGAAATCTGCATCACTTGCTATTTCACACACACACACACACACACACACACACACACACACACACACACACACACGTGCTCACGCCCCATCATCATAACGAGGCTTGTGACAAGCAGTAGTAGCTATTAAGTTGGTGAATTTTTATACATGAAATTTTAGTAACAATTTTAAATAACTCGACTCTTGGATGTCTGGATATGAGTCATGAATTAACCAACATATACGACCCTTGCGAGGCTGGTCTGGTTTACACGGACACCAATCACCACCTGCTGTTTGAGTCTTAAGACAGCAAGGAAGACATTACCAGAATATATGAGGCCCAACAAGTGAAACAACCAAGAAACTGTGAAGACACTCTGTAATGACAGGTCATCAACGACTACACAGGTTAGATATTTTTTTATTGAATAATTTTGCCAAGCGGGGACAGGTGGTTTCTTTGGCCGAGACGATTTGGGGTTCTTCCCACAATAAATCCCCCCACTTGAGGTCTTTCTGCCACCACCGGGACTACTAAACCTCACAGGACTAGACTAAGGTGTCACCCTGATGCCTAACACCTCAAATAACACCGACTGCTACGTTTCACTCATCTATTTATATACCACAAAGAATCATTGATGACAATATAGTCTATAGTCGACTATGGTTCCTGAATTCCACGCCAAAATTAAAACACCGACACGGGCTACAATGCAGTGACCCGCCACCATCCGATAAAGCTACTGTATATACTGTACACTTGAACTCTCGCCAAATACCAAATAGAAATATATCATAGCGTGAACTGAGACACCAATTAATTCCGATTTTAAAGAGAATTATCAGACTAGCATACAAACTGTTGACATTATTCGGGAGCAGATGTAAGCTCCGGAAATAATCACTGTATCGCTCAAATTTAGCACTAACTGCCAGATTGGTTCTGGTTGCATTACGATAAAAAAATGTGTGTGTGTGTGTGTGTGTGTTTTGAATAACTATTTCAAATAACAAGACTTTCTTCCAGATACTTTGAAAGAAACATCAGAGAAGACCTATAGCTCCTACACTTAATATAGATAAAGTTTACCATTCTTTCCTGCTCGTCACCTGAAGCCGGTGGTACACAGCCCAGAACAATAACACTGAACGCAAGTAGTCCCGCTTAATTATGTCAATAAGTCATATAACTCTTGAAGTGCGCCAGGGGAAACACTTCTCACAACTTGACCTGTGACTCATTTACTAGGGCATTCCAGCTCGGGGCCCAGATTATTAGTCGGGTGACCTAGCCACTCCATAGTACTCTAAGATACAGTACAAATGTTTACATTACCTGTACCGTATATGTGTGGTTATGGCTGCCTCAAGTGCTTACCTGGAAAATAAGACAAAATATTATTAAATTAACAGAACGCAGGAAGGCGATTCAACGAGACACAAGCAATACGTACCGGAAACACCCCGGCACCAGGAAGAACTCAGCCCCAGGACGCTCGCGCACACACAACTTCCCGAAGACCTGGTTTCTCAACCATGACGTGAATACAATAATTCTTTAAATATGACAAGGACTCAAGAAGTCCAGCATAGATTAATATTACTGTACTTGTGTTATACCGAGACCCCTCGTTTGGGACACTCCCCTGTTTACTCCCCACCATTCTCACGCCAACAGTAATAAGCACCTTATGGTGTTAACAAGATAACAATGAACGCCAACAATTATCTTCATCACACAAGTGAGTAAATTACACTATGTATGTAGTAGTGGCAACACCTCATGTCAGATCTTCCTAAACGGTTGCCCACTAACAATCTGGCTTGCCAATTAAACAACTAGAACATCCACATCCACCACCTCCTCCTCACAAACACACCTCCTACACACATGATTCACTAAGGCACCGGCCTTTCACCAACCTTCCAAGAATACTTCTTAATTCTAATTCACAAAAATATTTAAGAAACGTCAAAAACTCATATAACTTAGCAAAGCGTCAACATAACCAAACTTTTCACTGAAATAAAAAATATTATATTCCATGTGGAGAAAAAATATAAATATACAGTATATGTATAAAGGTGGGTGGCGGGGTAGCGTGAGGGGGCCGAGGCTAGTAAACAAAGACTGGTGGCGCTCACAACGATACTGACGAGTGGGAGACTTCCTCACCACAACAACACAACACATATACACCAGGAAAACACGAGGGGAGGACAATGTGAAGAATAGAAAAGATAAAACATGATAAAAATGTGAAAAAACATAGGACCAGTAAAAGTAAAATGCGTAAGAAGATATGAAAAGGGAGAGACTTGAAGACAGTGCTGTAAAAAATAGAAAAGACACCAACGATAAAATGCTTAGGAAAGAAATAAGAGACGCTAAAAATTATCATTGTGTAAAGAAAAGAAAAAGGAGCGACTGAACCAACTATTTGCTGATAACATAAATGGGGACGGGGATGGCAAGATACCATAAGCGAGATCAAACATTGAGGAGGACTTCAAGAACAGGACAGGAGTGATTAACATGAAGTGAAAAAAGTGGAAAAGAAACAGTTGGAGGATAAGAAGGAAAATGTATGTGTAACCCGAGCAACACTAAGAAACCCAAATCTAAGTAAAAGTTAAATGTTTACAATCAACTTAATTTATATGATACAAACTTAATCGAAGAAGACGCGCACGGACAGACTAATTCGCAGATCCCCGTTTCTGCATCCACCCTCCTTTGTTGGGCGAGGAATAACTAGGGGGAGGACAGTGAAGAGATAAACAAGAGAGGAAGAAATGGAAGACAAGAGAGAAACTGGTGAGTAAGAGGTAATTGGTGCTGGGAGAGGAAGGTAGCGGTGGTGGGCGGGGCAGGGCGGTGTGGGGAGGGGCAGGAGGGATCATACGGCCCAGCAGCGAGCCTCGTCATGTCCGCCAACACATACTGATAATGATATTTTCTCTCTATAGATATAATTCACAGTTAAATAAGTCAACGTGGCCGCCACACCAGAAGAAATGACGAGTCGGAAAAAAGGAGAAAGGTATGAACTCGTATACAACACACATGAACAGGAATAGAAACCAATCGGCGAGATCTCCCGACGACACTAACAGATTCTATATCAAGATCTAAAGAAATCAAGTGGCAGTGGGCAGACCATATTGCCAGAATAAAACAATAGTCCACCAGAGATCCTCAACTGGATCCCTGGATGAGAAAATATCCCTCCCCCCTTCCCTCCCAAAAAGATGGTCAGAAGAAATTTGCTTAAGTTTGGAGACCCTCAATGAGCACTGAAGGTTCGAGAAGGGACTAAAAGTTTACAGATACATAGAGTCAGTCATTCAAACAAACAAGAGAGAGACATTCACATCATGCAGGAAGTAACCGCTAATAAGTTTTCACCCTCGACAGACAACTTAGTAGTTGTCGTATCGCCAATATAGCGCACCTGACCTGTTTCATGCGCGCACGATTTCACGGTCAACTAAACCCTGAACGTTTCCGTCACTTCCTTCACAACTGACAAGGTTATTGGGTGGCTGACGGTATGTGCCAACCTGTGGGCCAGATATTGGCCACCCTTGCTTAAAGTACCGCTAGAAAATGCGTTGTACATCAACACTAACCGCACAAGTTAAGGGTCTGGGGTTCTGGTCTGGTGAGACAGTGACGGAACCACCCTTAGCAGAGGTAATAGTGATTTAGGAGAGACCGTTAGTGAGCCAGCAGTCTTACGAGGACGTGGTGTGCTGTGTAAGGAGCTTGAGGCGACCCCGTGATAATGTGCACCACAGTCCCGTAACCTTCCAAGTAGGTCGCGCTCAGCCACACCACCACTCGACTCCACACACACACACACACACACACACACACACACACACACACACAAAGTATTCATATGTACGAACATACTACTATCATACACTTACGAAATTGCTTGCACATGAAAATCTGATCATTGCTGATGAAGCCAAATTTACATAACCCTTTAAAATTACATCAATTTCACTTAGCAGAGGAGACTACCTGACAACCCTTCTTTGTAAACTTTCCAGTTCAAGGTGAAGTGAATGACCTAAGCTAGCACTAAGTACACCACTGAGGAAAAAATAGCAGCTCACGGCCCAGTAGCGGATCATGCCACATGCACGGTTGCAGCATCTCCAGGAGTTAATCTATCTTGCGGGAAATGAGGGAAGCGGGCTAGTGTCGAAGATGTGGGGTCATTCAACTTTACCTGCCCCTCCAGCCGACCGACCGAGTCAGAAGCCGGCCCCACGACCCGCTACGCCCCCCAACACACCTTCACACCACCAACAGTACTCGCCATCATTCTATCACCCACAGGCGCTTGTCACATCATCGTACAAAGTCAAATACAACTCAGAAGAAAAATACAAAACCTACACTGTACATAGATAGCCTTTTCAGTGTACCAGTTATTACAGGGACTACCAAGCACATCGCTGTCCACTCTGTCCGCAACGGAATCTAGTGAAACTTTTTGGTGGTCTCGGCAATCATGTGTGGCATAGTTGCCAAATAGACAATTTTTAGTTGACTAAATATCATCGGGCAAGAGAAGTGCGCCAAAACAAAACTGGTTGTATTTTGTTCTATCTAAAAATCTTTGTATTTGCAACACGAGATCCAGGAAACGTTAATGTACGTGAGTTAGTAATGTGTCCAAACATAACGAAAGAAAGGCTTGTTGGGCAGGATAACATCCCATTCAACGAACCTCACGCAGATATTGCAGAGCAGATAGCAATCTTCCAAAACAATGGTAAGTCGACCACAACACTCGTCCTTACCTCCGCCTATACCTTACCTCCGCCTATCATATGGGTTCGTGTTCAGCATCACATTACAAACTATTAAAACCATACCGGCAAAGGGCAACGGTTATATCTTGGCTTTAGTAATTTGCCAGGTAGCTGAAAAGAAGTAAGTCAAGTGGGCAACTTAAGACTGGAGGATCGCTACCAGGAAGTACACGGAATAAAAAGTGATCATGCCTAAAGCTACCCGCACTGGTTTCTTATCTTCCAGAAAGAGATTCCTGTCTGTACAGTGAATGTTGACCAAGTGTCTTATCCACAGGTTTTAACACCTGTTAATATCCCAATGACTACTGTGATATTACATTCTTACACTCTGGACATACTTCCGTACAGTAATTCAATAAATATTCCGAATAAGTACAAGTTCGTTGTCATAATCTAGCTGAAGAACTAAGACTCCTGTGGAAAGTTGTTCCCAACCCTGATAAAAAAAAAACACCATCTTGCTTGTCAGCGACCAAGATTTCACTGGCCGCTGCTTGACAGCACGGTATATGATCCACCTTACAGTATATGACGGACGTGTTGCCGTATTTATAAATTTTAACAATTATTGTTATAACTGAGCAAGACTGATATGTATGAGTTTGTCTCATAATTGCAGACCTAGCAACATACCTGCCTATACCAATACCCAACAGAGCATAAACAACGCGCTATTCCATATTAACATCCAAATGAGTGACATCAAGCACGAGCCACAAATGGTTTGGCTAACTTGTAGTATAGTGAATACTTATTACTATTTAAGATATGAAGGAGGAGGATAGAGAAGATGGGTGGAGAGTCGGTAACGAGGAGGAGCGTGCGCTGTGAGCGTGCAGCAGCAGATTGCGGGTCATTGCTCCAAGAAGTCAGGTCGAGAAACCGGTTTCCACCCCCCCTACACCAGACTCAACACTGCAGTTTTCCGCGCAAAGCAAACGCACTGATATTCGTACCTTTGGTACAGAATTGAACTACAAAAAAAAGTATTAAACTGTAAACAGCAATGGACCGTATTAATGTTGTTCACTAACCTGGCTGGTTGGCTTCGTCTTTTTAAGGAGTCATCTGGAGTCATTCGTTAAAATAAATGACACTAGAGATACAAGGGTAGTCATTCAACCTACGCCCTGATGATATGGATTGATTCACTCTTGCGACCACAACAAAGGGTAATCTTCTCCAATCTTTGGTCTCTAATTACTATGATCTTTTAATGCCTCTCTTTTTCTACAACTAAAACTGTTCTTTGTATACTGCATATATTTTTTTAAGTTCCTTTACTAAGACACAATGTCCAGCAAAGGTCAACGCCCTGCCAAATATGTAGGAGCGAGGCAGAGATTAAGGAAGGAAACAAAGAACACTCCCGTAGACCCCCCCCACCCACACCCCCACGACCATGGGCTACACCATCCTCATACTCCAAAACTGTGACGATCATATCCTTTGACACCACCCCACCACATGCCGCCCACTGTACCTCGCCTCACCTACATTACCGCCAGGCTGACTTGCATTGAGCGAGGTTGAACAAAGTGAGCTCCTGCGGTTTACTGACATTTCTCATGTCTAGATTCCTGTTGTGAAAGCTAAAGACTCGGGGGACAGGAAATGGCTACTCTTATAAAGAAAGCCGGGATTCTCTTATCTCCCTCACATGGAAGCTGCACCGAGAATCATAAAGAGACGCGTTCTACTATTACCAGAGTTTGATTCTGACGCAAGACAAGAGAGTAATACTTCTGTAATAGACACGCAAAGTTTAAATAATTACAAAACACTACAGTAGATACTTCCCACGCCACAGGGCTTATATCAAAATGAACATGCGAATTAATTTTGATACATCATATAACCCAAATTCAATTAATGGTTTACAAACTCCATCAGCCACTGTTACGTTATACATGTGGGTGTTGTGTGCCGTACAGTAGTAGCTGATGAGAGCACGTGGTGGTCTGCAAGGTACAAACCTAAATGGTTGTAGAATTCCATCATCCTGGGAGAGTCTTCACACTATAACCATTCGTGGCTATCGAATCCCCTTCAAAGGTTTAAACCAGATCCAGAAAAAACGATCCCTCAAGGACAGGAGTCGTCACCACACACACACATTCTCGAGTTGCCAAACACAGGTACACGCCTTTACAAACGAGTGAATCCCACAATATTAAGTGTTTATCTTGATGTCAAGTAAGGTGATTAGCTGTATAATGCTTAAGTACTCGAGGTACTCACGGCGGTCTATAAAGGGCTATGTTAACTAAGTGTAGTCAACGTCACTACCACCACACCCGCACTTTATCATACATTACCTTTAAATCATTAACTTAAAGGACAAATCATACTGTGTAAATATTTCTCTGCCGTGAAAACCCGTTTATTTTTTTAACAGATAAGAGCAGGTGTTGTCTTTCATCAGGAACAACAACCCATCACTTGAGAAAAAGAAAAATAATATATAAGATAGTAACCCGAGCAGGTCATCAACTAGAGCGGCACTGTACCCGGTGTTACGCTCAACACAACATTATTTCCCAAAGATGTTGTCAACGGGGACTACACAAGAGGACCGTTAACGAGTCCTCTCGCCGCCTCACGTCCGTCACGCTCCCACAAACGTGAAGACCTAATCTTTTTTATGTCTTGTTTCCTAGCTTTCTAATGACAGTGATGGGGAGATTGGGTGTACTGCGAGATGTGGTGTGTGTGGTACTTGAGGCGAAGTCTGCTTTGTGTGGCGAAGTGTGTGTGTTTTTCCGGCATTAGGGTTATGGGTGATGTGTGCAACAACGGAAGGGCAGGGGTGAGGTGTGTGGTGAAGAGAGTGTTATGTTGGCAGTGCAGGGGTGAGGTGTGTGGTGAAGGAAGGAGTGTGTTATGTTGGCAGTGCAGGGGTGAAGTGTGTGGTGAAGGAAGGAGTGTGTTATGTTGGCAGGAGTGAGGTGTGTGGTGAAGGAAGGAGTGTGTTATGTTGGCAGGAGTGAGGTGTGTGGTGAAGGAAGGAGTGTGTTATGTTGGCAGGAGTGAGGTGTGTGGTGAAGGAAGGAGTGTGTTATGTTGGCAGGAGTGAGGTGTGTGGTGAAGGAAGGAGTGTGTTATGTTGGCAGGAGTGAGGTGTGTGGTGAAGGAAGGAGTGTGTTATGTTGGCAGGTGTGTGGTGAAGGAAGGAATGTGTTATGTTGGCAGGAGTGAGGTGTTTGGAAGATAAGTGGTACAAGTCAGTGGTATATAGAGAGGAGCAGATGTTTTGGTGTAGGTTAAGAAAGGGTGATGGTGGGTGTGTGTGTGTGTGCTTTCTAAAACAAGTATAGAGCTGTAACAAGGACACAATGATGATGTAATTGGACAGAATGGAAGGTAAATGTTCATGTGATAAGAAGTGTGCCTAAGGTGTACGGTGGTGTGTGACGATAATGGTGACGACAGCCCAGTTCCCCGACCTTGGCTGACGCTGATGGTCAAGTACTGATCCAGTTCCGTGACCCGGCGATGATGGTGTTGGTCAAGTTCCGTGATCCCCGGTTGGTGGTGATAGTAGTGTTAAGTCAAATGGTGGCACAATTCCGTGACCCCTGACTGGTGGTGATGGTAATGTTGGTCAAGTGGTAGCACAGATCCTTGACCCGAGTAGTGGCGAAATTGTAATCTGATGACCGCGGAGGATATGAAGAATACAATGGTGTAGCTCATCCTGTACGTTTACCACTTTGTCGCCAAGCTCCTCGCCTCCACCTCTACATTCACAAGTATGAAGCCGTATGAACGAATCCTAAGAATTATGAAGAATCACAGACAAGTGAGCCTGATGTGTTTGAAGAAGTATAAACAAGGCAGACCTTCCAATGTACCTAGTCGTTCATTATGCTGGTTTTTATATTTCGTCTTGCTGTTTTTCTTAATATATTACCCCGCCCACCATCTAAACAAAGCTAAATCTCCCTGATCCCTTAAACCTGGTGAGCCACTATAATCGTGACCAAAAGGTTCATGGCGATCGAATAATTTTATGTTGAAGTTATTACAAAGACAGATGGCTGGCAGTCACCGCACGCACCACCTTTCGTCCCGAAATCAATATTTATTATACAATCTTAATGATTTAATTGTTTTCCTGTTGACGATGGGGACAAAGGTACACTATGTTGTACAGACTCACAAATAAACATGCTACTGTAGTTCCTCTCACAGAAGTCATCGTAAACACTAAATATCATATTATTGCTGCTATCCGACCTGCCAATATACTTTTCTATCATTTTCGTTTATTAAGTTGAAGTATACACGGTTTCCAGCCCGCTAACTCTTGAAGAGATCAGTGTGATTAAGCGAGATCTCCGCTTTCCGCATATGAACCATTGTTGAGGCTTTGTCCGGTGAGTGAGGGGGTCCGGATGTGACGATACGTTCAGCTCTCCAACTTCCGGCCCCACCAGTTCCCTTACCACGTAACGGAGGACCAGATTCCAGTTAAATCTGGATAATAAATTATTAATAAAAAAATCTTTATAAGCATAGTAAACACTAATAATAATAACAATGTAATAATAATAGTACAGTAGCAGTGTTGTAGTGTAGTAGAAATGCTGTATTGTAGTTGTAGTAATTACAATAATGCTAACAATAAGAAGAGCACTTCAGTGCACAAACCTCGACCAAGAGTATGTCTTTGACCTTGACCTTTCCCCAGAATGAAATCAATTCTGCCTTGGCCAGCATCCAACCCAACAGCCAAGTTCCGTAAAAATCGGGTCAACCAGTTTTAGAAAGATTTAGTCAAAGATCAAAGACTTCTATACTTGAGGAGCAACTTAACCTCTGACCTCCCTTCATTAAATTAAATTAAATTTCTTAATAAGCCAACAGAAACTTCCAGCGGAGTTTCAACGGTCAGATCACCACCTAGAAATACCCTCTCAGTCTTCGACCCGAGATTTATTTTTAATAAAATCGTAAAGGATCGTTCTCAGCAGGCACAGCCAACACCCCCAAGTCTCATTAGAATCAGTAAACTCGTTTTTAATTCTGCTCACAAGGCGCGGTTGACAAAGCTAAACCCACAATCCCAGAGACCCGCGCCGGAGGGTTAATTATCGCTGCTGCTGATAACATTATTGTCGTTATTTTCCTCACACTTGGAACAACTGCTCTTATATTGATCTATTGTGTAACCTCTGTGCTGTACCGGGAAACCTAATACTGTACTACGGACACACGGGAGCCAGGAGCATCTCTTAAGGACAAACTTGGGGGGTGAACCTTCTGACCAACGTTAGTGTAGATAAGGCCAAGAAGATATCGATTCCCACCACCTGCTTGCACTCACACCTGCCTCGCCGCTGACAAACTCCCTACCGAAGGACAATAATAACAACAATTGTCTAAAGAGAGAGCCAGACATTATTAGTGAAAACATGAACACGACATTATTTTGTGATTGTACTTAAACCATTCAGTGAGGGTGGGGGTAGACGTTTCACGAGAGCAGAGAGTCTTGGGTGCCCCACTCCAGAATGCGATCCTTGCTGATTAAACCAGTTAATCCACAATTTCCTATTTTGTGTATAAAAAAATATATATCAAGTCTGCATGAAAACTGTAGGAGTAAGGGCTCATTCCAGAAGTATAAAAAATGAACGTAGTAAGTAAAAAACAAATTGCACTATCGCGACTGTCAAAACTGAAGTTCGGCATCGTATACGACTTGTCTAGCCCTAATATTATACACTTGTGAGCCAAAAACACATTTCTGCCAAATCTACAAACAATTTCAAACACAGTATCGTGCATGTACACTGACAGACTTTTAACAGAAAATAATTTTTGTTCAACCTCAGTGGGGGCAGGTTGCAGTAAACACACTGTCGGACTCTACTTGTTACAGTTAGTCGATATATTGAGTAGTAGTGATTTTTACCTTCCACGCATAACATGGGAATCATATTCCGCTTTAAGCTCCGACTGTAAAAGAAAAGTACTTGGAATATTGAAAAATAATAATTATAATAACGTTCTAATTAAAATTTCAGTGGAAAATGCTTGCAGACATGAGTGTTTGAGGTTCATGATCTTTGAAAGTGTAGTCTGAATGAGCGGGTAACAAGAAGTATGGGAGAGGCTGTGGAGGAGGGAGTGAGAGGTTACAAGAGGGAGGTGAGAGGCAGGCCCGCCAGGGGAACTAGACAAGGGCCCTCCATCAGTTTCCCAGTGAACTTACCAGAGGGCAGTCCTCAGCGTCCCCCCACACAACCTCAAGTCAAGCTCCTCACACCCCCCCCCCTTTCCCTCCTACCAAACTCCTTGACAATCTCACTACCGCCAACCACCTTGGAGGGAAAAACACGCATACCACATTCAGCTGTTATCATCATTAGATAACATGCGAGTCACCTTCTATACACTTTTGTTGAGGTCCCGAGTTTACCTGTAAGTTGCGAGACGATTTCCAGTGCAAGGAGGGAGGGGGGAGTGAAGGAATATCACTGAGCATTAGGAAAAATCTAAACGTTATATTACGAAAAGAATGGTGCCCACGAAAACCGTATAACAACATTAGCAAGGGCGATAAGTTAGCGTGGTATATTACATAAATAATCCAGCGAGAGGGAACACCTAAGCCGCCCTGAGGAGGTGCGGTAAACTTAACATCAGCGGCCATGGGTACACCACGGAGGGTCACCTTTAAGGCTCCAGGAAAAAGCATTACTCGGCGGCACAATGTGGTGCATCACATGTTAATGACTCGCCTCACTCCTTCGCCACACTAAATCTAAGAAAAAACATTATTAATGTGACGAATCTCTCATCGCCGCCTACACAGTACATCACTGTTCACACCTGTAATTTCCAACACAATGTTCCTGTAGATAAATCAAAGCGTAAACGTGTTTAATTTACAGGCCTAGAGCACCCCGAGCACAGTTATTTATTAATTTTCAATACAATTCTTCAACAGTTACATATGAAAATTACCAACTCGTATCGATTCAATTTGGTGTTAGCATTAGCATCACGTCAAGCCCACCCTTTGTTATTGAAAATAGACTGCTTTCCCCTGTGAGTGGGTGTATTAAAATGCACGCCATGTCTCACTGCTGGCTAACACCCAAGTTTAAAAATCAATAAAGGTGTAAATTAATTCTTATAACAAAGAATGTAAAACATGAACTGCTTTTAAAAGCATCCCCGAATTTGACCGTGAGTTCCGATAAGCCTAAAGGAAGTTGCTTTGCTTACTTTAAATATAAGAAGTTGTGGTTGCGTTTATTGTTAAATCACATGCACGCAAATTAAAAGCTCAAAATTTTCAAACAAATCAGGCAAGCAACAGTTGCAGGGTTACTGGAGGTCTCTAAAAATAGGTTCAGCGGTAATGCCTTCGACTAACGGTTGCGAGCAGATTACAATAAAAGCACACGAGGACACGGATAATCTTAGGCAACCCCATTGGTGAAGGTGAGTAACTAGGACTGACCAGAAGGTTTTGTCACCCATGTTTAACACCCATACAGTAAGGCATGTGCCACCAACACTACACCGGGATTTTTACTCAGTACACAAGCCATTATTAGTACGAGACTGACAAATCTTCGGTAAAGTAACAAATATTCAAATCTTTAATCTTGGTAGAAATTTTTAAATAAATTTTCTTAAATGAACATATTCTTGTCCTAATTTTCTGCTTTAACCTTGGCCCAGTCCCAAGACCATCCTTGGCCAAAAACAACGACTACGAGGTTGTGAATACACAACCTTCCCAACCACCTGCTGCACAGTGATCGACGCTGTACCAGTGACAGTTGGCCCTATTTTAAGTCTCAGACAGAGGATTAGTGACGATAAGACGAGTTCTACACGTCCTCGACATGAAGCAAACAATCACCTGTGCATCACCCACCATTTGATGGTTAACACTGCTGAAGGCAAGAGACTGGTTCCTCAACTGTCCATATTTACAATAAGCTGATAACCTGTACCATAAAACACAGGGCGTACAATACAGGATATTTTTATTTATATAATTATAGAAAAGAATATTGAGCGAAAAAGGGCATTATTAAAAAAAATATATGATGAAAAATTGGAAGAACTGAAGTGAATAAAAAATGTGATACAACAACAGGAGTAAGTGACACTGCAATCGTGTTTAATAGATAACTGAAGATATATCAATCAGTGGCGGCGGCATCATCAACATACTCCGCAAAACTCCCAGGTTTATACACTTTGCATCGAGATGATTGAATTTCTTTCCAGTGAATTTCACATATAAAAAAGTATAAAAAAGCGAGTAATCTGTGGGAAGTTGTGGTACATCTGCATGAAGGTGTGGGACCAGCAATTCACCTGTACCCCTGTGACGCGTGGGTCTACAATATTGCCCACCAACCACATACAACACATTCCTTTCCCTTGCTTGCTGTTGAAATATGGAGCGGAGGGAGGATGAGCATTAGGCGGCAGGAAAAGTAGCGTGAAGGGGTAGGCAGTGGAGGGAAAAGATGCAGGCAGTGCATATACGGGAGGAGGTAACTGGTGAATAAAGAGAAGGGCGAAGCCGCGATGAGAAAGATGGGGATGGAAGACTACATCAATGAGGAAGAGGAAGGTGGTGAACAGGGGTGGCAGAGAGACGGTAGGAATGACGCAGTGCGATAGTATACTGAATGAGGAGAAAGGAGGAGGCAGCAAGAGGATGAGAGGTGATAGTTTAGACAGAGGAAGAGGGAGTAAAATTGAGAGTAAAAACGGTGTAAAATAAAACAGAGGGTCGTATGGGTAACAGCCCTCAGTGTTGATAATATAGGGAAAATCTTGGGAAGACGGGAGACAGAGAATGTGATGAAATGGTATTGGAAATACAAATAGAGAGAGAAGCAGGTTACCACATAAGACGGTAATCAAGGGGGAAGCGTGAGAGAACGAAGAATTAAGAGAAGATGACAGAGGGAGATGAGGGCGGGGTCCAGGAGTGAGGACAATAACATACGAGAGAGGTGCAAGAGCCCTCAGGCAGGTGAGAGGGGTGGGGGCAGGTGGGTTCCCGACGCTACTCAGGACACACGACCCACGTCACTACTCCACTCGTGTGCTCCTCCACACCACTCAAGTACTCCTCCACGCCTCACTTTCACCTCGTACTTAACACTGGCCGCATAATGGAGTCAAATTATACCTTGCAGGTTACATCTCTAGTGTGATGCTCGGCCTAGCACACACCGCCGCTGGTGACCTTGTACCAGACCACAACATTGGGGAGGAATACTACAAATGCGTCCAAATATTGTGCCCACATGACTAATTCAATAAATAATGCGCCACACTATGTGTGAAATTATTTTTATAGAAACTGGAATATTTACAAACAGAAAGTACACCACAAGGGAATGTTCTGCGTCTATGTGACGTTTTCATCACAAAAAGTGCAGTTGGAACAATGTGCGCCCGCCACCTTACCGTAAAGAAAAGAAAATAAATTAAAAATGAGTTCTTGACATTAAAAATATAAGAGTGCACCGGGTATTTCACAAAGTTTGGCTGGTGTCGGCGGAGCGATGTAAGAGTAGTTCGAGTTACTAACTTGGTGCGAGCGGAGGCGCTGTATGTAAAAGTTGGTACACAGTGGGCGCTGCCTGGCTCTTATCACCCATAGTGGCGGCCGCCAACAAAAAGTCACATCCAGACAAAGACAATCGAAGAGGGGCCCCCACTTGGTAGCTCAAGTCGTACAGTGATAGTGTGACACGTGCGAGATACCCTACAAGGATGACGTCTCCCTCACTGTAGCACAACGCCCCCATGACACAGCCTCTCCACCTCGTGACGCGTAAGCGCCAACATCACACGCTATCAAAAATATCTCGTAAATACGGTTATTTACACTTCTAGTTTGCGAGCGTAGTCATATTTACACAAAGTGTAAGTGAACACGTACTGTAGTTAATTTTTCCAAAGTTCGTGATGCAATTTATTTTTACAACCACACGAACCTAATTATTCAGGAACGCTGACAAGCTTCATACACAGGGCAGGTACGTGTGTTTCCTTTATAATTCTTATATAATTACCGAGAATACACACCAGGATGCATGCGTCTGGCATCCTCAAGGACATCAATCAGTTAAGTACTTGTTAAACTAACTGGTTTATGTAACGCGAAACAAAACCTGGCAATAATATCTTTTACCTTCTCTGTAATACAGGTAATTCCGCAGACAGTACAGGCGGCCATATTACATAACGTGGCGCCACTAACCATATGGTGTAAATTGTTACCACTCTACTCGAAAATAATGCCTCATTCTTGTCAGTCTGATCAGCAAGTACCGACTAATACCGATGTTACTTGTTTCCTCAAGTTTACATTAGTTACTGTGCTTAGTTAATGCACGATCCCCGTGTAAGACTTTATGATTATTTTAACTTCAGTAACTTTGTAACTCCCAAAATAACATGCAAATCATTCAGTGGCAACACAGATGAATAAAATGTTCCCAACACAATCAGTCAAAACAGTAACGATGAGGTTATTCTGCCAAACTTCCGGATGAATAGCGGATTTCAAAGTTATCTGAATCAACACATTTGCACTTCTCTTAGAAACGGGTTAATATTCAACTCCCCAAACGCCCCTAATTCTGGCAAAGTGCAACAGACAAACTACAGGACTAATTGTGTTGAAAAATTTTAGGTTAAAAAAAAATGGACAGAGGATACCACAAGGAACAGTCGTACAGCTAAGTGGGCGAGAAGCCTCGTGGAGGGGTAAAGTTTATTACAGGCTAGATGATCTATACATAACTATTTCAAATGGCGTAACTACAAAATACTCGAGGGTGATTCGTAGTATAATTGCAAAGATTGTAATTATTGGATATTTCACACCAATCTACCTAAGAAGTAATTACTCCAAATATTCTACTCCACCATCATGTTATTACAATAACTGGCCATAGATAACATCACTACACGATGCTATCATCCATGCAGGTAAAGATATTCAACCACGTTTGAAGAGAGTACACATCCGCCTCCTGAAGGGGTGAGATAAGTTACAGGTCGAGATGGGAGCATGACCGGCCAGATGCTTGGCATACTCTAGTGTTCCCATTTATCACCACACCAAAGTTCCGCTCGCCTACAAGTCAAGCATTCCCAGAAAATTAAAATTGAAATTCATTTTTATATTATAATTAAAGTCCTTAGTGAGACAAGGCTAAATATGAAGATTGGCATTGTAAAACATTTTGTCATGGAGCACAGTTCCTTATTCTCAACTTATAGAAGCAACTACCTATAATATAAGTCGGGTAAGTCCCATAAAGGTAGCACTGAAAGGCCACTGCCAGGCTGAACATTCAGTAGCTACAGTATGCTGTGTCTGCACTAATGCTAAGGCGGGCGGCCCGTTAGGCCTATGAAATCACTTTCACTTCTGGGCAACAAGCGACACATGAATATCAACAAGTCGGTAACATCAGACTCAGTAAACCTTCCTTCAGGTCTTCATTTGCCGTTTATGCTGTCATTCTTCCTAACAGGACAGTTAAATTAGGCTCACGGCAAACATTTGAGTAACGTTACTAGTACGGTACCAACAGATAAACCCCAGAAAAGAATATAACCAAAACATTTTTATTGAAAAGGGAAGCTGCGGTCATTTCTGTGATCCCTTCTATGTAAAGTGTGCATTCGCTTTCGAACAAAAACAAAGGGTGGACTTTTATACGGCTGAGCGAGAGTTGGGGAGGATCAAGATGGCGTGTAGGTCATCTCTATACACACGGGCTGGCAAAACTTACAAAAAATGTCATCGCCACCATCACCCTAGGTGATTTAAAGTAACTTGTTCAATGTAGAAGTAGGAGCAGCAGCGGATGTGTGGGAGGTGGTACACAGGAGCAGCCACTAGCATATAGGGCGCGCGGCTCAAAACGAGACCCAAGAGCCGTAATGACCTTAACCAGTTCTCTCAGGAGAGATCCTCTCTTCTCCCTGCTTGTCTCAACAACACGATCCCTCACCAACCATTACCACTAATTGCAATCATACATCCTATATATATATATATATATATATATATATATATATATATATATATATATATATATATATATATATATATATATATATATATATATATATATATATATATATATATATATTCCCATGTTTAGGTTCAACCGTTCGTGGGAATTATTTCCGTGTTATACAGAACACAAACAATATTCTGGCGCATTCCATCGGTAATAAACTTCAGCACAGAAAATGCCTGTGTAACTTCTACCAATTTAGACGTCCTGTCATGTGGTAGCAATTTTCAAGTCACTGTATCGAACAAAAAACGCCAGAATTAAATGTTTCCAATAATCGAAGCTTACTAGTGGATTCCTCTAGTTGTGTGGTAACTGTGGGTGGAGGGAGACTAGGGTGGGTGGGAGCGGATAGTGGACGTTACGCCTCCCTGCTCCCTTTGTCTCCCTCTGGCCCCCACCGCCCAGTCACAACCAACATACCCGCCCACATACATAAAAAAATAAATAAAAGCCATGACAGTGTACTAGTTTCTTTTAGTCTTACACAGCTTCTCATATACGACGGGTTTGCACAATAGAAACGCTCGGTGAACAAAATAAAATCTGGCTCATTCAGTCCTCACTATCATCCTGGCGAGTTTATGTCTCCTAGTTCCATTACTGCGTCTTGTCCCCTCCCCATCAAGCCTGTCCCTCCTCTAGTAAACAGCTGGTCCCCCTCTTCTCTATTTAATATCATGGGCTGGGTAATTCATAATAAACTGACCACCTAAATTGTACTATCAGCACTAGGGAGTTAAATCAACAAACTATGGCGGTATCCTTCGACTAACTCACCAGTTGCTCACTAGATACTTTATTTACCGACACACGGTATGGAGCCTCGGCCACCACGAAGAGAAAACCTGTCTGGCTACTGCCTAGAAAACATCATCGAACAATGACTTGCTTAAAGAAATACTTGTGTCACCTGCCCCTTTCTCTTCACCTGTGCCATCTACCCTCTTCCCTACACCTGTGTCGCCTGCCCCCTTCCCTACACCAGTGTCGCCTGCCCCCTTCCCTCCACCTGTCACCTGCCCCTTTCCTTCCACCTGTGTCACCTGCCCCTTTCCCTCCACCTGTGTCACCTGCCCCCTTCCCTCCAACTGTCACCTGCCCCTTTTCCTCCACCTGTCACCTGCCCCTTTCCCTAACCGCCCTTTTCCCTCCACCTGTGTCACCTGACCTTTTCCCTCCACTGGTGTTACTTGTCTCATCCCTTCTAGCAACCAGCCTGTTACATTTCTCTGGCGCCGTCACACAGTGTGTTGCTTTCCCACCTGGGTGTTTACCATGTTCCACCACACCTGTATCAGTCAACAACACAATTTCAGAGAGAAAAAAATGTAGGGGTCGATTATACAACCTTGGATTACTTGTTATTGGCTTAAGTCTGGGCGTGAGCGCTTACACCGTCACTGTGCCAGTCACTGTTCCGCCGATAATCCATGAACGCCATTGACTCGTGTGGTGTATACACAACCACCGGCGTGAGGGCCTAAGTGTAAGTCATGCCTGGTGTACAGGGATGCACACTGCTGTGGGGAGTGAGAGTGTGTGTGCTACAGCGAGGAAGAGTGAGGGTTGGGGGACGGCGGGACATCACATATCCATTCAACCACAGCCTCGCTAATTCTCTCCCCTTTAGGGGATGCAGAGATCCATGCCACAGGAACGTTTATATTTTTGTTTTGTTTCTTTAAGGTGTTCTTTCTTAGTATTCTAATGGTGACTCGCATGTTGTCCATGAACAAATATTACATCAACAGGTTGTGTGAGTTGAGCTGAGAACTGGCGCGGAAAACAAGAGGCACCTTCCATCACAGCCAAACCACTAGGCCTAGTGCGCTGTTTTCCTCACCAAGATTACAGAATAAGAGCACCACGGCGGCAATCAGGGAGTGAAGCTCGTTCGCTTGGGTGTCGTAAGTCCACATACATCCTATTATTAAAATGACAAACATGTTTTCGTCGAGACAAATTGTAATAAAGACACTTGCAATCAATAAGTGTATGGCCACATATGCCTCGCTGCCTTGTCCGCCAGTTGTGAGAAATAAGCAAAATCACTAAATGATATTACTGAAGTCACCAGCAACGTCATACGCTTCTCACCCTCTAAAACATTTGTCAGTGGCGAAATAAATGTGATGTAGAATTGCACACGATGACTGATACAATTTACATTAACCCCAAATTTCTTCCGGTGGGTGTACACGGTACAGTCGATCAATACACCATCTGTCCTGGGGGAGGGGTTGTTCCGATGAATTTCAGAATGAAAACTGCGACTCCCGCCGTCTTGGTAGAGTTGCCAAAACCCTTCGTTCGCTGTGCCATTGTACTGTCTAACACAATTTTGTAAGGATATCTTTTTGATCAACTGTACCTACCTACAGTCGATCAAAAAACTAACGTCAAAAATGATCAGCGCTGTTTCTGGCATTAAATCTAATTAGGTCATTGCACCTGTGATAAAGCGCCTCGTAAGTAACACCAAGGAGAAACTAACAAAGACACGTTTTGTCCCGGAGCTGCTACACCTCCACAACCTTACTAGAACGACCTTCACAGAGCCGTATTCTCGCGCACCAACAAGGGAATTATATAAACGGATATGATAATACTGAAGCATTTTTGGTAACTGGCAAAACTGTGTGGCTTGCAATTATTATCCACTGGTAATGAGGCGGCGTCACGACACGTGGTCTGATTCACAGGTGCTTGGTTCAACCCCCAGCCCTTCCTGGCCCCTCCCCTCCCAAGGCTATTCTGCCTGCTGACAGGGGCAAGGGAGAAGGATAACATGCGAAGCAGGGACGGGGGACAAGAAAGAAGGATAACATGCGAGACAAGGGGCAGTGACATAAGGAAAGGACAAAACACCAGGCAGAGGCGGAGAGAAGGGAGAAGGATAACATGCGAGGCAAGAGTGGGGGCAAGGAGAAGGATAACACGCCACACCTGCCACGAGGTCGTTTGTCCGTGTGCTAGGAAAATAAAAACTATATAACAACTTAATATAGACAATGAAAAAGACTCCATCTGCCGTTACTCGACATAAACGCTGATAGAATAAAGAACACTCCTGAAATATTACAATCATAACTACGTTCTCCAAAAAACAAGTTTTTCTATGCAGGGCGTCAAAAATATATGCACTTAAAGTAAACACGAATTAATTAATTAATTAATTAATTACACTAACATGTGGTTTAAGTCTAACTAGTGTAGTAGATACAATACATGGGGAGTATGTCGTCATTAATAAAGCATAGTTAGCCATCTTTACCCGACATCAGTGAACGTTTGTCGCGAGTTGTAAACATTTTAATGTGTTGTTCAGCTATCGGACTTGCAGGAATATGATATTGACAGGGACTCACCACTCGCTGGCCGGCTGGCACCCATGAAAAGTGGCGCGACACCACACGCCACCTTCCTGCCACCCCACACCCATCCAACCCCGCCCTGCCCTGCCCAGCCCTCTCCCACCACCACCTCTCACCGCCGCCCCTACCTACAATCTCCGCCCCTCACCCACCAACTCACACCACTGTCCTTACCGACCACCTCTTGCCCTCACCCTCCGCCACACACACTACCAGCCTTATACGTACATTACAACCTCCAGCCCTCACTCCTACATACAACCTACAGTACACACCACTACCTCTGCCTAAAACCTCCAGCCTTCACTCAAACCATCGCCGGCTACCTACAACCTCCAGCCCTCATCCACCACCCACATTGTCACCAAAACCATCTCGGCAACTAATGCCGATGAATACAATGAATAGTGATCATCGCATGTGGTCCCAGGTGAAAAAGATAACGGGTAATCCGACAGAAAAAATCCACGGGGTCATCCTGACGGGCACGGTATGAAATCTCTTCTAATTTGGCCTGAATCTGCCGACAAAAACTTGGCACATGATACCGAGGCGAAAAAAGCTAGCAGCGGTATATCATCCAGCAACGTGTGACGGTCTCAGGGATAAACAACATCCACACCTCACGCCAGCCTAGTTAAATATGTCTGCCGGAGTTAAATATAAAGAGCGGCCATCCTCAAGACGATACTTGGCGAGTTATCACTATAATCCCTCACGAGGAGTCAACGAGTGTAAGTCCAAATCTGATCTAGAAGTTTGGAGTAACTTAAAGCTGGCCGATTCGCAGTTAAGCTTTTGGCCTTGACCCCTGAACTATCTCCTACAAGCACAATCTTCTAGGGACATTAATCGTTGCGAAAGTCTTTATTTGAAGGTCGGAATTTAATCTCAATGTTTGAAGCTCACAGGTTAAAGCTGATTAATGATCTTTGAACCATTGACTGGCCCTTTATTGACCACAATCAAACCCACGAAATTTCCCGAGAGGAGTTCCAAGAATCCCATCTTAAAGTACAGAGCTCAACTACACACTCCCAACGTTTGGGAGCTGGAGCTATACTCTTCACGGCTGATACCCTGACATCTACAGGATATAACCACATTTTTGTATAGTACTGAAGTGGCGTCTAACAACAACGAAAGGAATCTATAAATGACTATATGGAATATAATACAAAATTGAAGACAATAATTCGTCGAGTTGAGCAGTTTAAGTGGTGATAATGTATAAAACAAAAGTGATTAACACTTTTAACCCTAAGACTTGGTCCTTGATGACTAAGGCCGAGCTCTTTTTGACCGTATCAAAGAAAGCAGTGATGCCAGTGAGGTTAACATTACAGCCGCCAATTAGGCTGACACTCTTTCATCCGACACCAACAGACAACTACAATACTGGAGCCGAGAGCAGCAGCTAGTGTGAGGGGGAGGACAAAGAAACGTACCATGTAACCACGAACCGTATGTCTGAATTATAAAACATAACTAACTACTTAAGAGGAATAACGCGTATATACATTCCAAGGTTCCCTGGTGATACAGAGAACCTCCATTGGTCTCTAGATGCAGGTACGGGTTGGTTGGTTTTTAGTTTCTCTCTTCTTGGCCTCAGATTAATAAAGTTACAAGAAGATCCGCATTCATAAAGTGACTATTTCCTTGGAATTCTCTCATTTAACGGAAGCTTCAGGTCACATATGTTTACTACACAAGGGAGTGTTGGTGGTTTGTTGTGATGCATGTGAGTGTGTGGTGGTGGTGAAGAATCCCGGAGGTGAACACTATGAAGCCAGAGGCGAGCGAAGCATTTGTGAGTGAGAGTATGTGACGACAGCCAGCCTGGCACCGCCCGCCCGTCTTCCCTCTCATTCCTTGTCGTCTTCATTCCTCTCTCAAGCCCATCCACCTATCACCAATCACACCACTTGCCACAAACACATGTTTTCTAGAATGTTTTAACAATGTATAGAAGATGATATGCCTAATATTTTGAGGGTGTTGTGTAGCCCCGGGATGCCAGTGCTGCGGGTCCAGGGAACCGGGGCGGGGTCACGTCAAGGGTCCTCTGTAGTGCCCTGAAGGACCTCCTTGTTCCCCTCGCCCCCCCCTTACCCTCCGATACCCCCAAACCCTTACTCCTACCCCGCTCTTTCTCCCCATTCCTTCACCTCAAGCCAACCTCTTGCTGTGCTTATTATAATATTCTCTTAGAACTGAGTAAAAGAACAAAACGATAAGCACAATTCTCATGTAATGTCCCTATTACAAATCACAAGAACGTACAAATTAGCCAACACTAAAGATAACGTCTATCCTGACTAATAGTAAGAATACTGTAAACGCCCAGGGCAAGATAACAGCACTCACAGTGAAGCCACGGACTTTCCCAACAAGTGGTGCAAAATCAATAACTTATGGGAACTCTCCTGGTGTATGCTGTCAGTTTATCATAAGTAAATCGCCTAAGTAGCGCCGCCTAATCTCCTAAATGCGAGCCAGTCCTATCCTAAGTGAGGCCAGATAATTGTTGTTGTCGTGGCGTGGGAGTGGTGGCGTAGGGGTGGTGGTGATGGTGGCGTAGGAGTGGTGGTGATGGTGGCGTGGTGGTAGTGGCGGAGGGGTGGTGGTGATGGTAGCGTAGGAGTGGTGGCGTGGTGGTGATGGTGGCGTGGGAGTGATGGTAATGGTGGCGTGGGAGTGATGATAATGGTAGCGTGGGAGTGGTGGTGATGGTGGCGTGAGTGGTGGTGGTGGCGTAGGAGTGATGGTAATGGTGGCGTGGGAGTGGTGGTGATGGTGGCGTAGGAGTGGTAGTGATGGTGGCGTGGGAGTGGTGGTGGATGACGCAAGCAATAGGTGTGGAGGTAAGAGCGGCGTGAATGTGGCATGGCGTGTAGTGGGGACGAACCTGGCACGCAATTATGACTGTTGGCGGATTAGTCAGCGACGGTATCACCTGTCATACAAACAAAAGTTCGCGCACTGCCCCTCACACCGCTCCTCATCCCCTCATAAACCAAGTCCTATCTCATCACACCCGTAACACCACTCATCATGCCCTCACACCACTTCTTGTCCCCTCAAACAACATCAAGTGTCCTGAAACAGACGTCAATAGGAGCAACTGCAGCACTAGCAATCTATGAAGCAACAAATTCTACAAGTTTAAATATGCTGCATGGGACTAGGGTCAAATGTAAGTTCAGGCCTTTGAGTGCTTGTTACTTGGGAAGAAAACTCATGTCACAAGTTTAAAAATTGCGGAGAAGAACATTAAGCTATAAGAAACAAGGGCGAAAGTAGAGACGTAGATCGGGGCAAGATACAACACAGACCCCGAGGGCGAACTTTGGCAACAATGTGTAGGACTGGACACTAACTCACACACCACCTTAAGTCCACTTCTGCCACCATGGAGGACCCACCCAACACACCCGTATTAAAGTTTCAGTAACACGGTCAAGTCAAACATATCGTAACGTCATACGTCTATTGAGCAAGAGAGCAACACGCACTTAAAACATACCATGATAGAACAATTTGCTAACAAGAGCACCTGTGAAAGGTCCAAAATACACCCACAATGACTGTAAAACGGAACGAAACGCAAACGCTTAAACCAAAGTTTAATAAAGGGACAGACAGACAGCATCAAAAAGCAATACACTCCGCTCTGCTGGTGTATAAAAATGGTTATACGAGATGGCATCACTGGCTGACGTGAATTCTTCCCGGGGTAAAGGAAAAGACTTCTCTTGCAACCTAAAGGTCAACGATCATGAAGGTAATCCAGTTAGAGGTAAACGAAATAACCAGAATCCTCTTTAAACCACAAAACTTGTGTGTACACAAAAATAAAAGGCGGTATGTCCAGCCAGAATTATACAAGACGTGGCAGACGAGCGAATGGCCTTGGGGACTTGTTTAAAGCAGTCTTGGGGTCCACAGTAGCACTCTCTTACCCCACTGGGCAACTGATGAAGAATGTACACAAATATTGCTCGATCCTCTGTATATGTCGCAACAGTGCGTCAGTCACACAGGATAGTGGAAACGTATTTACTTAACTAAATGGGTTTATATACCCTTAACCGTAAATTTCAATCTGGTTAGACGTAAAACCCTAAACTAGGTTAGGTATGTAACATCTGGTCAAAAGGTGATAATACAATCGTGCACAACGTTATTTACAACTGGCAAACACCCGAACACGGAGTCAAGGGGAGAGAGCCCTTGATATCTAGTGATATAAATTCCGGTATTTTTATTACACATAAAAAGGACATGATTATCTGCAAAATTCCAAATTGTCTTTTCATTTTACTGCATTGATTCTTAACCAACTGAAATTATTCCCCAATAAAACATACCTGGACTAGTGCCGAGAATGTGGTAAAACATCTCGAGGAATAGCCCGAGTTTGTATGAAGTAACTTACACGCCTATAGTTCACTCCACGACATTTTACTATGATACGATGACTACCGAGGCGATAACAGTCAACGAAGTGACAAAACCTATACAGGTCAGTTTTACAATCTCTTATCTGTTAACCATCTTTCAATATTTAAGGTGTTGCTTTTATTTAGCTACGCAGCTTTTAGCGATCTGTGGTTATTAAAATGACATTCGCTGAATGACTTATATGTGGACACCAGTGTTGGTTTCTTTATTTTTTTTTAATAAATCTTACCAACGAAAGTTGAAACTTCCATTCAAAACACCGTTCATCTCATGTATTTCCCAAAGCTTCGCTGAATCTCTCTCTCTCTGTAGTAAATGATCATATAAGCAAGGTTACCCTTAAACCCATATACTGCACCGTACCTTGGTTTTATGCACAAAACATAAGCGACATCTTTGATATTTTTGTGAAAATAACAGGAGTCAATTTTCGTTAAATCCAAGTTCTCGCTCACAGCCAGATGAAACGTCACACACTGTTGTTGACTGCTGTGACGCCACGGATAACTACACAGATGCTAATAATAGTAAATAACGTTTGAAATCAAACTTTAATACGGCCATTGTTATCTTAATCCAGTCTCCCTTCACTCCCTATAGCCTCTCTATAAAAGACAGCAAACCAAGCTATCTAAAATACCATTCAGGATACAGAAATTTGAAACCACTGTTCATGGCCACGTGACCACAACCCCTTCACTGGGTCCACAATAACACACACACGTCACTCACACCAACTCATCCAGTCACCATCACTAAAACTGTGAGTAATAAGGGTGATTTAACTGTCAATAACATTTAACCTCCATGAAATATAACTTTAAAAACAATGCATGTCATATTCCCAAACAGTCGTTTATGTTAGTCACCGCTCTCACCTCTGAACGCTGCCGTTTTCTCTCACTGCCGTTCTCTGCACCCGTTCTCTCTTATGGCTGTCATGGTGGGCTACACTAAACCAGTAACATGATATACCTGTATGAGCACCACAAACATTCCCGTTAAAGCCACTTGTTTTGCACACTAACATGAATGAATCACAATAAATCTAGCCTCACAAAAAACTACCCATGTATAGACAAGTTTGGAATACTGTATACGGTTTAAATATGTGGTCGGTTGTAATAAAAAAAAATAATGATTCGTTGTCCTATATTCTCAATAAAAATATTTTGTGGGTAGAATCCGCGACCTTACTATATGCCAACAACATCATAGGTTATTTCATTCATATATACGAGTAACAAGATTCCCAGACTTACCGGTACACAAGATTTAGCGAAGCATCATGTTTGAACACTTCAGGTCCTCAAAACAACTTACCTTTCAAGTGTTCAACTACGTAGCTTCTACTGTACAATGAAAGACAACAACACAAAATTTTCATCACAGCTCAGGTCAGCAATTCCGTATTAGTAATGAAATTTAATGCCCTGATAGCAAAGCATAATTGAATATCATACTTTGCTTTCGCGGAAATCCAGGCGGCGTATAGCTATAAGGTTTACTAGTTTACATCTACACTACACTGCTGGACAAGATTTACATTTATTCACTGCAGAATCTAATATGCCTGGAGCTCATCCAACGGTCATACTTGGCTACCAGGACAACTAGTAGACACTAAGAATGAACCCTACCAAGTGACCCTTTCTTTTCATAACAAGTCAAATAAGAGTCAGTATTAAAAAATTAAGAGATATTGAATGGAAATGACATCGCGCATCCGTTAAATCCATATTGATGCGATATTTCAAGGTGCACAAGTGTTGGTCATGATGCTACATATTAAAACCATGCTAATGGACCTTAGCTTGACAAATACAGTATGGTGAACCGTCACCTGACGGCAATCTTTGTACTGTATTAAATAGGGTCAGTGCCCTGGCATTTCATAACTGTCATGTATTGATATGATATCTACCTTTACTTATCAGCAATATGTATGAAGCCACAATTCACGTGAAGCATAAACCAATGTCACCCTCCCGGTTTCCAAAATGTGACCATAAAACAAATGAGTACTTCGGCGGTCGTTACCTTTCTGTTGTGGGTCAATTGTGTGAAGCCCTTAACAAAATAATGTAATTCCGGGTAGTAAAAGTCCGTCGATGAACATCACGTTAAAGAAAAAACTCAACCTTGGCCCAATTTTTAAGGAATTCCGTACATATACCTTCGTGTGACAAAGCCGGCAGCATGTACAGTATCAACAAAAGGTCAATATCATATCCCCCACTGGGCCGGAAGGAGCTTTTATTATGGCATTATCCATTCACCAAATGTATTTTTTCTTGCCTTCGTTCATGGTAATACAAACTAATGATGTGAGACTTATTTTAGGAGTACGGGAATACTGACCTTAACATTACAACAATTAAACAATTTAAAACATGATTTCGAAAAGTCATATTAAAATACCAGCCAAGTGAGTATAGAATTCATACGAGATAGAAGATGGAATTAAGGAGATACTGTATAGTGTAGTACTCACCTGACTGTCTGTAAAGTTCTGTGGCTGAGGTCCCCCTGGGGCGGGCAGTAAGGTAGGAGAGTCCATGGGCATGCTGGTGGCCATATTGTTGTAGTCAGGTCCTGCAGGAGAGGAGAAGGGTCCGCCCGCACCGCTCATGCTTGGGTCTAACATGCCTGCAGGGCCACCCATGCCGCCCACAGCTCCGCCGCCCACGCCGTCGAACCCCGAATGATCGAGATGTCCTAAAACTTGTGCTCCAGGGCCGCCCATCACCACGCCACCGCCCACCAACTCAGGTTCTTTGACACCTACGCCCGGTACCATGCCGTTTTTGTTGAGGTCTTCTTCCGACGGCGATCCCTGTCTGCTCCCCGGCGTCCGGCTGTGAGATTGCAACACACTACTATCATTAAGTATGCCCTGTAATTAATCTATCAGCATGTTCATCTAAAATATATTGTAGTGTACCCTCCTATGCGAGTTATTACGTTGAACACATCTGCTGGCGGATGAGAAAGTTTGTTCTAGTGCAAATTACATTTTTCCCCTCATACACAACATAGCCTCAACGTGTTTATGTAAATTTTAAGTTGCTATATATACTATGTACACTCTCCACACTAATGCACCATACAACGAAACTACAATAATTCGATATCCGGTATTTTGAGAACGGGGGAGAGGGGGGGGGGGGCGACGACATAAATTACTGATCAGTTGTTTCGTTAAATTAGGGTGGTATAGCCTCACATCACCGTGCACGTTGAGCTGAACGGTTATTCTTAATAATTATGATACACCACGCGTCGACATTGTATCTAAATTTGTACACAAGAGGTTTTTTCTTTTGTTTTATATGAACTCGAGTACAATTCTTTTTTTTTTACAAATACTTGTACAGTAAAACAGAAGCAGCGATATTCCACTAACTACAACTGCACCATAACCTAGCCTTCATTGACCAGCACCAGCCCTTCAACCCACTTCAACAAACGTAATAAAATAACAGGAAGACTTCCAACATCAAACTGAACTTTCATTACTGTACGTACTTCTTACATAAAAAACGGAAAAATATTGTGCCCCCCCCCCCCAGGATACAGTTACTTCTCAACCGAGGTGTACCGAGTGGCGGGATAATAACAGGTCTTCCTCCAAACACTTGTGCGCGCGACCTACTAGTGTATTTCATGTAACAATTCTAGCGTTTACCTCCAGTAAGTTTTAGCGAGACTTTTGGATCGTTTTAAGAAATTAATGCCTTAAATAACAGCACTCATCCTCATGTTAACAAGGGAGGTCCACACACTCCCTCCAACAAACTCACACGTGTGGGTTTGTGTTAGTTTGCCGTACAATATTGACATGTTGCCATCCATGCAGCTCGATGGCTTCTAGTTGGGCTTTAATCTATTTTCTTTATCTTTTTGGGGGGATAGGGATACACAGGCGAACTGACAGAAAGTCAAGTGTAACCTAATATTCTTCCAAATATACACAAAATTTGCATCAATGATGTAAAAAGTTTGCTATGACACTGATATTCACGCTTGGCCACTGTCAATATATCTAAAAGATTAAACAATGTTTTGCAATAAAACTATGAAAATTACTTGTATAACCGACAACCATTCCTGTAACATGTCTCAAGTAGATTAACCGTCTTTAATATAGGAGGTAAAGTAAGAAATTTAACATTTTTACCCCTAAGTGTAAATTCTGAAGTGTGTTAGAGCGGTCGGTCACCCACCGAGTCGTAAGTACAGTACAATATACAGTACCAAAGATAACCTAACCTCGGAAGGCCGCTGTGTGACGATGGTCAACGTCGATAGCGCGACCCAGCTTTCACTTTTATCCACGCATATACATTAGTACATAATACTGACCTCCCTTTACAAGCGACTGTACTGCACATCCCACCATTAACTACGACCAAATGTAACCACACCATATGTATAACAATACTGTAGCAGCTTCCTGATTAAGCTTTACAGTAGGAAGGATGCAATAACACAGGACAGGGGAGGGGGGGGGGGCTGGTGGTCCTCCCCAGCAGTACTGAAAAACAGTCATGACTAAGGTTTTGGGATGTATTAGATTGAGAAGCGGTCTTTCTTGAACTTAATGAAGATTAACGGCGTCCATACTTGTCGATGATTAACACAGTCTTTGTGAACCTACTTTTTATAAGTAGAAAAACAGACGATTCGACATGAAAGGGATAAAGACATCTACTTGTCGGCAGCATAAACATGACGAGGGTGCAGCATCATGAAGAAAGGCGTGAAAATGGAGATCGATAGGTGCTTTCCACGCGACGTTTAACCTCAAAATATATGCTGGGATATTTCAATTCCAATGCAGAATAAGCAAACGATTTACTATGACTGCCTAGTTTCCTTACCGCAACTGTAACATCAGCCAATTTAAGTTGTAAATGCTCGGGTTGTAGTAAAACACTGGCCTTCATTTTATAATAAATAAAAAATTATCTACCTTAATAACGCTAACTCCGCATACTAAGGCGAGGATGTGGTGATATGTGCGTGGTACAAGGTGTGCAACAATAACGACGACACACGTATAAAACTTGTTGCTTTACTGCTTTATGTGGTGATCACGTGTATCTTCAGCGCTTGACTCACCACCTCCTCAACCAAGGTCCAGCCCACCTCACTACTCCACACATGTACCGTACCCTCAATGTCATCATCGCTATATTAATAATAATATTTTAGACTATCACCTTTGATCTCAGCGTAAGCTTCACTGTCTGAAATATGACGTCATGTGTTTTATGGAGGGCCGTCTGTCCCCTGTGAGAACTTTCACCTGTCATAATGAGTGGATTGCAGCTTTACTGAATCCATTCCACAATTATTGTACCAGTTAATTATGTAAGATTTAAAGTCTTTGTATCCATGTTTGTGATGTCACTTGCGCATTACGCTATCGACTAAGTTACCATCGATACCTCTTTTGGTCATATGCCATTTGCAAGTAAATAACAAACCAAAAATTAACTGTGCGCCAACATTAAATCAATACACAGTTGCATGTACACTGCTTACAAGGGGAAAATCAGAAAATTGCCAACACAAAAACTACAGCAAGTGGATGAGGTTTCATGTGAGTCACTGATGCGCTGAGAGTTTCACCCGCACGTTCAGCTCCCGTGCCTTTATAGTTACAGTGAACACGCGCTTATTACTCACCACCCCACACTACTCCATTCACTTATACAACCAACCACTAAAATCTGGGTCATTTCTCATAGAACTTAACAAAGGCGAACTTAACAAAGGCGGAGTCTAAATACTAGCGACAGCAAAGACGAAATGGGTCCTCCCAGACAGTTAGCTCTGACATATTAACAAGCTTGATGACATCTTGAAGTTTCAACTTAAGTTATTTCACTCGAAATCGTGTTTACATGCATAATTATAACTAAAAAGGCTGCTTAATTAAGTCTCAAAATACTGAAATTTAGAAAGCCTTGTCTGTTTTGATATCCATAAAGATACAGTACTAATCTTTTGCGTGGGAAAAAAATACACGAAACAAAATCTTGAGCTAATTGGAATAAAAAAATGCTAAGAGGATCTGCAATATTGGCATGACCTTAAGAGATTTACGAGCCTGTAACTTGAAGCTTTCTTGTTAAAAAGAAACTCCTCGGCAGCCAAGACGACCGGAGGGAACGTGGGAAGATGAGCAAGTTTCACAATCTAGACTGGGGTCACTCGCCACTCGGTAAATATCATAAGATCAGGTAAGGTCAACCGGAGTAGTGGGTAACTAACTCTCTAAGGTTATTCTCCTCACAGGTGAAAATCAAGTCTTTTTTAAAGTCAAACCGCTTAGTTGCTGGATTGCGTTTAAAACTTAATGACATTTACAATATATGGCTTAACTTTAAATCATATAACATGTGACTAACATGTTGTTTTTGCCTTGAAGCTTTTCTGCGCCCCCTTTTTTGTAACTTGGGCTGTATCACGCCAGATGTTTAACCATACACCCAGATAGGAACGGATGAAGAGGCGATCGGAAGGGGCAAGCCGGGACAGAAACAACGTATTTGGTGAATAGATGTAATGTAGATGGTGAGGGTAGAGGACTAACATAAGGTATACTGAATGGATTTAGGTACGCTAGCAGGTAAGGATAAAATTTATGCAGGTAGTTATGGATGAACGAAGTGTTTCAGATCATAATTAATAAAGGTACGATAGTGGGAATACATGCTAACTATGTAACTTTGACCGAGCGACGTTAGGAGGTTACATTCGGTATTTTTTTTTCAAAGTATATGTGGTGGTAGAGTGAATCTGGCGCAGGTCAGAGGGGAACACGTGGAGAGTGAACGACTTTCGGTGAATACTGGTGAAAGAGTGTCGAGTGTGGGGTGGATGATGGCCAACATGGTGGAGACATATACTACAGTAATGTGAGGTGATATACAACGACAGGTAGGAGTATCTAGGGGTTACTGATGAAAGTAACATGGGAAGGGGTGGATAATGGATAGACCTCTGGCAAGTATAAACGGTAAGACAAAGTTAAGAGATATTCTCATATTGGAAAAGGCAATAAATGTATGTCCAGGCAATGTGAGAACACTGAGCAAGGCATGGTCGCCCCTATACACTAGTCACTACGGGTGTTTTCAGAGTTACCAGATACACATTCTTATTGATGTCGTTTTAACTATGAAAACCCCAATTCCCTTGTGAAGAACGAACAGAAAAAACCCGAATTCAAATATTATACTCACTTAAAAGTTTTGTCGTCGTCGAGTCCGTTCTGTACTATTCCGTTTGCCTGTGGGGCGTTGCCGTTCTCTACATCCTTTTTCGCGGAGTCAAAAGGTGAAGGAGCCTTATCTTTCTTGTCCTTGGTACTGTCCACACCTCCGTTCTGGCGGGGTAAAGTAAACATCCTTCTTTTTAAAGACAATCACTTCTTTTTGATCACATAAATAAATAAATAAATAAATAAAAAAAAAAAATAAATAAATAAATACCAACTGTGGAGCAGTAACAAAGAGGTCCAATAATGGAGAGAGAGCAGCTTGTTACTTACTCTGAGGGCGAGGTTGGCCATGCGGGCGTCGAGATCCTTCCCGGTGGGTGAGGAGGCCAGGACGTATTCGACCATCTTGAGGCCGACTCCAGTGTGGTCAGTGGCGCGTGGTGATAACACGGAGTCGCCCCCAGGGAACTGTGGTCGCCCATGACCCCTCTGTCCTACGCCCATACCTAACCCGTGACTCTGGCCCACACCGTGATCTGCAACGGAATAACCACACGTTTAAATCATCCCATACAAACACTTACATCTAGCTATCACTCCATACATTAACTTACTGACCTGACAAGACCTTCAACTTGGTTCAAGAACACTTAACACATCTTCAAACTCATATAGATCCTAACCGGACAAGTCTTTCAGTTCAGTTTCTCTCCTAAATTCTTGACCTGATATACTTAACATTAAAATCTCCTAATATCAACCACCAGCAGCTCTACACAGCTTACATCCTGCTTCACTCACTCTGTTTAGCAGCAACATTATTAAAGGACTTACGGTGTGGACCAGTGGCATGACCTGTGCCTGTGCTCCATGTTGCTTCTCTCCAAGACGCCTCTCCTATGTTGAATATTCCCTTATTGTCTGCCTTTCCCTCTTCCACTCCCCATAACTTTTTCGCAGGCGCAATCTGAAAGAAAACAAATAAATACAATGATATTAAATCCACAATAAAAGACACACAATAAATCAATAATTAGCATAATCTTACGATGTTAGTGTAACTGAGCTAGGGAGATCCCAAAGGACAAGCCTACAGCAGCACCAGTACAACGGAGGCAAACTACAGTAATTCTGTGAGGATTATAACAAGAAGGGTCTCCTTTTATTTCGAATCGCAAAACAAGTAGCCACAAATTATGAAAACAGAACATTAATGGCTTTATCGGTTATCCTTAGTCGAATTACCTTACTGATTTTTTTGTATTCCCCCACTGTCCAACTACGAGTGCCTACAGGAGCAATGTTCCACTCCCTTGATGGCGATTCCGCACAGTGGCATCGTCGCAGTAATAAATGAGACAAGAGCTTCCACCAACAATTACGACGGATAACAACGAGGCCTCTATGTCAAGCAGGATAGAGTCATAGATAATAATGGAGGGCGAATATTAAATCAGCACTGGATGTGAGTGAAGTCACTGTGATTTACTTTCATTAATTGTGGACAATAATTTAAATATTTTACACTATATAGTAAATAAACATTAACTTGAAATATTTACTTGTACAGTTTTGGAATAGAAAGTACTCTGTAATGTACTTTTTATCAAAACGTGTCTAAATGTCCATTGCGCATTTCACAGCACTACATCTTACGTAATACCTCACCTAGTTGGTATCAGACATACAAAAGGTCATAGCATCTCTAATCTGTCTCAACACAACACAAAAACTGCCTGTGGCCGCTCCTCTACTCCTGGAGGATCCCATATAGAAGAAAAAACTCTTTCATCTCCAAGACCTTTTTCTAGGATTTATTTCATCCACTACTACATAACGCCAAAATACCAACTAGAAATATTAATATTTCAAACGCTAAGAGCACTCACTTTACTGTAGCCAAACGGAAAAAATTGTCTGACACAAGGTCGGCGAGCTTCATCTAACTAGGAAATACTTACAAGAAGTTTATATTGTATCTCATAATAAACATTACTGAAATTAACTCAAAGCTGACCAAAAAAATGAACGAGTGCCTAAAATATAAGTTATTATGTTATCTGTTACTAAGAAAAGTTCCCTCAAGTAACACACTACAACACTAAAAAGAATGCAGAAAGGTCGAGTTAGTGAGGTGACCGTGACCTGACCTAAAAGGCAATAGGCTTCTGCATATTCTAGGAAAATTTCCCTGGAAAAAGTATAATGTACAAGATAAGGAGGTTTCGTCGCCTAACAACCATAATGTTAACAGACAGGCAAAGTGCAATACCAATTCTGAGTTCCACAAAGCCGGGGAATAAAATTACGTAATCAAACAGGAAGACAGGCCGGCGGTGGGGTGAAAATTGAAGCTTTAATGTACAGGCAAGAGTAAAAATATCTTGCAAATATAGAACCTCCATAAGGGCGAACGCCAACGCTCGTTTGCCTAATGCTGCATTAACCAATCATTTTCCGGATAACATTGACCACACCGACCATATTGTAAATTTCGAGGGACATCCGGCCAGTGAAGGATCAGCCAGGAAATTGACAGAGAAATGTGGAGTTAAGTGGTAACACGGCGACAAAGCTAATATGTTGACAAGGTTATTCTCAGTCACACTCCGATGAACGGATATAGAGACGTGGCTCTACCTCATCTGGTGTTACATAACTTGGGATCCACACTCGAGAGCAAACTGTGAACTTAATGGGGTAGGAGGCGACGAGCTCTCCATGTTATGACCTGGACGTATGTTGCCCTCACTAAAGCTGGCGACGTTATTCATACAATAACTCACAAATTAGTGGACGGTGAATCCCAGCAAGGAATTCACAGTCGTCAATGTAAATGCAAATGAACAATATAAGGAATGCCACTACTGTACTGCACGGCATTCTGAGCTTCAAATACGTACTGGGGTTCTCAATCTCAGCATCACATTAGAAATTAAGCTAATTATTTCATCTATGGAGAGCGCCTTACTCCCTGACGTTTATTAGACTGGTTGGAAGCGAACTGTTTCCTCTAATGTTCTCAGAGGTTCCGCCATATTTAACTCATTACTTTCCAGAAAATTTTAAAACTTATTAAGACCTAAATCTGTATTCATAGTCTATTATTTAACGTCATAATTGTTTGTGAGTTTTTCTCTTAAGGAGTGGTAGAAATTTATTTCCCCAACAAAAGCAATCCTACTCATTGAGGCACTCAGGAGTGATAATAGAAGGATGCTCACTCAGAGGACGTTAATGCAACAAGCTTCTACACCAACTCATAAATCATCATCAAATAACCCCCCCCCCCCTCCCACAAAAAAACCCCTGACCAACCAGTATTTTTAACTTGTACGAAACTCAACTTCTAGAGTGAAGACAATGACCAGGTAGGGTATGTAAGGTACAACAATATTCCCCCAAAACCTTTCACAAGTAAATAACTGAATATCTATCTAAGAGCAGTACTTTTAAGCAAGCGCCACTTAACCTTCTGTTTCGAACTGCGTTTAACAATTTTATGAAATTCTTTTTTCCGATTGACTAATTGGTATTTTATCATCCACTGGGACCACCTACTTCCGCGGTGCTGCCAGGCATATGATCAATCGGTATTACAGGCAATTATGAACAATTCGTGTCACTGTCGGTCATCCTCTTTACTTCACACTTTATAGAGAAGTAAAAAAGGCACCACAACAGACATTAAACCTAAGTTGACAACGTTGAGAAAAGCCCTGCGTTTCTTCACACAAAGGAATGGTTAGGTGGGCAGTTTACACCAGATAGTGTCAAGGATTTCACGGAGTACCAATTCAATCACTCTACATTAATTATCATAAATCTTTTATTGTGCTGCACTTCAAGATAACCAAGAACATTCTGAACGATTTTCATTGTCCCTTTCTTTTCCATTATTTCTTTCCAAACGAGTTACCTTAATCGTAGGTAACATACCTACAAATCTTAAAAAAAAAAAAGTGGCGTGCAACAGGACTTCACTCTGCTGATGACATTACCCTGATGGAGTAAGATGAATATGAGAGCTTCCAGTTCCAGGATATACAATACATTTCCTCTTAAACACGATGGGGAACCCTGTCAGCTTATCCTCTCGTAAGTAACCCTGCCAGAACAGTACTGTACCTGTAGTCCAATCTAAATAATTATACAATATGTGTACAGGTATTTCCATTTCCTGGTCAGAGTTGGTATGTCTTGTACAAACTTGGAATAATATAATCACGATGCATATACAAATGTTATGCGTTCAACTTATGCAGGTAATATATGCTCGGTTGACATTTTAATGACAAATTCCAAAGTTAATTTCTTTTAGGCACTACAGTACTTAGACTTTCCAGAAACAAAACATAAGTCACTGGTGTACTATACTTGGAGTCTGCCAGAATATAAGTTTGGAAAGTTCGTCTCTACAACCTCGCTGACCGGAAGACTTCGTGTGTGTGACCAGTGAGTGCCCAATTCAACGAGCCCACAATCCTTATACGAGTTATATCCGACTGCCATCACCCCAATACCCAGCTTAATCTGCTGAAGTTGTCTTTTTGACTGGGCCTACGCTGATATTGCAGGCGCCTTACATCCTCAGCAATATGGCACTATGAAAAATTCCTCCCTCACCTACTGTCTGGTCAGCTTTCTCGATTACATGTACCGTCATTTGGAAAAACTCAAGACGCCTGTGGCTGTTGCCTTCAATGACTTCACCAAGGCATTCGCTTTAGCCAGCCACAATTTAATTACAGTATTAACAAAGCTATCGACCTCGGGTTTCGGAGAAGTCTTACACCATGGCTTATAGGTACAGTACTTTTTTTGCAGTGAAACAAATGGTGTTTCCTGGTACATACCTGGTGTCTTACATTTTTACCTAACAAAATCGTAATCTCGCCTGTTAACATTTGAAATACAGAATCTCGTTCTTATGCTGTATTTTCAAGTCATAAAAAAGAGTGGCTCCGTGTATTAGCAGTCCAGTTTGTGGTGGCAGCTCCAATCAAGGAAATTAGAACAACATCCAGAACTGGTACCATTTTATACAATGCGTTTGAAACTGGTGGATAACACAAAGTATTGTGTAATGATCGGATGGGAATAACATCACACAAGTCCTTTTTGGTCCACAGATGTTATAGAAATCTACTCTATTGTTGACTTACTGTAGTCATCTTTCAGTGGGAACCAAGAAGTGAATATACTGTACTGTAGGCATGAAGCACCTACTGGAAAACTGGTGGACTAGTTGCCTCTACAAAAAGAATGATGTAAAATCAAATGAATATTACGACAAAGTTCAAAACTACCCTTTTTCAGCTTGTAAATGGGGTGGTGCATTTTTACTCTATGGTTTCGTAGTAAAGTGTACAATATATGTAACAATAGTTTTTATACGCAGCTTGTGCATTTTAATCTCTGGTCATCAGCTCCACACTTCATTAATAATCTCAACAAATGATCCCAGATTTGTGAGCGACTAAAATCTATTTATTTATATTTTCTTCAAAATTATAGTAAATTCCTCGAAAATCAGAACGTAGAATCTCCAAATAAAAATTTATGCCTAAAACATATACAGTACTGTATACAAGGTTAGAATGGGTTATGTTTCGGGTGGAAAAGGTAGGAGGTTGTGTTCGCTATTCACTTGGGTTACCCGTGGAGTTTATTTCCGTTTAAGATACACTGTACATCTTGTGAGCGTCATGTGAGATTATAACATTTCATTTTCCTGTCTTCGCTCTGAATGCAAACATTACTGGGTTTCTTATCTTTACACTCCATTATTTACCTCAGAAATTAATTTAACTTTATCGTCGTTAACTTTACAGTACCCTTGACCACCCTACTGGAACTGATCACGTGGGTGATCAGTTTTTTAGTCTCAAGGTTAATTTTTTTTCCAGTCATCTTACAACTCGGTGAGACATTTTGGTAACAACAATGAAAGATGGTGCCGTGGGACGGTAAGCTGGTCCCATTGGAGGGATACTTGACAGAGTAACAGGACAAGGCGACAAAACCATAGCAGTAGGTGACATCGCAGTGCGGTATATTAACACCATAGCGGGGCAAGTGGTGATGTATGAGGGCTGGACTGTAGTGTTATGGTGATGTAACAGGACTGAGTGGCAGCAAAATACAAGGACGGTGTTTGATTTAAACTGGAATGACTTCTGGCGCAATGTTAGGCGGCACCTGAACTAGACTGGATGTGGCCAACAGGCACATGGTAACACAGAGTTGGTCTACTGTAAGTTAAAGGCAGAAAGATGTACACCAAAGCCCGAGCCTAAATGTGCAAACACCTGGATATTGATCGTCTCATCAGACACCCTCAACTACCTCGCTGCCATCCATCCACACGACGCCAAGCCGCAGACGTTAGCAACCCTTCATTACACATTCTCAATTGAATCATTTATACCAAAGAGCAACCCGCCTCACACTGCAGGCTAATAATACAGGTTCATCATACAGCGTACCGTACTGAGTACCAACAACAAGGGTCATTAATTTACACGAGCTGTTGACAGACAACGGACCTTCCAGCGACAGCACATTCTTCACCCTGTGCATTAATTAGGAGGTGACTCGCTTGTTGCATTATTGTAGGTAATAGTGATCTATTTTTCTGGTAGTTAATGATGTACACAAAAATCTTGTGAATTTACCAAGGTTCGACCTATTTTCCTAAAGGCCAAAACTACCTATTTTTTCAAAGGGGTGACTGCACCATTAGATGATCGCGCACATCGAGGTCTGGTGACTATAATATGTATAATTAAAATAATGTCTAATGATAGGCCAGTGATCTGTTGACTAACACGAAGTAAAGTTTACCCAAAAAGCTTGACGTAACTCACAATGGCCTATTTTCCCCCATAACAGGTCAAGTGGTCCAGTCTAGACGAAGGTCACTTAAAAAAATACTAGTTCACCATGCCACCCAGTTTAAGGATAAGCATTGCATGAAACTTATAAAATATGAACTTGATATGAAAAGTTTAGAAATCTTAAGAACACTTTCCCTGTCATAGAAGCCTTGGTGGGAGGAATGAGCGCGTAGCTACCATCCAGCAGGAATGGACAGGAGAGGGAGGTGTCCTGCACCATTGCCTAAGGTCCGCCACCAAGGCTTATCTGATCTACCATAAAACTCTCTCTTGCTCACACCTTTCCAGAAATCCCAAGTCATCACGCAACTAGAAGTGCATAAGCCTTCAGCCGTACAGCATAATTTCTACAATGGGGCAGTAATTATGTTATTTGTCAAGTATCTGATACACACGCTGGCACCTGGTTTCCCGCTATACTGATGTATTGCACAGTATATAGTACATTTTGTTCAATACTGTATATTCATATATTTACAACAGTAGTGACGGTATTTTTTACGCTGGCCGCACTATAAAACACACACACACACACACACACACACACACACACACACACACACACACACACACACATACATCAGTGTATTCACTCCCAGTAAACACTGCTCCTTACACTGTCACTATGTTGAAATGAACTGTAGTTTGAGCTTTTCCACATCTAGTTAATATATGTCTTATTTGTGTCACTTATGTTACTTGTATATTATTTGTAATTCGTAACCCATTCCCCAAATATGTAACTGTATATTTTCAGCCTTCTGGCTGCCAAGCTCTTTCAATAAACCGTTAATTATTATTATTATTATTATTATTATTATTATTATTATTATTATTATTACACACACACACACACCTCTCTCTCTCTCTCATTGGTAGGGTGGGCCAGGGGTACAACCGGCTAAGTAACTAGTACAATGTATTATCTAATCTGGCACATACTAGCAGGGCAAGAAGCAGGATTAGGGGAGGGAGTTCCCAGTCTGAAGTGTGTCCTCGACCAAACTGGTACCGGGTATATCAATGGAACAGGTATCACTCATCCATGTCGGAGGGGAAACTTTCTTTAACACTTACCACGTAAGACTTGGACGACTTCTCTACATTCAAACAGCAAGGGGAGACAAGATAAAAGTACCTTATCGTTTAATCCTAATGGTTTACATTCCATTTCCGTGCTTGCCACATTAATCTCCTGTCCAGGCAGACGTAAACAACAAATAGGATGTCTTCGTACGACATCCTACTAAATACAGTGTTAACAGAAGGGTCCAGGAAATGAAGGAAATAGTACGACCTTTAAAAGTAATTCAAGCCCCATAAATTTTACCTCTGGTGTCAAGCAACACCAATTTCTTTCAGAATATAGAGTACCCAAGTACGCACACACTAATCTTCTTTATTTTATACCGATATCTATCACACACACACACACACACAGAGCATTATTAGTAATATAATATAATTGCACACACACACACACATAATTTGTGAAACACATGCCCCACAGGCATAATTATTAATCAAACAGCTTAAAATCAGTAGATGTAGCCTAATGGTGCTCATAAAAATGCTTACACAATTTCACTGCTCTATGTTGGCGGTTTTCTTTTGTGTGTGTAATCCCGGCAGGGTTGTCGTGGAGATACCCAGGTTGTCATTCACCCAGTTCCATTTCAGAATGGTTGATTTGTTTTGTTATTTTTTAAGTAAAAAAATTAAATAAATCTGGTATCCCTAAATTCCACAAAGAGAAGGATGTCAAAGAGTATAACACAATACATTGTGTTTCAACAGAGCAACCCAATAACATTAACTGAAGTAATTTGCCGTCTAAATCCACTCCGTGTTGAGAAGATACCCAGGTTGTCATTCACCCAGTTCCATTTCAGAATGGTTGATTTGTTTTGTTATTTTTTAAGTAAAAAAATTAAATAAATCTGGTATCCCTAAATTCCACAAAGAGAAGGATGTCAAAGAGTATAACACAATACATTGTGTTTCAACAGAGCAACCCAATAACATTAACTGAAGTAATTTGCCGTCTAAATGACACTAACAATACTGTACCACAATATATTGATATATCTTGTCAAGATAAAATTCTGCATACTTCAACGGTTAATGACATACACGCATACAGTATATAATTGTTAAGTGTAATGTCCCTCCCAGTCTAATAAAACAAATCGAACATCACTCCCTAGATAGCGCACTTGTTTAGTAGAGGCCCTCAGTCCTCAGACAACGGCATACAACATTTAAGAATCAACATTTAAGAATCCCGAAATTAAAGTAAGGTTAAGGTATGGAGACACTCAGCTGGGCGGTGGGCTTTAAAGGCCGGGTGACCTGGTCGTAAACTCGACATGAGATACAACCTCGCCCCCGCCCCGCCCCTCCCCGACCTGCCTCCTTAAAAAGCCAACGGAGGGAGTATTGCCTCGAGTCGGCCAGAGTGGGAGGGGTGTGTCGCGAACACTGGTTGTCAGGCAGTATTAAGTTTAAGGTTGCTTCACCCTAACTTTACCAAATATATTTATTGTAATAACGTGTCGGGTATGAGTAAATGGACTCCAATCTTCACTCAAAACAAAATACATTATGTAATGTCTCGACAGGATCAAAGTATATAACCAGTAAGATAACCACATTCGTATACCGGCTTTACAACACAAATATAATTAAACACTCGTCAAGTTACTGTACCATATGAAGTTGTTACGTTTGAAATCTTATCTTGAGCAACTCACGTCCCTACCATCCTTTCACTCAGCATACTGTATACGTATAGATACCATTTAGCAGTACCGTACTATCAACAACCCTCGGATTAATATATCACTTCAACTATTTCTCTTATACACGACAACGATTATTTACTATTCATTACCTGGTTCTCAGACAACTCTGTTGGTTACCCTTGGTCAAATTGCCTTACTGTTTACCATTGTTGTATACCTTCACTGTCTATAGTACATAATATGAAACCGTAAACTCCCATGCTGACCTGTATAACTGCATAGTTTATATGTTTATCCACTGTAAACCTAAATAAATATTATCATCCTCCCAACGTCCTATTACCCATAAATAATAGCACTATCCTCACGACAACCACAAGCAGCCGGGGTGTTAGCAAAGTTACGTATCTTTTTTTTATTGGGCACTCCCCTACATCCTTGTGTAAGGTGAAGCGCAGAAGCGTTTACAGTGCCCAACAGGGAAGCATGCTAAGTTCATGCTTGCCTTTGCCTCATGAGTTAAGGGCGTAGAAGCCTGAAGAGTCTAGGGCATAGAAGCTTGAAGAGTCAATAGTTTATGTCATCAAGTTATTGGAAGCTCCAACAACTTGTCCCTGAATACGAATTCGCAACTTTCGATTTACACCAGGTACCTACTTTACTGCTAGGTGAACAGGGACTAATGGGGGCTAGGAAGTATGTCCAAACAACTTCCACCGGCCCAGGAATCGAACCCGTGACATCTCGCTTGCGAAGACATATCTAAAGGGAAGGCTACACCACAAGGTCACGCGGTGCGATGACAAGCCAAGGCCAAAATACGCACCACCACTGAGGTGCAGCGAGGATTAAATGACCCGATTTACGTGACCGATACTTCTAGCATCTTTACTTTAACCTATGCTCGTGTTCTTGCAGCAGTTGTATAAGTGATTCCTAGTGGTGTATCACTGCATAACGGAGAGGTTGTATGCACTTGACTAAGTAAAAGAAAAACGAATGCACGCGGAGATGTGCGTCAAGTAACCCGTGATAAGGTTGAGAAAAGGAACACACACACACACACACACACACACACACACACACACACACACACACACACACACACACACACACACACACACACACACACACACACACACACACACACACACACACACACACACACACACACACACACACACACACACACACACACACACACACACACACACACACACACACACACACACACACACACACACACACACACACACACACACACACACACACACACACACACACACACACACACACACACACACACACACACACACACACACACACACACACACACACACACACACACACACACACACCGGATTACCTGTATCTACCCCTATTCAACGTCGTGGAAAATGAACATACACAATGACTAAGAGAATATTTTATACCACGAAGCCAAGCTGGAAAAGGGATACACGATCGAACCTTACCAGAGAACGGAAGAGGAATGTAAAGATGGGACGAACACAACAGTACTTTAAATGATGATAAAAATAAACCATACAAGCAATTATTATACAAGACGCCAAACTGATGACACCTTAAAGAATTTGTATGCACAGCATCTTGGGGGAGACCCAATGAGGTCTTAACCACAGTGGCCAGACGACACTTGAGAATAACTATTAGCCCATCCAATATAACTCCACCGATGTATATTCATTCTGCCCCAAACCGTAACACCCTCTTCTATTGCTGACCACCCTGAGCAAATTTTACACTTCTAGAAATAGTAGTGACGATGACTGCAAATCGTGAAAATGCGCGCACGCACGCACACACACCAGATACAAGAAAATTATGGAGTATAGTACTGTATACCCATATCTGAGGTAAGTGTAAATAATCCAGTTACTTTCATGGAGGTAACGAAAGTGACTGGAATACCATCCACCTGTAATGCCAGTTGAACACCTACAGTATATAGAGTAGGGGGACGGACATACGGACTACTGAGTCGTAAATGCTAACAAAGGAGATACAGTACGTGCCAGTGAAGGAACACCCACAACACATAAAGCTATGAGATTAACAGGATACAAGCCCTGATAATTCAATTCCCGTGTCCCACTTATCACATCGGGATAGTTTTGAATTTTAACAACTCTGAACAATAACATGAGAGATTACAAGCCTTAATAGATTCTGGACGAGAAAATCTAATTAAATAAAGAGTAGGCCATATGTGCCACACTGACATCATACTATTCGAGGAGAGACAATCCTGGACTGTAATGTGGTGAACCAAAACAGTGTGTACCAAATATGAAGCTGGTCCAAGTTCTAGAGTAAAACAAAATAGGCAAACAAATATGAAGAAATAATCAGGTCATGAAAAACAAAAGAAAAATACAATCAATTATAACGAAGAAGAGAAACAACACAACTTGAGAGAAGTAGAATCGGAGACGTATTGTACGCTACTCGAGAGACGCTGGTAGAGACAGTTGAGTGAGCACGTAGGGAGATAAAAGAGGGAGGAAAGGAGGAGGAGGAGGAAAAACTGATGTTGGAACGAAGAAGTACAAGTAGTATCACGACGACTAAAAAACGGTTTGATGATGGATACGAAGGCACAGCTCTGTTAAAATTTGACGAACTACGTGAAATTTAGTCAAGAGGACGTTACATGAATGTGTTAAGACTATAAAAATGTAATATATAATCCATCCAACAGAGGGAGTGTGTCAAGAGGCAAAACAAGCGACTGTTTTGAGGAAGGGAGGATGGTGTGAACTGTAAGTCAAGAGAAGGGAGGGTTAAGGTCAGGATGTAATTAATACTCCGAAGTCAGACACTATGTGAAATACTAATATTAACAGTAAACAGAAAATGCTAATTAAGACACTTTATCTCGTATGCACTTGGTCATTATAGCAGAAGAGAAGGTACTGGTAATAAGTGAGAGAAGTAATATGATGTTTGGTATACAGTATAAAAAGGGAGAATAAGGAACGATAACACCTGCAACTTTATAGAAGATAAACAAAGAAACCAGGAAGTCGAGACTGGAGATGGGGAGTAATGGGTGGTGGTGTATGGGAATGAGTGTGAAGCAACAAAGAAAGAAAGCCTAGGACCCACAACTAAGAAGACGACCCCTTGAGACCGACTTTTATAACATTGGAATACGGTCATAAAGAAGATATGGGATGAGAAGGAGTATTTCTGAGGAGGATACACTGCTTCATGGGGGCTAAAAAGCAACACATTCACAGTAAACCTTTACACACCCAACAAGTGGCCCGAAAAATCTGCTCGTTCCCCCACTTCCACCGACACAGGAAAAGTAGCCTACCCAAGGAACTACTGTAAGTTAATCCGATGTTAAGTTTAAACTCCAATAATCGATCAAGGGCATTACGTTAACAATTTAAAACATTGAAAGATACTATATGACATGATGAGCGTATTTTTTGGCAATAAAAAAAACTTTACAGGAAATACCACTTGTCCACGTCGAGAATCAACACCCGCATCAAGTGACATTCATAAAATAGCTACACTTATGCTACTAAAACAGTAGAGGGTAATTAAGGGCGCCCAGTACCGTACTCCCCTTTACCCAGTGAAATGCGACCATATGAGACCGGGGTGGGAGTAGGGGGAAAAAAAAAATCCCCTAGACAAACCAAGAGAAAACACACACACAAGATATTTAATATTTGTGGGAAAAAGTCTGCCATGAACGAACACACTCCCGTGTGAGTGCTGGATTCCGGCTGCTCACTTAATGACTTCCTGTCAGCAACCCACCTTGGCCGACCATCCCTCACCAGCTTAGGCCTTAAAGAGGGTAGCAGTGTCGCTCTTTTCAGCTATATATTACTCATTTCTTGTTATATACCGCTCGATTTTCTTGCCTAAAATGACATATAAAAGTAATCCCCGTCGGCTATCACCACCATCACTCCTTTGCCCACCAGTAGGTCTGAGGCATCTAACTCGCCCTTTCTTCCTGTTCTCTGCCTTCTTCACTTCACCCAAAAGCGATAGTTAAGTTTACATCTGATGGTGATAACGGTAAACAATACAACACTGGTATACGCGAAGACAGCGTAAACCTTAGCGGTGTGGACTAAAATTAACACCTGTTGATTTGTCTAGTAATGAGTATTCCACGTCGCGTTGTGTTAGAAGGGGCACATTAACTAATCTGTGATGAATATACAAAGTTACAGATATTTATAAAACATTATAAAAAGCGAGACACACACTAGGGTCAATCTCATCTTGAACGAATACCATTAAGTAAGCTATTTATGCCCAGGAGACACAGGCTATACAGTACAATAAGTGCTACATAAGTAATTTTTATCAACCTAGAAATTTTTTTTATAACGCTTACACTGTGTACGTCAACACGGGGCATGTATAATACTGTAGGTGAAAGTGAGTTTAGAAAGACACCAACAGAAACAAATGAGAAAATTAGAAATAAGAGAAAGTTAAGTGAAAGTGAAATGAGTCACACGAGAATAACCGCGAGGACACAAAATAAGTGAAAGTGAATCAACATGGAAAGCAGTGGATGACGATATGCAAAAATATATTAAAAACTTAAAACTACGTGAAAATAGTTTAATTGTTACGTTTAACACTCCTCTGGCCATTGTAGGGCAAATGACGAACGAGGCAAGAAGAAAACTGGCACCAAAAGTTTACGACACACCTCAACCCACAGTCCCTCCAGACGCTCCCTAAAACAGAGAAAATCTAAGGGTTTTAACTAAGTCTTTTAAAGGTTATATGCTGGACGGGACTTAAAGATCTAACCACCTTTCTCTTAATCCTGGCTTTAACTCTTTTATTTCTATGCAAGAAAAACACTTCGATACTAATCTTCCCGGCCAAACGGACGGGCGAACGAGATAATTGAAACTCATGCGGAAAATATCTCTCGTAGTGTATCGTGCACTGCAGTATATGCTGGATCAAGTCACTGGAAAGGTTCCCCCCACCAAAATATCCCATTGCCGACTTTTGAATTGAAACAGTTTATTTAGCCAGAAAAATACAGGTACAAAGATTCCAGATAAAACAAAGACAATAAACGTATACTAACTGGTACAAATAACCGAACATGAGAGTGTGTGTGTGGTGGGAGGGGAAGAGGCTCTGCCAAACATCTGTCATTTACACCGTTAAACTCCCATTACACAGGCAAAACTAGCTAGTTGAAGAATACCAATAATGAATATTTCTTCTGAACCACTTCACTACAGGGACACCACTTTTACTATTTTATTGGCAGCAGACAATCTTATTCAACAGAGAGGGCCCCGTACTCAAGTGCCTAAAAACAGAGTACCCTGTACAGTACAGTGAATTTGTATCGCATTACACCCACCAGTGGATGTCTTGTCTCACAGTTTGACTACGAACGTCAAATTTTTCCTCAAATTGAACAAAAATTGGGAAGGAATGTGCAAGATCTAAGTGGTTCAATTAAGGTGAATGTAATAGGTCAGCAGCAAAGGCCATTAGTGAATATTTTTAATCTTATCCCTTGTTTTTTGCAAGTTAATTATATACATGGTCGTCTGCGAGTTTAAGAGGGGACTGAGCAACCTAGTGGTTGGGCCTCTCTCTATACCTCAGAACTACCACCACACGTAACGTCAGGTCACACAGTTAGGTGTATTTACCTGAGGAAGGTGTTCCTTTTGTGCCTCGGGCGGAGCATCGATCTCCGAGCTGTTGTACTCTGCCTAATACATTCTTGGTGAACCTCAAGCCGGGAACTACGTTCGTTCATGCTTGGATACTTTCAGTATGTGTTCAAGAGTACGTGCATGTTTGCGATTATGAATTCATGTGTATCTGCATACATAGGTATATAAAGCCATTCCCAAAAAGTGAAAGCGCCCATGCGTGCGCCCATGCGTGCGCTCACACACACACACACACACACACACACACAGGAATGCCAATGTTTCTTCGAGTGGAACTAAGTAAATAGGTGTACAGTATCTGGTTGTACAATAGCACCCATGTGTAAGTTTGGATGTGTGCGTATGACTGACTGTACTTGCAATATAAACATGAATTAATTCAGCTGTGTGAACACTAACAGAGATATTAACGTATAATGGGACGCTCATGGAAAAGGGAGGGTTAATGCCTCACTGTCCCTTTACGTCATCACAGTTTATAATAAATGTTTATTGAGTGAAATGTTTGTAAGCTGCAGCTGCCCTACACTCGCGTAAAATGCATTTACGACAGCCCACGGAGAAGTGCAAGCGCACACACGAGCAACACCCACGACACGCACTGCCGGCGTACACTCTCAAACAAGCACTCCTACATAGGGTATTGGGATTGAGTGGTGGGTGCAGCCCAAAGGAAAAATTATAGTATTAGAAGTAGACTAAAGTATAGCAGATACCAAAATGGGGCTAAACCTCCAAATTATACTGCTCGAGGATAATGCAATACCTTGATGCTGATAGAAAAACAAATGAAGAAATACTATGATTGCCTAAACCACCAAGAATACCTATATTGGAAATTTAAAGCATAAGCAATGTGGATGCTTTGGTGAAAGGTCATTGGGAGCGTATTTAATCTGTACAAACTGAAGGTAGAAAGACCTGGGTCAGTCGAAGACTGGAATGGATGAATGAGCGATACAATAATCTAAGAGGACTCATAACGACAACCCTTGAAAATGTTTGAGGAGTGACCAAGCGCCATGCTCGTCAACCCTCACACCCGTGAAAGCCACCCACAGAGACCGAATGACTGTCAGCGATATCAGGTTAAGGTGGCAGAGTCAATGGTACCTTTAAGGTGGTGTCAGTATTACACTTATGATGACAGTGTCACTGGTACACTTTACGATGGTGGTGGTCTCATAGGAACAGAATGACCTGTATATAGGTAAGGTGTGACACTAGGTTATTGAGTAGTGTCAATGTGTCATTAGGTCATGGGGAGGCAAGGCGTGACTGTAGGTCATGGGGACAGTCCTAATTCATGCGTGATATTTGTAATGGGGACACAGTGCCAGGTGTCTGTCATGAAGTAGCATTAAGAGAACCGATAAGACGAAGGCCACAGAGGGAATGGGAGGTTGTTATTGATTACCACACTGTGCATAGTAACTCGACCAAACACTTGCACGAGTCTCGTCTCCCGGGACGACTGGCGAGTTTACCATACTCATAAATAATTGGTGTGTGTGTGTGTGTGTGTGTGTGTGTGTGTGTGTGTGTGTGTGTGAAGCCCGTGTATTCAAACCAATGTGTATATAGCAGGAACAACCATAGAATGTCTAGTTTCAATAATCATTGCGAAACAACAATATCTCCAATATGTAGGCCTAACATTCTATTACTGTACAACTTAAAACAATATACCTGAATATGGAATACAACCACCACCTCCTATATATACAGTTATGAAGTGAGTTCTGTCAATTTAATGTCCAGGATAACCAAATGACTTGTAAAAGCATTCAAATAACTAATAAAGTAGTTTGACTCCAACTCTGTAAGACACTTAGCAGTTGAAGAAGTAAAACTCACTACACACATGATATAAAAACTACTAACAGGCATTAGCGTCTTAAACCTTGAAGTGTCATTTATCTTTCTAATTCTGCGAGTATCATAGGCTCAGTAGAGAATGGAATACGGTATAAAGGCAGTACAGTAGATAGAACAAAAATCACTGTACAAATGTAAATATACAGTATAGTTCATGATAAACCGATTACCACCACCAGCTTCCAACCTACGAACAGTATCAACCATGTCACACAGTAAAATGAAATACTGTACTCAGAATACAGTACATTATCTTGTACATGAAGGAAACGGCTTCTACTGTGTCCGTTGTCATCAGTGACTTGTTAATAGAGACAATGAGTCATAGAGGGTATGGCAAAAAATCTTCAGACCGAGCTCCTGTATCTTCTTCATCTTTATACAGCCTATATAAAAAGGTCAAAACTATTCCCTGGGTGAGTACAGTATGTCGGACTGATGGATGAATAAAGGTTAAACCAAAAACTTATAAGCACAAAGATACTCCAAACTTGCAGGGTCCCTCAATGAGAATTATTGTATTTAAACTACAAAAGCACCCCACGATAACGCTGTTTTAAGCTGAAACTTTTTTTAACTTATCATTAAAGCATGACATCACAGGTACTTCAATACAAGTAAAACGCTGATGTAACACAAAGGAGCCTCGATAACGCTCTTGATATGAATAACCAAGCAGTAAGAACACCCGTATACAGGAGTAATCTGGTAAAGGGACTCAAAACAAAATCCTGGAAATGTATGTAGCACACTTCATATAACACTGCAACCATGTACTGTATAGTATCTGGTATCTTACACAATGCATAACGACAATTGCTCACTCCTCTTCCCTGATCTTGTACACTGCATAAAAACCTAATTACTCGTACTAGGGTCCTCCTCCACCTAATCTTTGACACACAACTAGCGCTGTTAACTCAACTGGTAACATTCAGGTGGTGCGTCTCGCATTTAACATGCGGTGTCAAGCTGGATTACTCAAGGCGGATGAGCATCAGCAATTCGTATACATTTATGCTCTGGTTACAAAATAACTAATCCACACGTGTCCACTGCAAGCACTAAGAGTCCTCTCTCTCTTTTTCCTTGTAGCACCCGCCAACTGGTCATTCTCGTGTCAGTTCTACGTAGTGGGATGTTCCACCCCAATCTAGCCCACCTATCTTAAGATTCTTTCTGTAAAAAATTCAAAGTTCGCTGTTCACTAATTATTAACCTCTGTAATGCGAAGCAACTTAGAAGGTGTTGGATCGTAAATTATTATTCTTAATATAATAAACAAATCCTGACACGGATCCAATTTTCATTTTAATGTTATAGCACATATAGCCGGACTACCTACAGTCCAGTATGTTATTACTTGGCTAATGTACAGTGTCTCGTATATAGAGCAACAGGCACGTACGTACAGCCTAACCTTGAAACGTAAGTGTACCTATTGAGTAGAGGTATGTTAAACACTTCCGTAGGAGGGGACGCTGTACCGTACATGTGCTGGATCTTTGTTTACTCTTGTCTTATATTAACCACGTTAGCTTCCTCTACTTCAACGTAGAGTAAACAAAACAACCTTAGTGTGGTAATTTCCGGTTCCAAGAGTGTCATGTTCCACACCACCACAGACCTTGTGTCGTCTTGGATCTCTTACTGCAACTCGCCTGGCCTTGGCCTTGACCAGCCCTACAAGCTCAATCAAGCCTAGCCCTGACTGTGCCAGAATTCACCACCGTGAGACACTTTAATGCAATACCTGACGTCTGGAGTCTTTCTTGTTCAGTAACTATATAAATATTTTCAAGACAATATCACGTAAGTTAATGCTCCAAGTGTTTCCTCGCGGGCTGAACTTAACAATGCAGTAAATCTTATAAACGATACCAGCTTTCTCGGGTTATCGACACTTATATGACGTAGTAAGAGAGCAGCAGCCTGTGTTACTTACAAACTGTCGTATGTAGTAGGAAACTTGGTATTTCACCTTATTAATGGTAGTAGTAGTAGTAATAGTGCAGTAGACTCCAGCACTGTCTGAACTATCAAAAGCAACGCGTTATCTTCAGCTTACCTCATTCCCGATTAGCTAACTAGTGTATTATCCGAATACAGAATTGGATTTACGTTCTATGTCGGAGGTGAGAATGACTGGCAAGCGAAGTCGTTTATAGCAGAGCCTTTCATAATCGCATTAATCTATTAACATTAGAACTAAGCCTGAACAACAGACATTACACAGTTCTAACAAAGTTCACAATACCATACACCTTTTTTCATAAATAAAAAAGTACTTGCGTTTAAATTAACACATCTTCAACAACTCCCATCCCCCAAAAAACTCAATGCTGGGGGAATATTATAGGCGTGATGCTCAAGTCCACTAGGAGCGCCGTGTGAACAAGAATACGTGACAAGTCTATCAGTATTACAAAAAAGGGGGGTTTCAAAATTTGGCAGAAGATTTTCAATACATGAAACACTGAATTTAACTTTTCCTGGAATGACTGACCGGTGCACGAAGTGGTATGCAGTGACAACACTATACAAAGACTGAGACATTCATACTTAAGTAACGACATGACCCTCAGGTATAAATATTGTGTCTGTGCTCTTTGTTCTAAACGTTCTCTATACAGCTCAGTAGAGTATACAACAATCCCATGATGTACGCAGAAGCCTAATTACCGGGTAAAGTATTATACACTAAATGTAACAACTACCCAAATGGTGTGTACAGATGTCAGACTTATTTAAATAGAATGGATATTCTAGATGGCACTGAACGCTAAGTGCAATGCGTTATTAGAAAGCAGACTTGGGGGGTGTATGCAAAAACAGGCGCAACCAAGGTTTTTAAACAAATACATACAACAATTACTTTTAGGAAAATTACTCTCAAAACGCTTAGGTCTACATTACATATACCTAAGAGTTATGCTTCTTGCTTTACTGCTGACAAAGAGAGACTTTCATTTTAATTTGAGAATCCAATAGACCTACAGTATGTAACGCTCTAATTCTCAAGAGGATTGAAACTGAGAAAATCTTACTGTAATATGTATTTCAAATTTTAAGCAATTATATATAAAAAAAAGATGAACCTGTTCAGGCAACCCCAATCAGCAAAATGGAAAAGCTACATTAAAACGTTTAGTTACTGCCTCTGTCCATACGACAAGGGATTATTTTTGAGCCGAGTCCCTTCACCCACTACAACCTAACTGCTGGCCGAGGTAGTAACTCAGGGGCTGTTACGATAACTATCGTCACTCGCTATTTTATTTGGAGTAAGTGGGCCAAGTCTACCTCATATTTCTTTTCGTTTTCAGTTGAATATTTCCCCATAACGTGTAGATAGTTTGGGTGGAGCACCAAGGCTACACAACCATCGTGACGAGGATACTTGCCCTTTCTCTTATTTGAAAATAATGTTCCGATGTACTGAGTACCACCGCTGCTGATCAAAACCTTTACGTCTGGCTGTATTGACAAGTAATACTACAGGGTTAAGAGAACTATGGATAAGATTCTACCTATTGCTTCATGAAATACAGCTCAATGAACAAATTTCATCGGCATTATTACAGTAACATAAATGACTATACTGTAAACGAAGGCACCAACTTGTCAGAAGGTAAGAGAACATCCGCTACCACAATAAATCTATTGTAGAGATTTCCTCAGAACGATGTATTGTTTTTATATTCAAAATACTTACAATACAAACTCTGATCAGCATCTACCCGGTAAATGTAGGTACATGGAGACCAGTTCGGGATTGTGTGTCCACACAAAGGGCAGGCAATAACTACTTTACTTAAAAAGTAAAAAGTAACCATTAGTTATTCCTACGTAGTAATTTAAGTGTTAACAACAAAGAATCCTTCACCAAGTCATTGTTATCGCCAATCATTGAAGCCATTCACGAAATATTCCAGTAGGAACACCATAGGATAAAACAGTGCCACACTTCTAAACACATCTCTGTGAAGGAATAGGAGCTCACGTACAAGGATTCTGTTAAGCCTCTATTATGGTAGCATATTACACTTTCCACAGACAAGATAAATGTCGAGCACGCTTATAATTCTTTTTATTTTAATTTGCGCTCTGTAGTAATTATCTTTTTGCCTTCACGTGTTCCGGTACAAATGTGAAAACACTATCTCAATATGAGGACTACTTTTTATACTGGAATAAAACATAACTGGAGATTTTAAGATAAATAATTTAATAATGTAACAGTGAAAGCGCCGAGACGCGGTCCTTTCCTTTACACAAGTGGGAATCGACTAAGGAGTGGAGATGTGAATTCTGGCATTATGTCGGAAACGTCAGTGGCCCTGCGTACGGTACAGTTAGTTGACAGTGAGAGAACACAAAATAGACGTCCTTTCCACGACTAACACAATGTAGAAAATCTGAAGTGTCATAAATCAAACAAGCAATTACGTTTGCATGAGAAGACACGACGAGTTCATTAAGCAAGTCTCACTTGTAACTTTTTTTTAAATAATTTAACCGGGTCTTGTTGATCCAATAAATCTACTGAAAGCATTGCATATAACTTCAAATTTTAATTGATGAAAAATATCTAGTTGTTCGAAGAGTACATACTGTTTACTAAAGTACAGTATATTTACCTGCTGTCCGTATTCCACTCGTCTGCTAACCTGTAACAGTAAAACAGCTGTATTAGACATGTTTATTGAATAAAATGGTTTATATATATATATATATATATATATATATATATATATATATATATATATATATATATATATATGGAAACAGAAAGGAAGAAATAAAGACGAAAGCTAAGGTGATTTTCCGTGTGATTTTATCAAGATTTATCTTATCCACGTTTTCATTGTGGATTTACATGAAAAATATAATATATATATATATATATATATATATATATATATATATATATATATATATATATATATATATATATATATATATATATATATATATATATATATATATATATATATATATATATATATATATATATATATACTACCGTTACGGAAAATCATTTACCATCAGAGCCTACTGTAGAAAACAGACAAAAAGTTTTAACAATTACAGATAATATATAATGAAAACGAAACATTGTTCTAAAATTTACCTTCCGCAAAACATTTTTAAAACGAGTATTATAATTTAAAAACCAATAAAAAATGACGGGAGACCACCGTACAAAACTATCAGAAAAAAAAACAACTAAAACAAACAGGGGGTAGTATGACCTTAATTAAGACAAGCCTTAGTGAGAAAAACAATTACAAATGGGTGGCTTTACTTTATACCGATACAGGGCTTCCATTATGAGGAGGTCCGTCTCACAGTGCTCCTGCAAAGAACTGAGAAATCACTGTGAAAACGAAATGGCCCTGTTGGTAGGCGTGGTTACGGATAGCTGAATGTGGTGGTTGCGTGATTAACTGGCATGTTCGGACGGAACGACCCAAGTGCTCATGGATGCGAGTTATCAAATGCCTTTTTGTTTTACCTATATACTGTATGCTGCCCTACAGCTTTGAGACTAGTCTAAGAGAAATTTTTTGTTCGAATTCACTGAGAAGTTTCTTAAGTTTGTTTCTAAAGGTGAAAGTGAGTGGGCCTGTGTACGGGATGTTGTAACAAACAGAATATTTAGGAACAGTGTGACTGTGTAGGACCAAAATTCCTATTACGGGTTTTGTCTATAAATGTATCCGGAAATCTCTTAGGGAAACCATTGTTAAAGAGTACAGTAGCTCCTTTATATATGTCAGTTCAATGTCCAGATGTAAATAGCTTGAACGTGTATTAAAGGCTCTATCGGTAAGAGTACGCGAATCGGTTACCCAAGACAGAGGCGAGCAGTATATCTATTTGGCCGGAACTCTGTTTTTGTATGCACGTGTTTTTATCAATTCGAAAATAATGGAAAGTTTGGGTAAAAATTATTTACACATAGATGAACAACCTGATTTAATCTTGATCACAGTAGTGTCGCTGTGATGTCCAAAGTCTTTATTGTATTTATTTTTAAAGGGGAGAGGTCAAACAAACGTATCATTAGTCATTGCATTTTTTTTAACTCAATTTCTTAGTTTGGAGACATCATCGCTTTTAAACGGCGATAATAGTGCATCACCGTGAAATACGAGGGAGCGAAATGGGAGACGATCCAGTTGGGCAAGAAATGAAACAAACCGACGGAGGTGAGAGTTCTGAGGGCGATGATGGAAACAGTCAGGAGGTCGGTGACCGTGATGGTACCCTCCCCTCCCTCCTCCCCAATGTGCTATACAAAGTTACAAAACATTCAGATGACTTTTGCCACTCCCATTCTTGTCTTGAGACCCGTCCATACACCACTACACAGACTAATGATGATGATGATAATAAATAATAATAATAGTTCATTTTCCGAGATTTAGGTAGACGTGCCAACAGACTTCGCAATATATAAACAACAAAACAGCCAGCCAGCCTCAACAATGAATACCTTGAGTACATCCCCAGAAGTGAACTGACAACGTAGACCAGTGGTGAAAGTTCAGTTGACTACCCAAGCTTGTGTGTGACTGACCCGGCTCTCAAGTCGTCTGGTTCTATGGGGGTGCTATAAGCAGACTGACCCAAACATTTCACTTAACAAGTTAGATTATACAGTTCATAGTACAACGATTCACTAAGACAATATCCAATTTGATGTTGTACTGACAAAATATATGAGTACAGTATACAACTATCTTATATAGAGAATACACAAAAAGATACAGTCCGTCCGGCAGGGATGTTAGTGGCTAAATACGTGAAAGCACAGCTCGTGAAGCAATTGGTTAAGGGTTTTAAGGTTATGTTATGAGATACGTAAAGTCTCGTTCAAGATTCTTTGAACACTGCTGGAGACAGCCGGCAACTCGAGGCCAATTGTTTACTAGAGTACGCAGTACAAATCATGAATAAATGTAAAAGTGATCGGTGATTGGTTACTTAGTTCCCCGTTGCTTAATTTCATGATTGGGCTTTGTTGTTTCGTATTATATTATACTGCGTACTATAGTAAACAAACGGCCTCGAGTTGCCAGCTGTCTCCAGCAGTGTTCGAAGAATCTTGAACGAGATTGTATATTGCACGTAACACCTGTACAACAAACAGCCACACGAATCCGTATGATATAGACAAGGGAACGGCAAGACATGGAAAATTATAATATGACAACAACGTGTAAAGATTTCATATAAGACTGAAAATGTGATCACGGCACGACAAGGGATCAATAAAAGGTGTTCGAAATCTTTATCGGGTAATAACGTTTGAGAAGAAAATTGATCCCTTATACAGTTATGTCCTGCATCGCGATGGAAGTTGTGTTGTGAAATGTGTCCATGAATGAAGTTAGCAGTGGGCAGCAGGTGTAAGTTTTTTAAATAACAGCCTGCATAACTTAATCATCAATGTAACTAAAGTAATATAGTTTCATTCAGTTACCTGACTCTGAAACCTCAACTCCCCTAACTCCACATATTTTGTTTCATCATCTTCACTACACATTATTCTTTGTATTTATGATCACCAATGACGCTCATGTCATCAAACTCAAATTCTTATGCTAAGTTAAATCCCATGTCGTCTGATTGGACTGTTATGACGACATATCACACGTGCTGTACGTCTCATGTTTATTATCAATTGAATATTTATACCTGATGAACGCTCGTGCAATCTCATCCGAATATCCGACACATGACCGGTCATAAGAGGATCGAATGTTCACCTCAGGCGATTAAAGCAGTTCACGTAATCAGAATGGAATGACTCGAATGTTCCCGTAATGTAACTCCCTCTGGGGTTCATGTGACTTCGTCGAGCGTGTCATCTAACCTTTAACATTCACTCGCATCTGACTAGCTTACAACTCGTACTACACTACAGTCACTATCTCGCGTTTACTTAAAAGTCCACTTTTTAAGATTCTAAAAACTGGCGTCGTCAAAAGCTTATTAGTTCCGCAACAGTCGTACACAAACGTCCCTTGAAATAATCCTCGCTGTCATTCCGTGTTATATGATAATACCCAGTTGTTCATTGAGAGGGCTACACTCACAGTTCATTCAATGATATTTCGTGGTTCATTCATAATGAAACCCGTGGGTCATCCAGTTATTTCGAGGTTCATTCACGTCGGTGTTTCGTGGTTCATCCCCCAACATATTTCGTGAGTAGTTCACAAAGCTGTTCAATTAAATGAAAATATGTAATTTTAGCTAAGTGCCACTCCTAGACTAGTACGTCAACAAAAATAGCAATGAGTTTATTCTCCCCACTTTATATAATTTGCGACTCAAGGCTCTCTCTCTCTCGTGTGTCTGCGTGTCTAAGTGATCATTCACATCTACCCAGGATTGTTATCTTTCTTCTTCGCTCTTTTCATTCCTTAAAGCATAAGTACTGCCGATAACCCACATTTCTCTCCCTACCATTAACATAACCCACAGTATTCTGGGACTGATCCCCTTATAATCTATTACCCAACTCCACATTTAACCAGGCACTTCACCTGGCATTGCTCACCGTTTCAGACACTCTCCATACTTGTCCCCAGGTGAGTTACTGGCCCGATACTTCAAAACTAAAGTAGCGAGCGCGCGCGCGCACACACACGCACACGCACACACACACACACACACACACACACACACACACACACAGGCTGCAACTCTATTAATAAACCGTTTATTTATATTATTACACAACACATTTTTTTTATTTCTAAATATTATGCACCCAAATTAATTTTAACCTTGACTGCAAATTTAGCAGAACAAGGTTACCACTAAGATTCTCTTCAGGCCATACTTGAAGACTATGATAACAGAACACGTTATTAATTAAACTTGTCTGAAATATTCTTAAAGAAATACTAATACAACTCCCTTAGTTAAATCCATCGCTGTAAATTCGAATTATCCTGTTCACAACACCCAAACTGCTAAGACGGATGGGTGCACGGATAGTATTGAAGCATTTTCAAGCTCGATTATCGGGTTTCCAATACGGTGTTCCTTCTCCCCAAGCTAAGAGACGACACAACTGGTGTGTTTATATTCACGAAGTAATTAGATGTTAATTCAAATAGTAATTTGCCTCTTACAACTGGCTCGAAACGTGAAATTCTATAAATTCGACTGCCGAAATGGATCAGAGTATTATTGCCAGTGTTCGCCGGGAGAGAATAAACAGTATATTTAACAATTATGCTCGTGAACATAACGTGTATTGTTGATGATGAACACTGTGCTGTATACCTTTACAAGATACGGTTAATTCTTTCTGCTTTTCTTCCCCAACTGAGAAAAGTCACTGTAAGTCCTTGGTACGTCTTCCTTACGTGAACAAAACTCTCCTGTTCCATCCACTTCCTGTCATCTCAAAATGTATCTCAGCTGACAGTTTACAAAACTTCTTACACCAAAACACTTCAATATTAAGCAATTGTCAACAATAGAGCACAAGACTGTTGTAGTTATAAATAGAACGTTACGTAACCGACCAATTAGGATCCGCGGCACAATAGCTGGGAGCCAAGGTCAAAACAGCGGCTCCCAGGGAATGAAACTAGTGCTAGTCGGGGCTAGTTAAGTTACCAGACCTGATAAAAACTTCCCTGTGCTAACCTGGTTGTTTATATTAACCAAGAACATTTCCTCTCCTCCCGTCGACCGAGCCATATCAACTACTTTTAACTACACCACAAATAAATAAACGTGGCAATGGTGGTCATATTTCAAATGAACTTAATGAAGATGACAACAGGTATTGAGTATAATAATATGTATGTACTTAAGTAAACTACTGTTCACTATTTGTCAATCACCCCATCCATCACAGTTACGCAAGCACACATTTCACTAAATAATAAAGGAGTGCAATGAGAGAGGGGGGGGTGCAGTGGGAATCTATTCACAAATACATTATGCAAAATAAATATAAAAATTGAAAAGGACCGTGGTGGTTCATTTAGTGTAGTGGAACTCCTAAAACAAATGATGGGGATTCTTTCACTTTGTAGTAAACGTAGTAATGAATACCTAAATAACCACTGTGCTTGTGTGAGTTACAATCATTCCTCCCTACGTCCCTGAAAGCCGTAATGGAAGCTACAGTGTCTCAGGAAATTCTGCAGCATTTTAGCATCGTTTGTGTAGAGTAGGGTAATCATTCAAGTGCCACCCAAGAAATTTATTACACCAAGTCACAAAACAATAACAACTACCGGCAGATTCAATTGTTTTCATGGCGTGTGACGGAGAAGTTCGAGGTCTTATTCACTCAAGGTGGTGGTAATGGACTCTGAAGATCTGTACATAGTGAAAACGCCCTCCACGTGAAAGAAAATATATTAATTAAATTTCCTTCCAGACATATCATTCCCGAATAATTCAAACACTGTTATGTACTTCTGTCCATTATCACCTCCCTGAAACTGACAACGGTACGAAATATCCCGAGAATAAATATATGCCGTGAGCATGCTAACTTAGTGGTTAAAAATAGGTATAAACTGGAGCCAACCGTGAAGGCTGCAAACTGATGTAGTAAACTGCAATGCTGACACGAAGGAGGGACGAATTTAGACTTCATTATGTAAAGTTAAAATACTAGTACAGAAACGCAGTATTTTTTACCACCCATCCCAAAAACCATATTTCAATTAAATTCATATCTATACAAATTCAAGTCGACTCTCCCTCTGGATTTTAAATGTGTGTGAAGCCAAAGACCATCTTCGTTCATCAAAGGGTAAAACTGCCCCCCCCCACACACACGGGTACGGAACCTTGTGTACCCTGAGCCAAATGGGGCAAACGTGTGCTGGGCTATTGGCCCGGGAGGTCATACCCCGCCGGCTGGCTAGACGTCGCCCGTTATACCTGGCCATCACCCCCCACACTCCCCCTCCCAACCTCTTGCATCACCGCCACTTAACTGTCCATACCCTCCAGCAGTTCTTCACCTGTAAACCAGCATTTTACTATCCCACGCCTGACATTAATTATATTCATTTAGGAAACAGGAAGATTTTAGTTTCCCTATTCAAAAGGCTGACTTACTTACGTGCCACTGACGTAAAAACAAACAAATGAACAATCAAACAATAGACACCGATGACTGTCATTACAAGATGAAGGAGCCGCTGGCAACTCAAGAAGCGTGTGTGTGATTATTTACCTGTACTAAATTAGGCGCAAGCAGCATTGGCTCCAAAATACAGTACTCTTTTCCCAAGATAACACCGACGTTAATGACAACTGTATATGCAGACTCCAAATTCTGAAATACGTTAAAGTAACAACTTGAGGGAGAAAGCACAAGTCGTCACAAATGCTGGAAAGTCACGTGTATTTTTCTCAATTTCTTCCCGGCAGTTTCTCCGGAACAACATTGTTATCTATCATCTCTACTTAATGTGTTGTGAATCAAGTTTAAAAAGACATTATTCTAAACACACTTTCCAAGGTTTTTAAGGCAGCTTTCTACGCTCTTCATCCGCTCTGCAAATTCATTAGTCTTGACTCTTGAATCCAGTCTCGTAATCAAAAGCTTTCCCCAAAACACTTTGATAGCAAACGCATCACGTCGTTCCAAGATCTCAACAGACTTGTCCATACGACCAAACCTTTTACAAAAATCAACCCCTCTAGGCGACCTGGCTATCGTGGTTATAAAATTATCTACATAAACATAATTCGGAATCCAAAATCCAATGTCACTGTACAGTTTTATGTGGTCCCCGTCATGCCTCAAACAATACATTGGTCTCGGTGGAGGACATTCGCTTGTCGCGGCTTTTGTCCGGTCCCTGAATGCTGACAAAAACAATTTACTCGAGTCTGAGCTCTTGTGTAGGAGGGAGGAGGGGGGGGAGGTGTTAATAAGACGTGTGACTGTTCACTTTAGTTTTGCCGTGTCTGGTGGTTTTTATGTCGCTCAGTTCAGTACATCCATCCGTTGTGTAAGTTCTGCTGCTGTGTTTCCCTCAGGTTCTGTATCCTAACTGTTTCTTTTTACATCTGGCAAGACAACAACTACCATTAGTATGTTTACATCTCTGGCCATAAATTTACTCTACCATCAATTTGTTGTCTTTGGTACAGTAAATTCTAATTTTCTCCAGTGCAGAGTTTTTATAGGCGGAGGTCTCGTCCCCATTAATCAACAAGTACATCTGCCCACACAAGAGGTGGGGCTCGGTACTAGTACTAACCCCGATGAACTTTTATAATCCTGATCATTAGCTCACCAGCTCATATTGCGTAAGTGTTTGTGCTTAGTCACAATCTGGCGCTATACTCTTGTCTTTATCGACGAAATCAATATATCGGTATATTCATTCTTTAAGTCACATCTCGGTAAACACTCACCCAGTCATTTAGTGTACCATTGTGTACTGCATTTCCTTGTCTTCGGGCCATATTTTTAGATTAGTTTTATGACCTCTAAATACTTCACGGCCACAATAGCAAGTGTTCAAAGGAAAAATAATGACAACTTTAATTTTCTTTAGACCTTTTGCCGCAAGTCTAAAACGTGCTTTAACCTCACTTTAAAACAGGAGCGCCTTGGGCATGGTGACCACCCTGAGAATGACTTGCCCACCAGCCCTGCACCCCCCCACGTACACATTATACTCCTATCACAATAAGAGAAAGCCACCAAACTTCCATTATCTTCCTAAATCCTAAAGATGCCGCAAGATTTTAACACAATTAACCATATTTGTCTTTGGTATACTTAGAACATATCTGCAAGTTCTTTAACGTAGATTAGTCTGTACGGTGCACACCATCTGCTAGAAGGAAACGCTTGATAAAGCTCACTATCCCCAGCTTGATGCACTACAGACTGGCCGCTGTCTCTCGCTAATTTACATCAAACAGATAATCAAGCATCTCTTAATAATTAAAGCTCCTCCCTTTGTTGTTCATTATACAATACAACTGGTGAAAAATACAGCCAGATGATATTAACTGTACAGCATACTTCTTCCTATCACGACTGTATTTAGTAAAAGGAAGAAGCCTATTACACAGGTTTAATTCAGTACAATATAAATAACTACACACCTACACTAAATATAACAAAGGAAATAGCTGTTAATTCCTTACTCCAACTTCTTTTAGCCACACAAATTTTCTGCGATTCGTTTCCCTTTAATTCCAAAGACTCATTGCGGCCTCAGCACAACAAGAAATGAAGTCAATAGACCTTGGTGATTTGATATTTATTGTTCTTTGTTAAGAGTTATATAAAAAATAAAAATACTCTTGACACTAACTGTAATGGACAGCTGATGTAATTTCATTTCCTTATTATTACTATTCTTTGATATACGTTATAGGAGTCTATATAAGGGTTCTCATTAAAATTACTCAACTTCTAAATGTCAAGTTGTTTTTTTTTTATTAAAATCTTTAACGCTTGTTAGTCAACAGACGCACACGCGAATTAAATGCATTACCCCTACACTTGTGATTCTCATTGGTCGGCGGCTATCAACATGAGGTACGGTATATACTCCTGGATCCTGAGCTGAAGTTGGTAATTGTTCACGTCGTACGCGTCATGGAGTGAGTGGATGAGTCACAAGGTCAAAAACTATTATTATCGTACTAGTTTAAATCTCCGTCGTATTTTGTGTACTATCGTTACCTGTACTACACTGGCTCGTGTTTGTATAATACACAGTACAATATATTGCTACGATAAATTAAATACTCAGCTTATACAGGTAAGTGAGTGTGTGTGTGTGTTTCCGCTGGCCCATTAATTTTTTTTACTCCCTTCACACATCTCTGCGCAATATGACTTATAAACTTACGCATCATTTGGTTATACGTACTGTAAAAAAAAATATCTCCCAAACACAAATTCATTAACACTAAGAATAAAGCTGTCTGATTACATTTACTAGTGCAAATGGCGAAACGCATCCAAAGCTACTAGTGGGCCAGTATGGAGAATGACGACTATGAACCTGTTGTAGGTACACGTGGTCGCTCAAACAATTATTGTGCAACCATGACTCACCGCTACTCTACTTCGCTCTGGACTGCCTCAAGGCCTGTGCCATTACTCAAGGCTGTCGTTGATGCGATGTAAACATTGTCACCCCGACGCATCAGTTTAACGCTTTCGACTATAGTTCACCAGGAGGTTAGTTTGGAAAGTTAGTCACTACTGCAGTGTGGTGTTTGGCCAAACTGCATTAGTTATCTCAGGGTTAAATAGCTTGCGATGGCTGGCAACCCACATGCCTACAAACACCTTGATAAGCACACTGGAGCTTATCAGGGTTCTCTTTTCCCAGAGTTTCTTGTATCCATAGGTGTCAAAATTAGAGTTAAATCCTGAAAGTCAACATTATTCAAAATACTGTTTTTGTCTCTCTCCCATTATTTTGTTTTTGTTTATACAAATCAGGAATAAATATTCTAATGTGTTTCTCCCAAGTGTTGCTGGCAACCTTTCTGCGCTGAGTGCTCGAGTTTCCAATATAAAGCACAATACATGTAATCATTATCAATGCTGTAAATTGCTAGAGTAACACACAATTATGATAAATACAGTAATCCAACTTTTCTTCAGTTTAATCGTAAAGCTTGATAATTTTTTTCCTTCGGCTAAAATACGAAATAAACCATAAATTGTGTTCTTGTCTGTGGTTTGCTGAAAAGCATCAGAAACATTATAATTGTAAACTTTCGAACACTCAACATTCATCACTATTTTCATGGCCTCCGCTAAACGGTGTCAATGTTAATAGTCTGCTGCGATCAACGTCAGATACGTGAACGATAAGATTTAGTAATCAAAATTTTATATTCATCCCCAATAGTTTATCTTTGTATCCCTCTGATTCTTTACAGTACTGTACTGCCACACTGTCTCGTACGATAGGCTAACAGTACTTGTTTCCAAATGTTATTAGAGGGAGTACCGTACACACCACAAGCCCCACGTGAACCAATACATTGATTCGTCGTTTAGTGGTACTGACCCTTCATTCGACAATTTTTTCTTACATTTTCTATTATTATTTACGGTATATTGATAATCTTTCACACCTGGTGAAGCTTGCATTTTTCGTAATGATTTACCTGGAGCTTTCCTCGGAGGTCACGTCTTCAATCCCACTGGGGTTGGCTTGGATAGGTCTGATTATTTTTCCATTCACACTTTTACATACAAGTACCTTTAAAATCAGTATAGTATTGTGTAATCGAAATGGAGGAAGTAATCAAATTCAACAGTGCAATGGATGTAGTGGATAAAAGCGGTTAGTATACAGCCAAGTTGTGTGGGTAGCGGGCAGAGCCGTCAGTGTTGCGGAGGTGTGGGTGGAGGCGAGCCAGGCCGTGTACCAGCGCCTCAGGCCAATAGTCTCCTTCACAGCCAGTAGAGCGTAACCTGTGCTACTGCCTCATCCCCCTACTTAAACGCTGAAACACAACGTTTCACACTTGCTGGATCCAGCATTGAACTTGTCATACAGTAGAGTGTATCAGGCATAGTACTTAGCAAATAAGAAGCTCCATCAAACAGTACATAATACTTTATACCGATCTATAAAGAGAATTAACGAGTGTCCCTCGTAAAGAGAGTACCGGGTACAATATTTATGGACCAGTACACTGCTCCTTGCGGGGATTGACCTCATTACGCTTGGATCACCACTGCACAGCTTTACACACAACCTGCTTTGCTTCACCACGTCACATGAAATAAGATATGCAGCATCTTAATATCTAACATTTACACTTTTATTTAACGTGTCTTTCACACTGGGTTAACATATTAAGCTTAAACACAGCATATTCTAATCAGTATTCTCAAATTTTATTTTTCCTTCAAATTTATGAATTATTAAGAGTCTTAATCAATTAGCTAAACTCCCACCAACAGGTGGTAAATGCAAGGAGCATAAAGTCTTCCAGGATAAAAATACAGTATGTACAATTGTATTACACTTAAAGCAGGAAGCTTGTGAAGAAATGCCTTAATTTCATTACATTACTTTGAATTCTATAAAAGAGTCTTCTGGGCTGGAGGAAGTGACTCATAAAAATACCCAAGACAACCGTGGAATCGAGAGGGGGAGTTGGGGGGGAGGGGGTTCGTCCGTTCCTCTTCAAGTTCACCCTTGTTCTGAATATAGTTTGCAACGCAACAACTTATTTGATGATTTGAATCGAGATACATTAATTCTTTCAATGGTTAAACAATTTTGAGCTGGACACGGGGTACGGCCCACCCTATCACACGGACGAGTGAAACGGTGACTTGGGTGGCTTGTCTAACTCTAAAGTACCGAGTCATTTATAACTTGCAGTAGTACAATACGGTACTGCCAAATAGAACTACCCTCGTGCTTTATACTATATATAATAAATTAAACACAACACCCCACATCCTACGATAGGAATGTGATCTAAAATTTCACGGACTTTGTTTTTCCTTTGCCGTCAATGTTTTTTCCCTACAATTTCCCTTAACGCAGTGATGGTCATTTATAAGTTAGCAGGAAGATAAACATTATTAGGTCTGGGTCCCGTACTCTCACTCATAACACCAGTTCCCGTCCATAATGAGGTCCAGTAAAGGAATCGAATGACACTTATAGAAACGAGATCCTATTATTGCATTACAGCATTTTCAAAAACACAATATGAATAGGGCTTCCTTCTGGTCAATTCCGCTTAAATGAGGCAGATAATGAGCGGAGTCATGTCCAACGTCCTATTACCTCGTACTGTACCTTTACCACACGTTATCCAACACATTCACCACTTCAGTCGGGTCACCAAAGACCTTTTAACTCCTTTTATGTCAACATGTAGAAAATGGAGGATTTGTTCCACCTTTCATTCTCCCATATCCAGAGTCCAAACTCTTGCCTCATTGGACTCAATGATAATAAAATTAATTGGAGATGTTGCAAACGGTTGACTTCATTATGTTAATTTAAAAAGTAACTCATTCATAAACGTAGACAAATCGTTGGAAAAACCACGAAATCCAGTTTTAAATGTCTCTGCCATGTGCCTTCTGTGATGGGATGACATTGGTTTAGTGTAGCTTAGATGACAACCCTACCTATACAGTACAGCACTAGTTTTACCCATGAGAACGACAGGGAACAGGTAGACGATGAAGAGGGGAAGCATGAGGGGAGGTAGAGTAGAAAGAGTGTATCATGGTGTGAGAAGGGGTAGGAGGTGGTGGTACGAGTATTGAAGTATGAGGGGGAATGAGGTGGTGGGGACACCACAGGGAAAAAGGGTTGGGGCTGAGGGCGAGAACCTCTCGCTCCCGGATCCTTCCCTCATTGCCTCGCACACCATCTCCGTGAGTCGCCACATTATAACCCCCATGATACTAGAGTTGCTTTATCATATCACCTTTCATAAAAAAATATAGACCCTGCGTACGATGTATCAACACTACTAGCAAACAACAGTCTTTCAAGGCAGCTACAAAACGAAGCACTTGTTCCACTGACCCAAAACTGTTCCGATATTCCTACATGATTTGACCTTTAAACGTGTACAGCTTTCGCAAGGAATTACTGCTGTTGTGCAATACATTCAACAAGTACCGACTACCGTAACTTACTTGTGTAATATTTACGTGTTCACGCTGTCAATATGCAGCACCCAATCAAATTATTGTTGGCAATGCTAACCTGATAATATGCATCACCGACAAACAACTTAAGACTTAATACTCAAAATACAAGATGGTTCTAGGTTTTCTCTTCCAACATAACTGCACAGTCAGGCTATTTCAAAAGAACATCTTATTACCGCCCATCACCTACTGTATATATTGTACGCGTTAGACCTGACTCTACATCAGGGTTCCCTTCATGTACTTCTTCGTCAACAAAATAGTGAGTCACTATTACCCACTTCTAATAAGCAAGGTGGGGCATATCAAGCCTATACAAAAAGAATGCAGGACTGGGTGATATGACGAAATACGATTTGTCACAGAAACCTTGAGGTGTGGGAAAAAAGCAGCTGCATGACGTCAAGAGTATATGGGTGGACTAACAGATGGGTGGCAGATGAATAAATCAGCAGAAGGGAAACGTTTAAAGCACACAACGGATAGCAGAGCTCTGTGGAGTGGGGAAAAAACATAAAACAAGAAAACTGAGGGAACATAAGTTAGCTAAATGATACAACAGGAGGAATGGGCAGACATATAAGCCATAAGAAGGCAGAAGGTAGAGATGCAGGTGGGTTGAGAATGAGTATGGGACAGGACACTGTAAGAGGAACATGAGCAGGTAAACAGAGAGGGTGTCATGAAAACATCAACAGGGTGACAGAAAGCGTGTGTAGATGACAGTAAATGTGTAGGGTGAATGGTGAAGCAAAGTCTGACAGATACCTTGGTTAAAAAATGGATAAATAGCAGAGGGAGGATGGGAACACTAGTAGGATGACACAGGCTACAAGGACAGACTTCCCATCAAACATAGATGACCATGCAGGATGGGAGAGGGAGCAGTGGCGGGCATGCAGGATGGCAGAGTATTGACGGGCATGTAGGATGACAGGGAGCACTGACGGGCATGCAAGATGGCAGAGGGAGCATACAGGCATGCAGGATGGCAGAGGGAGCATACGGGCATGCAGGATGGCAGAGAGTATTGACGGGCATGGAGGATGACAGGGAGCACTGACGGGCATGCAAGATGGCAGAGGGAGCATACAGGCATGCAGGATGGCAGAGGGAGCATACGGGCATGCAGGATGGCAGAGAGTATGGACGGGCATGTAGGATGGTAGAGCAAGCATAGACGAGCATGCAGAATGGCAGAGGGCACATTGACAACAGGCAGGGTGGCAGAAGGAACATGGACAGACAGGCAGGCAGGGGAGCATGGATGAAAAGGCCGGGTGGCAAGTTCAGCATAGAGCGCATGGGTAGATTAAGTAGTTTAGCACAAGGAGCATGGGAATATTAAGCACTTACGCATAGGGAGCATGAGCAGATATTTAGTTCAGCATGGACGGGCACGGCCAGATACTTAGTTTAGCATGGGGGACACGGGCAGATTAATTATGTACTTTGCACAGGGGGAATGTACATGCAGGCAGGGTGAAGGAAGCATGAACTGGTGGAAGTGGGAACATGGACAAGAAAGCAAGGTGGTAGATGGAGGATGGGCAAGCAGGGTGGCAGAGAGAGAGGGAGAGAGAGAGCGTGGGCAGAGTGAATGGCCGCATTGGTAGGGACGGAGTGGCGGCAGAGGATCGATGGTGACCGTGGGTGGGCGTGAGTCACCCAGCCAACCGCTGAGTCAGGCTCATCCACATGCTACACACCGCCACTCCACCACTAATCAACAACACAATGATCAAAGGTGTATCGACAAGATGAACTGTAAACTTACCACCTGTTAACACGACCATACAACAACCGGACAGTTAAGTTTGGTATAGTACGACAAACGTGCACGACAATTGTGAGAAACGTTGTCCCTAAGCGCGGAAACGACTGCTGCTCTCTCTCGCCTGTTTTCTGTGTGATGAAGAGAGAAGATCCCACGTCGTTTTAGTTGTGGATTATCTCAAGTTCAGTCACCCTGTTCGTAACAATGATAATAAGTAAATTAAGTTTTAAAAGCATTTAAAATCAACAATTTGTTTTTAAATATCAAACTTTAATCAATTTTCGTGTAACATGTAGGTTAACCTTAGAGCAAATCTGATCAAGCAGGTGGTAGTTGCATGCAGCCCAACATATTGATTACATCCTGGGTGATCAAGTATTTCCCAAAGTCATCCAATTCTTAATTGTATGATAGTTGCTATATTAACTCTCAACAGTTTTTCATATTTAGTTGAAATCGTACGTCCAAGTAGCTCGATTCCTTATTAACGCATGCAGAAAATCCATGGAGCCTAAATAGTGTTTCAGTGGACGCTCTTGTTTAAGATTCAATGGTATGAAGTTAGACATAGTGCCTCTCACAATGAAGAAATCATTACATGAACCAGGACAGTTAAGGGCTTTATATGGGAATAAGATTAGTAATTTGCCTAAAATAAACACATTGCATGTATATTGTGACGGTTCAGTTATGTCAAATGGCAGGGCAGGGTGTGGGATCCTCTAAGACAGTACAAGGAAATGATGACATCAAAATTGGACTTCGGTTGAGCAGTTTTATATCATCAACACAAGCTGAGTTATATGCAATGTTAGTAGGATTGGAAAATGTTGTAAATATGTATAAAGATGCATATTTTTTTTTTGATAGTAGGGCAGCTTTGGATTCTTTGAACAGTGGGAGTCCAGTCTTTGAACACATTATTGGTTCATGTAGAAAATAGTAAATTCAATAAGGAAAAATGGCCATAATGTTCAATTTGTATGGGTCCCTTCACATGTGGGCATTGGTCTTAATGAAGCAGTAGATATAATAGCAAAAAGAGCCACGGAAAAGGCCGAGATCGACATATGTAATAAAACCTTGAAACAATTAAAGAGCAAATTACGGAAAATACAATCAATAGAAGATAATTTCAAAAGGAATGAAATATACGAGAAAAGTGAAACAATGAAACATTACCATGTTCTCATGAACACAAAATTTACATATGGGAAAAATAGGAGTAGGTGGAAAGATTCAGTGTATATGAGGTTAAGATTAGGATATAAATATTATTGGGAACTTGGAGCTGAGAGAAGTGAACAGGATAAAGAATGTAGAGTTTGTAGAACATCCAGATCCCATACCCTGCCACATTATATACTGGAATGCCCATTGCTTAATGTATATAGAAATGCCCATATAAATAATGTCCCCAAGCAAATAGAGTGGATGTTTAAAAATAGGAAAATAGATGAAATATGAAAGAAATATAGAAATTTTGCATCTAGAATATAACTATGTATGTATGTAACTGATTATAAGAAATATTAGGGATTTATGTGAGTCCTGAGAGGGACATTCCTGGACTGGGGTGGGGATGACTTATGTCACTTCATCCCTTTGAGATGTATTAATGTTTTTTGTATCTCAATAAACGTATCAATCAATCATGGTATGAAGCTTCTAAGGTCGATACCATTAGGCCACACCATACATTAAATAGTCTGCATACTTCCCTATACTATCGCGTCCCTGGGTGTACCAACTGATAGAGAGATAATTCACAATACTGTATCAGCAGTACATGACGGCAGTAGACTGTATTATCATCACCAAATGCTGAGATAACACCATGTGGAGATGATCTTTCAATAAAGAATGCATAACTGTACATTGATTTTTCATTTAATTCCGACGTTAAAATCATGTATAGCAGCAAGCATAAAAGCTTTTGTTTTATCCATGCACAGATATATACATTCACACGTACCTATATGACCAATTATTTACCAATAATTATGTTTACTACAGGAGTTTGGCTGCCAACAGAGTCGTAGCTGCCATGTTCATGCACTATTTTTCTCGATGATACTGTACACGCAACAACACTATTATTGGGATATAGAACATGCTTGAATACTCAATCGCTTTATGGGGGGTATCAGTGTCATTTATAACATGATGCTAACCATGACAACAGCAACAAGTGCCTATACACAGTCGTAAAACTCTAAATTCAGAATACGTCCAACTTTACTCGTAGTCGACCCTGATCCCTGAACGCATTTCCAGTAGACGAATTTAAATACTGTATGTGATGCAAGGCTACAAAGATCACATGAAGATGGTGTGTATCTGTGGTTACCGTCAACAAGTTCCATGAAAAGTGTAGGTAAAATATTCTGATATAAGCCACAATAATTCCAGCAGTAGGCCAATGTAAACATTAAAACCAATTTGAACGAACACAGACGACGTTACAGGAGCACCCGAGCTGAAGAAAGACCACAAAAAGTAGTGGTGGGGCGATTACGCGAGCGAGCTAGGAACACTGTGAGCTTCCGTGTTAACTTGTTGATCCCTGACCAGTTAGCTGGGGTGGTGACAGCGTCTCAAGGTAACTGGCTGGTACCATGTGTGTTAGCCAACCCGACTCGCCTCTTGGTCCTGTGTGCCTCTTATCATATACCAAAAAATTGCGTAACTGCTAGGTCAATTAATATGAGTGCATGATAAGCATTCTTTTTCTGTAGCTCACGATAAATGATTCTTAGTCCTCTACTTAAAGAAATAAGGCACAAAGATTTCATAATTGATCAGGACACAAATGGCCATATTTGAAATAAAATATATATCCCATATTCAAATAATTTAGTTTCGTATACAAAAACCTATTTATGGAAATGCATTTTTATATTACACAGAAAAATGTACTTTGGAGAAATGGTCCGGCATTCTTATGGTCGAAGGAAACTGAACTCATATTCAGTTTACCACCTGTAGCTAATTAGGCTTACCTGAACTACATACTCCAATAAAAAAATCGTTGACTAGAAGTGGCGATAATTAACAAGACGCCTAACTATGAAAGTAGACGATGGCAAATGAGGTAACCTTTAACCCTCACAACACTACCAGGTAACCACGTGGCTTGGTGGTCGTAAGCATTAAGGCAAACAAACGATAAACCAGAGAAAATGCTACAAAGAGAGGCTGTGGTGGCGTAAGCACTCGTCTGTAGCGAGCCCGCGTCAGACAGCTCAAGAGTACCGCCACTACCGCGTGACACTAGGTTGGCAGCCCTGCTAGCATAAACACACCTACTTGCCAAGTGTCGCAATATATTACATTTACTTCCCTATAAGTTCCTATCACCTTAAATTACGTGACTAAACATATCTATTTTAATCCCAAAAGGTTACCAAGAGAGCGTATAGACCCATACAACGTTAAAATGAACCACTTTAAAGTACACCTACGCATGAACAATAAGTTACGATCACTCCTCACGGACCGAAAGCAACTTAACCACAACACTTGAAGGCCTCCAGCATTTAATAATTGCAACGGCATCTTACTAAACACAAGTTACGTAATAACCTTGTTTAAGAATTCTATGTCAAAATATCAATATATAGGATGCTATAATCAGCTGTGATCTGCACTATGGTTTGACGCAGTGACGGTAGCAGATACTGACCTAATGGAGATTAATAAATAAAAGGGTGGGGGGCGGCAAGGGTGTAGGGAGAGAAGAAACAGCTGTCTACATCTCACGACCAAACGGTGCTACCAAATTGAAATCACCAACCAGGATTTTCTAGAAAACAAAGACAAAGCTTATCAACATTTCAAAATCAGCTGGAAATTAAAAAGAAACTAGTGTACAAAGTATGTTATTTTATACAGTACAAAGCGGGGCATGGGCGGGTGTTGGAGAACAGATGAGAGTAAGGAGGAAATAGCTTGGAGAGGGTGTGGGGTAGGAGCCGGCACGGGCAGTGGAGCGGGCAAGACTGGGGACTGCGGAAACACGACCGGGGTCACCGGGGGGCACGGGTGGGGGCGAGGGTTGCCACTTCTTCCCGCTCATACGACCCCCTACCACCCAACGCTCCCCTTACTCCAGCTCTCTTCATAAACAACAATGCCCACCTCCCTTAAAACTACTAACATTTTCTACGAGTTCATTGTAGTTGGTCCCATCCTGACACTACTCAACACGCTTCGCCTTAAGTAAGAAAAGTCTCGTTCATGAAATTGTGTCGGGTGAGAGGGTTTAGTGATGACGATCCTCCTTTCTTTGTTCCCCGTCCCCCCGCCCCCCCCCAACACCATCAACACCTGCCTGCCCTCCCTTCCCTCTGCGCCCACCACCACCACAAACACACTATCTGTTCCGGCCCACCAATACCACAACTAAAGGAAAGAGAATCACGATATTTACTGGACCTTCCTTCGTCACTCACACCACACATGCAATGTTAATCATTCATAAGTTTTATTTTACATTTAACACAATCTTTATTCTTTCAACATTTGACCGAATAACTGTATGTACTATAAGTTAGAATGACCATGGTAACATTATGAGATGTTCTTATTACCACCATGCTATTGTACTATTCCATATGATACTAAATGTTACATAATACTTCCTGAAGATAAATGTATAGTAAATATCAGGTGCCTAAAAGAGAGCTCAGGTTCTCAACTAGCTCAGCCATGTTAATATTGTTAATATTATCCACTCTATCTGTGTTTTTCTGGCTAAAGAAACTGTTTCAATTAAATTCTCTTAGCATCATACTTCAAAACATAAGGTTAAAAAGTATTGAAACTGTTACCTGTTCTAGTTCAAATATGTACACAGCACGAATTCGTGGTGAAAAACAAAAAAAATAATACCGTTACGAAATACAGAGGTAGCTACTGAAAATTAACTGGCACATCTCCCTATCACAGCTACTTTCATCCAAAACCACCACAAGACGCTCACAAACCACCTCTAGCCGAGAGCGTTGAGGTCGAGGCTTCCCCCCCCCCCCATACAAGCTGGATAATGAAAAAAATATATACCTTAAGTTATTTCTACATATAACAGTGTGAACATGACCTTTCGTCCTCTTTACATTACTTAGTTGAAGCGAGTGTTGAGGTGGAGTAGGCGGTAGTTGAGTATAATAGACGAGTGAAGTAACTCGGGGTCACGCACACTGAAGTGTTCTGGCTTTGGCGTAGCAGTTACCCGTTCCACGGCCCCACCTTTACCATGTGGTTATGTCACAGGTGCAACTCATCTGCAGTTATTGTCATCTGATGATCTTTTCCCACGAACTCTCCAATAAATGAAGGGACTGATTACATTATATCGCTATTATTTGTAACTCAAGTGCACTTATTACGTGCTTCAATGAACTGTTGTTGAGCTAAGCCTACTTCGAGTACAGGACTTCAGTGTGTTAAGCAAACTAAAGTGTCATTCCACATGTCGACGGAGACAATTACATCTCCCGTTTCATGTGCATTACGATGGTATTTACATCAAAATCTACAAAACTTAAGAATTGTTTTTCGTGATCATAAAAACACAAAAAAGCACAATAATCCGAGAAAAAATCAGAATGCCTGCTAGACTTTGGGCCAAGTCAGCAGTGCACAAGAGCAGAATTAGAACAAATCGACAATATTATAAATAAAAAGCCTATTACTGTAGGTTAGCATCATCAAAATTTAATATACAAGGCAAAGGCAGTTGATGCATTATGATAAGAATCAAGGTCAGCAAGACAGCACCGGAAACGATGATAAGCAGCAACACAGGCACCACCAACGTCCACATCAGCAGCAACACACACAACACCTAACAGCGAGAGCAGCAACATTTTAGGTACTGAAAAGGTTTAAATACATCCAACCGTCACACCCATGTTTACTGCACCGTTTTTTTCATAAATAATGACATCAATTCAACACTGACTCCTCACATTCTGGAGCACCATACTTCTAATTCTCTTGTATCGTATAAATCCCAACACCGTTTATGATATTTCTCAATACTGCGAAGCTATGAACAGTAACAACAAATCAAAAGTAAGAAGTATCAATGAACGAGCAAGTGTAGTAATGCCAACACCAGCATCAACAAAAAATGTAGTACTGCAGTAGTAACAGCAGCAGGGACAGAAACTAAGTAAAACGGCAACAACAGGAGTGCAGCGAACAGAAGTGAAGCAGTTGTGGCAGGAGAGCGCGAGGGACGGAAACGCTCCCAGGCCTGTCAACCACAAAGTTGTCAGTCCATCCATCCCAACCCCCCCCCCCTAATCTTTAACATAATGTTTTGGTGTGCAATGTTTTCCGTGACCCAATAATCCTTGCCTAATAATGCTAAGACAAACGGAGCATTAAAAATGGACATGAACACACATTATGGCAAGCTTTAATGTGGGGAGATGGCAAAGGTCAAAAGGGGTAATTTTCCTTGGTGAATCTTTTCTCCGTTGTTTATTACGTCGTTAATGGTCTCTGCACGATAACACTTCCCAAACAGGTGTACCGATATAATCGTACTTCCTTCTTCTTCTTCTTATTATTATTATTATTATTATTATTATTATAATTATTATAAATTATTATTATCATCATCAGCATCTCACTCTTACAAACACACTATTTTTTCACGCGTACCGGCATTTTCCAAGCAAGCTCCAAGTCCCCAAGATACTCTACTGAATAAAGCATCCCGTCGAGTACCCTTGGAGGAGTATTCTCCTAAAGCGAACAATATTCCAATCCTGTGCAGGACACACAACACAGAACCAATGAGCTTAGTGATATTCATTAATGAAAATGCTAGTGAATCTATGGAGATTTATTTATTTTTAAAGTTTCATCAGTGTTGGCAATTGTCCTATGCACTTGCTAGCAATCATCCTCAAAATTAACTTTTTCCAGGCACCCAAATGAAATTCAGATATTTCCCAGACTGCTATTCACCCTGCCGTTAATGTATCCATAGTTTGAACCATCTACTTCCCAACGTTACCTCGCCTTATGGATTCCTCTTATTCCTACGCAATCTTGGCCGCTTGTTGGGAGAAGCCAATGAAATATTTCCACCTTATGGTCAGTCACGATGCTTCAACCTAAACGAACGAAGCTTTTTTTTTATGAAATGGTGGTTGTACATTAATCAGGTGTACTACGCACCTAACATTGCCAACACGTGGCTTCCATTCCATTTCTAAACTGCATACCAGAAACATTTTTAAGAAGGAGAGAGAGAGAGAGAGAGAGAGAGAGAGAGAGAGAGAGAGAGAGAGAGAGAGAGAGAGAGAGAGAGAGAGAGAGAGAGAGAGAGAGAGAGAGAGAGAGAGAGAGAGAGAGAGAGAGAGAGAGAGAGAGAGAGAGAGAGAGAGAGAGAGAGAGAGAGAGAGAGAGAGAGAGAGAGAGAGAGAGAGAGAGAGAGAGAGAGAGAGAGAGAGAGAGAGAGAGAGAGAGAGAGAGAGAGAGAGAGAGAGAGAGAGAGAGAGAGAGAGAGGAGGAGAGAGAGAGAGAGAGAGAGAGAGAGAGAGAGAGAGAGAGAGAGAGAGAGAGAGAGAGAGAGAGAGAGAGAGAGAGAGAGAGAGAGAGAGAGAGAGAGAGAGAGAGAGAGAGAGAGAGAGAGAGAGAGAGAGAGAGAGAGAGAGAGAGAGAGAGAGAGAGAGAGAGAGAGAGAGAGAGAGAGAGAGAGAGAGAGAGAGAGAGAGAGAGAGTTTTCCTGGCGAGGGACGTGTGGGAGGATGAGGAAGGACACGTGTGAATGGCTGGTCAAGGTGAGTTGGGACACGGTGGGTGTGGAAGCATGAAGAACAGGGGGAGGGAGTGTGGTTGCGTGAGATGTGTAACTGGCAGTGTAGTGAAAATAGTATATACAGTATTGAGTTAAGGGAGAAGAGTAGACCGTGTGGTGTAGAGAGCATCACAGTGGGTGGTGTGAGAGGGTGGGGTCGGGTTAGTGAAGTTCAGGTGGTGTGGTGAGGGTGTCGGAAACAAGAGTGGGGAGAGGGGAGGTGGGGGAGAGGGGAGGTGGGGGGGAGCTTTGAGGGTTAGGGCGCTGTGGTGAGGGTGTGGGAGAGGTACGTGAAAGGTGAGGGGTGTGTGTACGAATAGTGGGAGGGTAGCCTGTAAAATATGAGGGGTATGTGAAAAGTGGGAGGGGTGTGTGGAGGGGTGTGGGGATGGGCGTGTGAGGAGGCGGGAGATTAAGAAACAGGGGTGGGGCGCATGGAGAAGTGGTAATTGTGGACATTTCCGTGGTGGCATAGAGGAAAAAAAAGGGTGTGCAGGGTGAAAGGTGTATCTGTGATTGTGAAAGTTGGAGAGAGAGAGATAAATGATACTTAGGAGGATGGGAAAAAGGGGGTCTTTAACGTGAGGAGGGCGTGCTGGGTGTGTCGGGGGGTACGTTAGGCGAGAAGAGGGCGTGTTGAATGAGAGTGGTAAGGAGCTTTATGACTGTGAGAAGTGGTGGCTGCGGGGGCGTGGCGGTTGACATGGGGAATGGTGAGAATAGGCGTGATGGTAGTTTAGGGTGGGAGGGGGAAAGGTGTAACGGCTCTGACAAGTCTTAGCTGTGGCGGAGGACTGATGACACCCGTAATTAAAGGCTGGCGTGAGGGTGATTGTGGTAGTTGTGGCGGCTGTGCGGAGAGGAGGAGTGGTGACTGGGGAGTAGGAGGGTGCGTGGTGACTGTCAGGAGTAGGTGGTGCGTGGTGACTGTGAGGAGTAGGAGGGCGTGGTGACTGTCAGGAGTAGGAGGCGTGGTGGACTGCAGGAGAGGAGGGGGCGTGGTGACTGGAGTAGGAGGGGCGACTGTCAGAGTAGGAGGGGGCGTGGTGACTGTCAGGAGCAGGAGGGTGGTGACTGTCAGGAGTAGGAGGGGCGTCAGGAGTACTGTCAGGAGTAGGGAGGGGCGTGGTGACTGTCAGGAGTAGGAGGGGCGTGACTGTCAGAGTAGGAGGGGCGGGTGACCAGGAGTAGGAGGGTGCGTGGTGACTGTCAGGAGTAGGAGGGGGCGTGGTGACTGTCGGGAGTAGGAGGGGCGTGGTGACTGTGAGGAATAGGAGGGTGCGAGGTGACTGTGAGGAGTAGGAGGGGCGTGGTGACTGTCAGGAGTAGGAGGGGGCGTGGTGACTGTCAGGAGTAGGAGGGGGCGTGGTGACTGTCAGGAGTAGGAGGGGGCGTGGTGACTGAGGCGCGCGATGAATTTAAAATGAGCATGGTGTCTGAGAGTGACCCAAGCGTGGTGACTAAGGAGCGTGGTGTGAGGGGGTGTGGCTGTGAGAGGAACGTGGTGAAATGTGGGAATCATGTGTGTCTGTAGGCTAGTGTGGTGGGTGTGGCGGCAGAGGTAGCAGAATGAGATCCACTAACAGCCTGCTGTGGTGCCTACCCACAGCACTCACGGGCCCTGAGCCAGGGAATACCTACAGCAAAATCGATACTTCCATCACCACCTCCCCGGCCGCGCCTTCTTCAGTAGTACAAAAATATTTACTGCCAATAGGGTCTGCCATTCAGAGTATCATAAAAATAAAAAATTTTTAATTGTCTATAAATCAGAGGAATGGGAGGCGTTTATCGTAAATTACTTGGTAAACATGAAGGTGCCTGGAGTACGACCTGTGCGTGTGGGTACTGTATCTACATAATCTGGTCTCCGCTGCCCTCATGTGTCGGCATTCTAGCGCATAAATTGTTTGTTAGCAAGCTGAGTCTTGGTATAGTCAACTTGACATGCCCCCATGAAGCCAAAAGCTTTAAGATTAATTAGCTTAAGAGTTAACTCGAGTACGGACCTAGGTAGGATACAGTAGCTTATCTAGTGCTTGTATGATCCAACCTACGGGGTTAATTCCATGAACCAACTGTACGTTCAGGTCTCCCTAGAGTTGTGCTTGACGATCATGTTATTTTACCTTTGAGGCCGTTGTAAATTGGTGTTTATTATATACAGTACACAGTGAAGACTACTACTCAATGATACAGAAAGCTGTCAGTAAGACACTAAAGGATCTATAACACCATGGATGCGTTATATACATGACGAAAATTAAGTCTAACCAGATAAACGAATTAAGAAAAGTGACGTTATTAGCTGGCAGGGGGCAGCACAAGACCGTGAGATACACCCGCTATTAATATCAAGTGGTCCAGCCTTACTCTCCACGGGTGATCAGCCTCAAGACACTGTAAATGAACACAGTATGGCTGGGTGGGGGAGTGAAGGCCATTAGTCAAGGCTTAGTAGTTCATTACAGACCTGCAGTAAAGGTGACTAAAACGCCTGGCTGCCCGTTAAGGATACCGTGGACACAACATACTGTCTTCTAAGCCTTAGGTCCACACGAACGAAGTCAGTGTGGCACAATGCAATCGAGTGCATTAACTCTTACCTGCGAAGTCAGATACTCATTCACAATACCAGTACGTAGTAAGATGCAATTCATTCCTGTTGTGTTTCTATGGACACATGTTGCAAAATAGTTGTAACAGATCAATGAGAAAATGAAATACGGTTCAGGTGTGAGAATTAAAAGTGGTGTAGACGGATGAGCTGAGTGTGTGGCGTGGCGAGTGAGAGGAGCGTTATGGAATGGAGGACATGGGCAGGGCTGTGATGGTGCCCCACACTCCAGCTGACGACAAAGGGACGGGGCTGCTCTCGACAGGATAATGGGACCATCCATTATGCATGTCAGTTGAGTGCTCGCTCTTCACACCAACACGCACCTACTATGAAACCTACTCGTACACTATAATCCGCACTTTCATGTAATAAACCCCACTTTTTGTCGTCGTTACAAGAAGGAATTTACACCCCTTAATTAAAGATGCGTTGAGATAATTTTGAAAACCTCCATCCTCGTAACTTCATCTAAAACTAAGCTCTCCACGACTATAATGGTCACCAAGGCTGTTACTGCTTGTAGCCCCCGCATGCCGACACAATACAACCTAAGAATCATTTGAGGAAATGTGTTAACTTATCTCCAAAACCTTGAAAGATCTCCATGTGCTTTCTTATATTTATTGGTAACACGATGATGAGTCAAGGATGTCGCCACACTTCAGTCGTGAGGTGTCTGTGAAGGCTGCTGCAATTTCCTTCGTTCTTATGTCTGCGTGAAATGTGAGGACTAGCCTTTGAAAACTCTCTCTTAAACTATGATGGGCGTTATCTTTCTGGTGACTGAGGTTTACCTGTTAAAATTCGCCATATAAAACAAAGAAAGGGGGTAAAAAAAAAACTCCTCAACCCTACACAAGGCCTTCACAAAAATAAGGTGTTCACTTAACTTGCCATCCACGTTATGCACATCTCAACAAAACACTTACCTGAAAAGAAAGAAACAATATTAAGTGAAATGTACAAATACATGAACAAATAATAAAGGCAGCTATTTTTTCCTGCCTTGACATGAGGTGTAGACAAAATTTGAAAAGGCGAAAATCACGGGAAAAATTAGTAATTTAATTTATTGGCCGGTTGGAAGGTTCTTTAAACCCTGCCCCCCTTTTAAGTGATCAGACCTAACTTTATTTACCTAGTGCTCAGTATGGACTTCCATCAAGTAACTGGGAAAAGTCTTTCTCCTATTGATGAATTCCTAGTGAAATACTGTACGGTACACACTGAGAACTGGGAGTATTATTAAGCAAGTGAAGGTGAAGAATAACACAAATAAATAACAAAACATAATTTAGTTGATATTATTGAATACAGAGTCTAAGTAACGATAAGGAATTTAATCCAGGAAGTTGACGGTCACAAACATAACATTAATAAAAGCTGCATGCCTTATGTCAATATAACAGACGTACTCAAGACCCCAAGAACAAAAAGAGTAAGCAAAATGTTTGCACCTGCAGTGCTTACCTGGAATTAGTCCTTTTGGTATTTAGTGAACCTGAGGCCCAACAAAGGCAATGGCTATTGTTTGATAAAGTAATCCTCATAAAAGTTTATAAACTAACTAACCAACGGGGAGTACGTTTGTGTATTCGTGTGCATATGCCACTGAGAATGTAACATTACCTAACGCAAATATCCGTGTGTTTAATTTCGCTTTTATGGCTTACAATGCTGGGCACGGCTGTGACTAATTGCACTTGCAAGAAAGGTAAGTAAATATCTGCATATATCAAGCCGACGGTGGCTAAACGCACCACTCACTCACTACCAACAGTTGTGGACAACAGCACCTCCGACTACCAACCTTGCCTGCCAGTTAGGACTAATTCACACATGATAAAGTGTTCGCCGCATCATGCACAAGGACGATAAGATAAGGAGGCCTTGAGAGCCGAAGGTTTGATAATAACACGTAGTAAAGTGCAGGTAGTACAGGTAATCAGTAGGTAGGGACACACAAGGTGCCATGTGGTGCCAGACGGCCACGTGACTTCCACTGCCAGATGCACGAAGCTTCACCACGTCACACTAAACGCTTATCCCACAACACAATCCTCTCATGACATATCTCATTCTTCAGTCCATCCTTACATTTCTGTATACGTCTGGCAGGCAGGCGCGCGCGCGCGCGCGCGCGCACACACACACACACACACACACACATGATTAAACAACAAACTTTAGGCCACAGGTTGGAATATCCACCAGTGTGGATATTCCAACCATCAATGTTGCTTTACATTCAGGCAACACATATCTTCCTAACACATCCAAAGCTGAAGTTCACTCAACAGGCACGTGCTCACCCACGCCATGCTCATGCTCGCAGACGACACGCGACATAAACACGCTCTCTGACAATCCACTATACCTTACTTTCTCTTTTGATGTGCACGATCACGTAGTTATTAATTAATGATACGAAAATAATGCATACAGGTTCGATACGGAAACGACATTGCTTTCCTTAATACATTTGTACCCTTTATTTCAGGGCCGCTCATTTTTCATTCAAATTAAATATTAGTATTATATTACTACTGGAGAATGTCTCCCTGAAAGTCTGAAGTATGCTCTTCAATAAACATGTTCGTGAAATAAACACACACACACACACACACACACACACACACACACACACACACACACACACATACATACATACATATATATACATATACATACATATATATATATATATATATATATATATATATATATATATATATATATATATATATATATATATATATATATATATATATATATATATGGCTTGTGAGAACACATGTTTATATATAAACACTAGTAAGGAGCGTAAGGTGCCACTCCAAATTTACTGACATTAGCCCCGAGGCCCAAAGAACATGTGCGTACATTCATTCATCCTCTATTCTGAAGCACATTCAGTAAATACTAAAGTGATCGAGCACGGAAGGAGACACACGAAACTAAATCCAGGAAGCACTGGACAACAGCTTTAGTAAGTGACAGGTGAGGAGGTTGAAAGCTTACCGGTTCATTTCCATGGTGTGCGAACAAGCACAAAGGTAAAAAGAACTCCCATCTTCGGGAGACACAACGATATAGAGTTTATTATTCTTCATAAGTTAAGATGAACTAAGTGGTGAACCGGTGGGCGTGGTAGTTTGGGAGGGCGGCGACGGTGCTGGTGACGGAGGGCGGAGGTTCAACAACAGGCGCGGGTCACTGGCCGGGCTCACCAACCCGTCTCCTCCGTTGCTTCAAACCGCACACCCAACGCTACACCAAAATTATACCTCTTCTTTAAATTACCCCAGACAACAAAATTACATCAAGCGCATTAAGACCATCAAGAGAAGTCTACCTGTCAATAATACCCGAGACCAGTATCATTAGTCACTTCTAGCAACACAATAACACCACCAGTCTATTTCCTTACCGACAAGAGTAGCTTTAAAAAACTCGGGGTTTATCATCAAATATACTCAAAACAAAGGTATTACCGCTATCCCTTTACGTGCTTTACAGTACAAATCTTCTTAGAAAAAATAAATCTCCGAATACCTTAGTAAAATGTAGGTGGTATGACTCTTTTCATCCACCACCAACTAACCACAACTTTAACTAAAGGCATTTAACTTCCCAATGGGAATCATGCGGCAATCTTGACCTACAACAATCTGGCCAATGAAAGCATCACATTTAAGCATTATGTTCGTTATAGAGACAATAAAAGTGGTCTAAGTTTTGATCTCTATTGGTGAGCCTGATTAAAGCTGAATAACAATGGGTCAGTTCCGTGTGTGTGGGTATTAGGTGTTATAAGAGGACAGCTGTGGATGAGATAGCAGACTGGTTGGAGCATCTCGGGCCGGCGCGGCGCGGTTCACGTCCCCGGCGAGTTCATGACCAGAGAGACATGCGCGAGTTTCACGGTTTACACCTCTCTTAGGTTTGATAATAAAGACTAGAATAGCAAGGCGCCGCTCCCTGCACACCGGAGTTCATGACCGGGTTGCCAGCGGCCACTACCACCGGCACACTGGGACGCTCTTCAGTCCCCGCACACGGCAGCCACTCCACACTGCCTCCCTTCACCTGAACGAAACCAAAATTGCAACCAAACTTTACCCATTACAATTTAACTATACATTTCACAGCGTGCATCATAATGAAGAAATCTTTTCCTACATTAACCAAACAATATAATGAAGATACGCATTCCTCAGAGCACGATACAAATCTCAATACTTTGCTGTATAAACCGCCCCCTTTACCAGCTTTCCACTTCCTACAGCCTTAGGACATATCAACATGAACCAGGTAAGCACTTAACCAACAGGTGGCACAAGTACTTCCTCAGTACACTCTAACTGTACTTCTCCATAACTAACAACAGTACGGTATCGGTCATTATGCTCAAATATTTTTTTTATTCTAACATTGTACGATCGGTCACTGTTTTGACTTGTATATTAACAGTCAAGGAATATCAGATGACGACGTTACCTGCACAATATAGAACAAAATATAAAGCTTAGCCGATTACAAGTTTATCAATGAGTTTTATAGTAATGGCTACCGTAGGCCTATAAATAACTTTAGAATCCTTATCTTGTACATTTTATGGTAATTTTCTATACGTGAAATGGCTTTAGATTACATAAGCTAATTGTTTAGTAAATTTTCACTATTCATACAACTACATACAGTACAGTACCGGTGTCATCCATAAAACATACTGTACACAAATGTTGAGATTCCATGGTATTTGTCATGCTTAGGGGAACACAACAAACGTCAAATATGTGACAGCAGACCCTGAAAACAAGTACAATAACGGTACAATTAAAGTGTCTCGTTAACACCCGTCAGTCCCTTTGGGAACACCACGCACACAAAATTGCAATTCCAAAAGTAACTGAAGGCGTTATCTCCTCCACTAATCAAATAAGGTGCACCTGGAAAGTTACCTGTAGCTGCTTATCACGGATAAAAATTTTGGTACTACTATAGCGTGCGGTCTACAAGACAATACCGTGATGGAAAAAATTTCACGAGGCAACTGACTTAGTGGGTATTTATCCTAATAAGACAAATGAAGTCAATACCTCTAAAACAGAGTTTAAAGACTCGGATTTACTGTCTCGGGCTGCTCTCTTCGAGGCTTATTATTTTCACTAATTAGCCAGTCCATGTGTCCAATATTCAACCCGAAGCGAAGCGCTAGAAAAAGCCCCCCCCCCCCAAATCCACTTTTAACTAAACCTCGATAAAACATTGTCAACATCCATTTATGAAATACTTCCTGAACTAGGAAGCTACACAGAAGTTTGCGGGTCGTCTACACTGACCAGACAGAGCCGTAAGGATACTTAGAGTACTCAGCTGCCTCATACTGTATGTCTCCACAAAATCAAGATACTTTGTAAATTTTACCTATCTCTTAGGGTCGCGGCATTATAAGGAATAGATTAGTCGATGTAGAAAGACTGCGGATAAACAAATCAATCGTGGATGAAGAATGTACTTCGGAGTACTCTACCGTAAATAATTTTTTGTTTAAATCCAGTGTGGCGTTTAAAAAATTTACGTTCTGTTGACAAAATATGGATAAAATTTAATCTTTCCATCTCCTAAAATAGTTACTAAGATTCATTCATATTACCAACCAATGATGAATGCCCAACACAGGTGAGGGTGCACTCGTGCTGGGCCTGACCTGAACTGAACTATATACCCTCTCTTAGTTCCATTCAAGATTAAAAACATGACAATAACTACGTTCGCGTAAAGGTAGTTCGGTGCCTAATATTCAATTTATTATCTTGCTCATATCACAGTAGTTAGGACAAACCTCTCCTTGGTGATAATCTGATTGCTTCGTCAGACACCAAAACACCTAGTACTCTACCAACCAATTACCGTTACGATGACACCTACTGTAAGATACAGTAGAGGAAATCTGTACCTCACAAGAAGGGAAGACATGCGACAGTGAATCACGAGCGACTCACATGTACAGGACTCTAAAGTCGACACAAAAATACGACATGGCCACGGGGACAAGTCCATATCACCTGCCAGCTTGGAATGTGGTTACTGAACTTGCTTCCATGACACAGCAAGTGCTCACTACTTCCTCCTTAACAGCCATCTTCCCCTGCCTACACACACCACACAGCCACTCCCAGCCTACACCCACCACACCACACACCTCTCCCAGCCTACACCCACCACACCACACACCTCTCCCAGCCTACACCCACCACACCCACTCCCCAGCCCACACCCACCACACCACACACCTCCCAGCCCACACCCACCACACCACACACCCCTCCCCAGCCCACCCACCACACCACACACCCTCCCAGCCCACACCACCACCCACACACCTCCCCAGCCTACACCCACCACACCCCACCACACCACACACCTCCCCAGCCTACACCCACCACCCTTCACACCTCCATCCTACACCCACCACCCTTCACACCCTCCATCCCACACCCACCACACCACACACCTCTCCCAGCCCACACCCACCACCCCACACACCTCTCCCATCCTACACCCACCACACACACCCTCCCCAGCCCACACCCACCACACACACACCTCCCAGCCTACACCCACCACACCACACACTCTCCTGGCCTACACCCACCACCCCACACACCTCCCAACCCACACCCACCACCCCACACACCTCTCCCAGCCTACACCCACCACACCACACACCCTCCCCAGCCCACACACAACACACCATACACCTCTCCCAGCCTACACCCAACACACCACACACCCCTCCCCAGCCTACACCCACCACCCCACACACCTCTCCCAGCCTACACCCACCACACCACACCCCTCCCAGCCTACACACAACACACCATACACCTCTCCCATCCCACACCCAACACACCACACACCCTCCCCAACCCACACCCACCACCCCACACACACCTCTCCCCAGCCTACACCCACCACACACCACACACCTCCCCCAGCCACACCCACCCCCACACACACCCCCCAGCCCACACCCACCACACCACACACCTCCCCATCCCACACCCACCACACCATACACCTCTCCCAGCCTACACCACACCATACACCTCCCCAGCCCACACCCACCACACCACACACCTCCCATCCTACACCCACCACCCCACACACCTCTCCCAGCCTACACCAACCACCCATCTTCCTTGCATGCATACATTCACCACACCACACAACTCCCATTCACCACTACACATCTTCCCTGCATACTCACCACACCCATCCCATAGCCAACCTCCCCTACCTACATTCACCACAGGACTACCTCTTCCTGCATACACACACAATACACTACCTTCTACCTATCCTGCGTGTATCCATATATAAATCAGCTTTCATCCCCAATCCGCATCGCACTAAGAAAAGTAAACAAACTATACGTCCCACAACATTAATACTTCGGTAAAAAGAAAAACTTTATACTGTATTGTGTATGCAAAATATCAATCTATCAGCTTTAAAATATATTTTTATAGTCAAAGGACGCAATTACAAAAAGCCTTAATAAATTTACTGCTCTACACCCGATATTTCCAGTGTAATCCTGCAAACTAACCGGGGTGGGATGAAATTACACAGCCTAGGTATTAGCAGCTGCAAATCAATAGCTACCCTATGTACCCAGTGGAGCACAACAAAAAACGGGGTGTTGTTATCAAGTTACAAAATAAAACATACAGTAATTTAATTTACACACCTGAAATGTTGGTTTCGATTTTAAATCTATTATCTAGGTATATCAAATCTAATGAACACACCTGTCGAGTACCCAATAATATACAGGTACATAAAACTTGCAAGTTGCGCGGCTTTAATGCATAGTTGACAACAAAAGGGTAACACGTTGGTAGTCAGCTTTAAGATCTTCCCTCCGAGGGCATCACACACACTACTTACGTCCTGTTTTATCTATCCCTTAACTTAGGTTCTTGCGTGACTCACCACAATCGCTGCTTCCAATATTAAGTTTCTAAAATAAGTCTCAGTAGCCGAGTATTGCCGAGTGTGCGGTACTGTGAAAGTCTAGGAATCTGAAGATCTTATTCCCATACAAGATACTGCACAGCTGTAAAACTCAAACTTCTATTTGTAAATATGAAATAAGAGAAGAGAAAACATTAATTATAAAATCGAGAATCTTCCCGTACACGGAATCTCTCCCCCTTGATGAGGCGTTGGGGGTAGAGTGAGATAAGCCACCACTGACGACCCGTGACCAGTCCAGGCACGTTCAAACTCGGTGTCGGTTCAGACGTAAGGCCCATGACCAGCAACTTAACAGATATATCATTGATTTATCCCAACCTTATCAAGGGGACCAGGTATTTCACACTACCTTACCTGTTGTATTGAATTTCACTGACCCAAGATTCACTTAGCAGCAATACAGATACCTCTCTACTCTAAAATACAATGTCAATAATCAATGTGAAAAAGTACAAGTTCAGAGGTATATTTGTGTCATGGGAGGAATGACTCGCTGGATCTAAACCTACTGTTACTATTTCCTCACCTTCTGCTAAGTAGCTACCGGGTAATGAAAAAAAAATATCTATAGCTAGGTATGCTTTCACTTTGTTTTGAATTACTTTATCGGTTAAAAGAATGGAGAAGAAACAAAATGTTTGGTTTCAAATATGCCGAACAAGCCAAAAATATACTGTAGGTGACAACCTCGAGGAAATCATACGATCTCTTCACGGGACACATTGCTAGCAAGGGTGTATTTAAGTGGTTGAGTTAACAGATATGAGAAGTACAACTCTGCATCAGGTATTCTGTTCAAACACGTTACTGGGGGATACGGAGTGGGGTGAGTGTTGATGGCTTGGGGCTTCACTAGCAGGCACACCACACAAGTAAGTTGGGATGTCGATGTGTGCGTTGTGGCTGGCACCCGCGGCTGGCACAGAGCCATGGGTTAATACCTCACCACCAGCTTGCCTAACACATACCTTTACAAAACCCCAGCATACTTAGAACACCATAAACACTGTACCTGTACCTACCACACCATTCTATCACCACGTAAGCCCCATCACACTTGAGCACAAAATAATCATTCGTCACTTCCATGCTTCATCATACAGTATATCAAGCCTCTGAAGGCATTTGATGTATTACAAATGTTACGAAATTGAACCAACCTCTTCCACTTTGTTCTTCAATAAAATAATCAATGTACACAAAATATGCAAAGAAAAACCTGTAGGTACTGTACATAAAAAAAATTCGCATTACTTTAGTTCAGACACCGGTATCAATAAACATAAACCGAACCTTACCCGTTTGCATATTACTCACTGTTCTACTAAGCATTTCACCACTGTCCTACAAAATATGAAATTTGCAGCAGCATGCCAATTGTAAAACCTATCTGCCACAAGACTAGTCATGCCTAGATTCAACACCATTTTCAGTCAATATCTATCACGTACTGGCGGGGAAGCAAACACTACGCCAGAGTTTCGCTTAAATAATTTATGCAGTCAAAACACAAATTTCAGTGCAAAAATTTGGGATAATCAACACAAACTATATATACGTCACTGTCAAATTGAAACCTCGACAGCTGACAAATGAATAAATACTATTTTCTTACCCCCCCCCCCCAAGCATGATTACCCTGTACAGTAATCGCCAATGTCATAATAACGATTTGGGTAGCGAACAGTAACTTACACTAGTCCATTCAAAGGTCTCTCTCTCGCAGAATAAACCTAAACACTACACTTGCGTTACTTCCAGTCTATTATTATTATTACTACGGCACTCTTCATTAATACAGGTTCACGTTATCTCCATAGGCTGGTTCGCTCAATATGTCAAATTTCTCTACCGTTATCTCGAGAAAGTGATGCAAATATGGAGGTCACAAGAGATCTTCAGTTCTCGTATAAATAACACGAGTAGACAGTGTACAAGACCTGCCGTACGTCTGCAACATCTGAAACGATTCAATGTTTGGAAACCCTTACAAAAGTGTGTGTGTGTGGGGGGGGGGTGGGGGGTGCGCGTGCAGACGTGGGGAGGAGCTGGTAAACACAGCCCTACTGCCGCCCTCGCCGATCGATGCTGCCAGCCTCGACGTCCTTACGCCTGCCCTCTGTCCCGCAGTCACTCGTCACACCACTTCACGGCTGACTCACCGTATCATACCTAGGTTGACTAACCGTATCATACCTAGGCTGACGTATCATACCTAAGTTGACTCACCATAACATACCTAGGCTGACTCACCATATCATACCTTAGTTGACTCATCACATCATACCTTAGTTGACTCACCGTATCATACCTTCGTTGACTGACACTATCATTACCATGACCGTCTCACTATCATACCACGACTGACTCACACTATCAAAACCACGACTGACTCGCACTATCATAACCACGACTGACTCGCACTATCATAACCACGACTACTCGCACTATCATAACCAACACCACGACTGACTCACACTATCATACCACGACTGACTCACACTATCATACCACGACTGACTCACACTATCATACCACGACTGACTCACACTATCACACCACGACTGACTCACTATCATACCACGACTGACTCACACTATCACAACGACTGACTCACACTATCATACCACGACTGACTCACTCATAAACACGACTGACTCACACTATCATAACCACGACTGACTCACACTATCATACCACGACTGACTCACACTACCATACCACGACTGACTCACACTACCATACCACGACTCACCTTAATACATCACGTGTCCCATCATGTCATACAAGCGCTGACTCACCTATCATACCACAGCTGCTCAAAATGGCACGCTACTCTTCATCCTGCCAATCACCACACATCACGGCACTTGACAGCTGTCTCACCTCAAGTTATGATAAATTCAATCATACCGGCACGTCACAACAAACCGCACTCCAACATACCATACCCGTCACACCATACACACACCAACATACCACACCCATCACACCATACCATACCCGTCAAACCATAGCTTACCCGTCACACTAACCGCACTACAACATACCCACTTTAAGGTACACAGCACCGCTACACATTCCACATAAACATCTCACACCTCGATACTGCGCTTTTAACACCCTATCTAACTTCATCTGCCTTAACACCAAAACATTTTGATAACAGGGAACTCAAGCAGGATATTCAACACCCTATCAGCTGATCCCAGTTAACACTCCTTGTTACATGCTCTGCAACATTACATCACCACGACAAAGCCCTCAAGCTCCCCACAAAGTGCTATGAACATGTTGAGCTTCCTTGTTTCCTAGATTCTTCACCTATAGAAATTGTCGTTACATCACGTTACTGACGAAATGGGGTTTATTCCATGGGAATCAAAAGACTATTCTGTTGTTGAGTCGGGTTTATCACGACTCGGTATTAACCTTAACAGTAGACATGAAAACACATAGGCCACGCATTCAGTGCCGGTAAACGCTCGGGCCAGTTTCGGTCCAACTTCGGATAAAGTTTGGTTACCGTGTGCCACAGCTTAACCGTGCAAGTTAAATGTGTTTTCACATTTCTGGTATGGGGAAAATATAACGTATAAAGCTTTGAGAATTCCAAGCTTGGTCTATTGTTTCAACTTTGACTTTAATGTTGAGCTACCCCAACCTGCCACACTGGACAATATTATCCTATGCACGGGCACAGTTCTTGTTTGCCTTCGCTTCACTTTTAAAATCCCGTCAAGCATCATTACATCAGGCGACCCGTTTATACGACCGACACACACACACACACACACACACACACACACACACGTACGTTCTGAAGAATCATCCCGGGGGTCTATTTAAACACGAATGAACAAGCATCTCTTGCGTCATGATCAAGCGACGACCTCCTCCTTAACGTGGTGCAACTTTTACCAACGTTCCTCCCCTTCTCTCACTTCAGCATTAAGACAAGTCGTACGGTGGTAATTTCCGTTCTTGAGTCATAAGTATGACACACCTTTGATGCAGAGTTACCGTAACTTACACTTGTAAGCATAGTATACACTGTATACTATGCTTACAAGAGATTGCTGATGTAAGAGACTGTATACTATACAGTCTCTCTTACATCAGCAATCTCTTTTCATCAAACATTTCATCATATGGAGCCATAGTTAATTACTATTACGAGACATAGGTAAATTACTTTTGAGTCATGAGTAAGATACTTTGAGACATCTGTAAGTTATTTTGAGTCACAAATTACTTGATTAAAGGTAATCTACTTTATAAAGTAATATGTAGGCCACATCCATTAGTCGTAAGATATTGTACGTAAAAACACCGTAAGCCTAAGCACCTCAGTGGTAACCGCAGAAGTTCAGCTAAGCATCGGAAAGTCTTTCTTAGTGCATTTCTAGTTCTTGTCGTCGTATGAAGAACGTGATTCCATGTTCTGAAGCTTACAAGGTCGTAGTTGTAAATGCACGTTCATACATCACAATGGCAACAAATACATTGCAAGTGGTTAATACTTAGAAAATAATGAAAGGTGAGAGAATTATTAAAATCCCTTTAATCATAAACAAGCAAACAAACAGAGGCGCACCGATCGATATATCGTTTGGCCGAATATAAATAAAAAACTTTTAAAATGCTGGGTATAAATTTTTGTGGGTGATCCTTTCTTTCTTAGCTGCCAACAAAGAGGAAGGCATCTCCTCTTGTTGCTGTTGTATATTTTGTTGCTAAGGCCATCACAAAGAACAAACAAGCTTCAATAATATCAATAGCATATGATCTGAAACTTCCATCGGTTCCACTGAGAATTCTCTATTGAGTTCTTTCACCCTGAGAGCTCTTCTATCTCCAAGCTCTTTCTTCCTAAGAGCTCTCCTGCTTATCCCAGAGATATCAAACTTAAATCTTCTTTTCCACGAAATGTGCATTGCCCTAGTGCATATGAGGCCACAACACCTTGTGCAGTAGCCACATAACCAGGTTGGTTCAAAAAACAGCCAGGACACACTTACACCCGTGAAGTATTTAAGAAATCTTGGCAACAGTAACAATGTCCTAGTTTCTAAAGCTAGGGGTGAAAATGGCGATGCCATTATAAGAAAATTTTCAGAACGACTGTGGAGTTCCCAAGTAAAATGAATTGCACTTGCCATCAACGTGAAGTGCACGAACTTCTGCTTATATACTGTACATCACAACTGATGTTCGACTGGAAGGTAAAACGGTTTCGTCGACTTCGGGCAAGATTGTCTTCATAATTTGGTGGCTAGTCATACGATCGAGTATATTATTTCCCTTGCTAGTGTGACGAAGTACAGCCTTTTTTCTTCCTTTTCACGTGGATCTGATTCATCACTGAGATAATTAAGTTTTTACCTCCATATTCACAGGTGTCTATAATTTATCTTCTACGGTGTCAATAATTTATCTTCTACGGTGTCAATAATTTATCTTCTACTGGCCCCTAGTGGCGAATAAATGCTGCCCCCTTCGGAGAGTACTGTATAGTAACACTAAAAATAATACCACCAATACAGTGTATATGAACAAGGAACAGATAAAAAAAAATTCTACCTACAACAAAACACGACTTTCAAAAAAAATTATTCAACTTCAACACTATGTACCCCAAATACCATTTAGGGATATAAAGACAAGGTCACTTCAGTTTGCTTCACTTGTCGGCCACTCACCTGCCCGGTGATCAGACCTAAGGGTGCTCACTTCTAATCCAATACACCATTATATGTTATGGAAAAATAACCAACAAGATCTTTCCCAATCCCGTACTTAAGGAAATATCAAGTGGTAAATTACATACTAACGACAGGAAATGGATGACACCGAGGCGACTCACAAGACACGCATGCAGTAAAGGGTGAGGATAGCTACCACAGTGAAGGTACAGCATAATGAAGCGTGGGGGATACAACAGTTTTTGAAGGGTGAGGAATACAACAGATCGTGAAGGGTGAGGAGTACAGCAGACTTAAAGATGAACCAAAGAGCAGATAGTAATGGGTGACATAAAGAAGAGAGAATAAAGGGTGGAGGGCAGAAACACTGAAGAACCAAGAACTGCAAATTCCACGACTTATGCTCGAGTCGTTATTTGTGTTTCCTCTAAGAATGACAACACAAATCCATTAAGGATTCTACCCACAATATACAAGCAGAGCCACACCCAACTACGCTTCGCTAAAGGTTATAATTACTCAAGTTTCCCGCATTTACGTAACTAAGTAATAAAATTTCTTAAGTCTGTTCGTGGTGAAATATCTTAAAGATAACCAATCCTGGAAATTTTCTCGATATCTTAGCCTAGGCCAGTCAACGGCACACAAACTAATTCAGTTCTATCAACTAAACTATAAAGGAAACAGCTAATTACTATTCTAAATATTTCGATGAACACCAAATTGATGAGTCACCAAGGAAACAATTAACCGGTTTCTGATGTAACAAGTTTTTTGTTAACAATTCCCCAAGAGCCCGGGTTAAACTGAAAGAGGAGAAAAATTACCAAATATGAAGTAAAAAATAAAATCTATATTCCAATATTGGATTGAGAAGGTTCGTCCTCTGGCTGTCTGGGGTTGCATCTGTGGCACATGGGGCAACTTGCCAATCCTCCCTCCCCCGTCTCCCTCCCCGTTCCTCCTAAGCTATAGCAATGCCATGGTAGTTTGCCAAGTACGGTATTTTACGCTAGTATGACCTATGACCACAGACACAACAATATGACGATAATTTGAGATGATGGCATTTTATGATTGTCTCTAATTTGATGCATATATCAAAAATACACCCAGTTGAATAAAAATGAGAGGAGTTAAAGCGAGGGTAACATTACTGGGTGACAACAGCTGTAACAAACTGCTTTGGCGTCTATAAAAATCCACAAGATATAAGGTTTTCTGACCCAGCAATCTTCCCATGAGAAAATCACGTTTAGTACAAAATTCAAGCAAGAATTTTTACTAAATCGAAATTCAAGTATTATGTTTAATTTTGAAACTGGTGCCTGGTGGTTTTCAGAATGAATTGCATCCCCAACTGATTCAATTTTAGCCCCCATTAAAAAGAAACCAAACTTAGGAGTAGCGACGTAATATACATTTTTCACAAGTAACAAAGAATCTCATTAAATAATTCGAGACGGCGAAATACACACACAAGTGCAAGCATGTAAAGGAGTAGAAACATGTAACTACATATTCGTGGGAGGGAACGAACGAAACCTTTAACGGCATCTCTCTTAACGTCAGAATTCGACGAGAAATATTTCAATGATAAGGCTTATGACTATTGATTAATCTAATACCAAAGTTCGAATGTAATGTTAAGAAAATTGTCTGAATGCACAAAAAAAATTTCGTGCCAGCAAAACAGCCCAACAGTGTTCATCGTGCCAGGTAGAGGGAAGGAATTTAGAAAACCAACTCCTGTACATCTGGAGGGCAAGCCTGGTTCTGAATACCTAACGTCTACACAAACTGCCTCGACGCTGCTATCAACGAACAACCGTACAATATTTCACATAACAATGACATCTATACAACACGATAGAGGTACCATAGATAACAAGACATCAGAGTAAAGTTCGAAACTATGAGTTACTGTTTATCACACTTCCATATGTCATCAAATCTTCGTTAAGCTGCGCGCCACTATATGTTGATAAAGCTTATGTATTGAACCGAAGCACTCCATCTATTCTAATCATGTCCCTCATAAATGCAAGTCTCCCGGTAAACTTAAATGTAGACACAAATAACAGCAATATCATGATACTATACACCAAGTAAAAACACACAGGGAAAAAAATCCTTCACGATGCAGCCGTTAAAATTGGGAAGATCATTCCTAAAACTTTGAATAGCCCAAACCATGCAATCTATTTTACGACCGTCAGCCTCAAAACAACAAATGTTTACTACTTAAAGTGATCAGTTTTTTTTTCAGCAACGTCTATAGAGCATTAGTTCTTAAATCATGTTCTGATACATCTACATATTAAAGTTTATTGGTGTTATTCTTTGTCGAGTTACCGTCCTCACGAAGTCTGGCAAACACCTGGACGCTCGCCAATCTTAGTTACCCCTTCCCCCGGTGAGGCGGCAGGGAACAATAAAACAAATACTATACATATTGAGCAACGGAAAAAACAAAACAATCTTACTACCCGCTGCTATTTTTAGACAGTGAACGGTATTCAGTGGGCAAGAATGACGTAAGCCACAGCTCCAACATATAGCTACCAGCAACACCTAAACAATTCTCCCTTATAAAGACGAACAGTCGTGCATACACACTGGGAAAATAATGCTGAATAATGACTATATAATAAACATTTTTTCTATTCAATTACGAAAGTGAACTCTCAATCAATTGGAAACTATCAACTGAACTAAATAAATATTCCGTATCATCCTCAAAAGCTATAAGAAAAGGGGAAAGATAACAGTGGCGAGGGTACGATGACTAAACCCAAGCATTCACTGGTATGCCGGACTAGTGGCGTCCTCCCAGGTAAAACCAAGGACTATTAGCCAGCCCGTGTGTGTAAGTTAAATGTGGGGCAAGCAAGTGCTTGCCGAGAGCCAAGCCGTGCAAGACGCTGACACAGCTGCCAGTTATCCCCGGCCCAGCACCGGCTTAACCCACCACATTCTGGCTCCTAACTCAAACATCATTAACCTCCCATTTAATTTTTTTTTTCAGTGGTCTATACCAGTACTTCTAATGTTCTAGCAAACATGGACAAATATGTAATGAGACGTACCGGTACTCATTATACAGGTTCTGTATGAGAATGTTACGAGAATCAAATATTGTATATGATTTATGCTAAAATATTGTAGCAATATAATTTTTTTCATAACTATTATCTCAGTGTTGTTAACCACAGTGAGGAACATTATAGCCACCACTATTACTGTACACCCAGCTACACTGTTGTCTGCTCAAGGGATGGTCACCTAAGAACACACTTTACATCATTGTGCTATGAACATGCCCCGAAAACATTATGGTAGCCTAAAGTTAATGATACGCATCACCGAATACTGTATAACACAAACGAAACATGCTTCATAATTAAGGTCATTCTAGGGGAATACGGTAGGCGATCCCCCCCCCCCCTTTTTTTACCGAAATTATTAAATAGAAACTCCCGCTTGAAGTGTAAAAGAGCAATTCACTTTGATTTCCAAGTACAGAATACTACCTGTTTCTTACTCAAAAACTACCTTATACTTGTTTCTAATTTAAACTACTGTACAGTATAGGCCTAAGCTACTGACATACACCACTTATGGTAGACACAATTCGTGGTTAAAATAAGATAAAGGTAACAAAATTAATAGCAAATAACAATCAACACCAACTGGGTTAACTTGAAGCGGCTTGGTCAACAAGGACAGAAACCCCACAACACATCGACTTCCTTTACAAATCTCCCGGAAGATCCACCCCGCCCATCCCCCTCAACCACCTAACTTGGACCTCACGCTGTTCGTTTCCCAGGTTCATCTATTCATAATGCCACTGTCATAATTATATACCTTTAATTTTCGATGATAAACAACAGACAACACTTTGACCAGTGTTTATTTTTAGGAATAATGTGTTTCCTGTTGTTTCAGAGCATCTAAAAGAAGTTGTATCGTTTATCATTATCCTAGTCCAAATAATTAACACCATTGTTAAAAAATATATACTTATCAAAATTAAACTTCAACGCACAAATCTTCTACAACGTTCGTTCACGGATTAAGGTCAAAACCAATATTCTAATCTTTGCGACAATCCGAGACAATATATTCGGAGTAAACTATGTTTAGTCCCTCCAACCTAAGGCTATGGTTTTGATGCTGGATAATTCTGACCCTTAACGGAATACTCTATCTTTATGGCTTCCATCTTTGGGTCTCGGCGACATTAGCAAAAAAAAACCTATTAAGTACTGTACAGTACTAACATAATCAACATAAGTCCCCACAGATAATAGCATTGCACCTTGTTGTTCAGACCCCCCCCCCCATCCATTCTTTCGTGACAGAATGGTTTACAAAGTTTAGATTCACTCCCACCCCTTTCCCTGTAAGCCTTAAACCTCTAATGGCAGATTCACACTGCCCCGTTTTGACGGCAGTCTCTGACGTCACATAGCAATTATACCGGCCCGTTTGGTGGACGTAGTGTGGGAATCGTCAACGTATATAGACCTTTGGAATCAGGGAACGTCTGCTGCCCGTTTCTAACGTACCCGTCGACGCGGGGGGAAAGATGACTAATTTCATCTTGCCTGTGACAGAAAGCGCTTATGCATGTCTATGTTATTGAAATTAGTCGGAGATTCACGTTAAAATTTAGTCAAATAATAATTGTAAACTTAAGTAATATCATTAATCAAAATATATGCATAGTAAATATTCATATTGGAAATGAAAAGATGCAATACAATGATGATATACAGATTTTGAAGGTACGACAACTTTGCACAAAAACCATACTTTCAGGGGTCTGTTTTCCTCTTATGATACTGTACTCATTTTCAGTAGAAATGGGTTTTAACTTTAATGAATAAATAATAAATATATCTACCACCAAAAGCTGTGGAATCGAAAATAATGCTAGGTTTCAAAATAACCCTAACAAAATTATCAGGAACAATGGCGAGATCCTTCAAAGGTCACTGGCCTCCTTCCCTCGGCATGGCCACCTCTAGTAGGTGGCCATTGGGTAAATAAGGAAAGACTTCACCACATGTGGACGATCAATTAGTAATTGTCGTGACCACTACTAGCTAGGGCCCCCGTGTGTAGACGCGAGGAAAAAAGCACAGCGAAGGTTATCATAGTCCATGTTTGTTTACATTTTAGCTCCCCGTCTGAACGGACCAACGTTTTCGTGACGTAATCGATATCTATGACGTCAGACGCAGCAGTCAAAATGGGCTAGTGTGAATCGAGCTTAAAACCATAGAAGTTACAGGGAATACCAATGGGTTTCATGTATATATTGAACTTTTTTAACGACTCTCATCTGACCTACAGTGTATCAAGACTAAAACAATATCAGTTAATCAATTAGGGTATTTTGAAGATATCCGGAAACCGTGATATGGACCGACGGCTGCAAAAATCAAATCACATATCACTGACCCTTTGACGGCCAATATACCTCCTGTCCATCTCACCATAGGAAATTAAGCATTTGGCAGTGACCTCAGTCCTATACCAGATCCTTCCCATCTTAAAGGCTGTTACACGCTCAACGTTTGCTCAAACTTAGCTGAACAAACAAACCTGAACTATGGCGTTTCCCTCTACACGGTACAGACATGTCTACGTAAATAGCTCAGCTACAGTATACTGTATTAGTTTCCTCAGATTTCAGAAGAGCTGTTATTTATTTGTGCTCAGGCGTGTGGTGATAAGAGTAAACAAAACTAATTTGGAAAGAAAGTAAATGTAAATTGGTCAGCAAAATTCTTCGAATGGACGAAGAAAGGTATTGATTGCCACCTCAGATTTTTTTCCTTTGATATTGTATTTTTTTCTAATGATGGCTCATTATAGTAATCTGATGAAATCATATATTAATCACTTGGAATAGCGACGTAAATCTCGACGCTACAGCTGATAACTGAGCGGGAACTACTGTAGATGCTACCTACCAAAGTTGCCAGTGTCCAATATAGGCTATAATAACTATAGCTATTTTAGATAAACTCCGTGTCTTTTTATTTCTCAATACTAGTAATATGTAGTACTATTCTTATGAATCAATTTGAATAAATACAAAATATCACTTATAATCACATGATGTGCTACTGATGAGAATTGAGCAACTACTCTGAACTAGCCTAGCCTGCACACGTTTGTTTGCAAAGACTAGCTTGTGCGAAAAGTTTGAGCGTGCGTTGTAGGCTTTAGTGTTTTATATTAAAGCAGTATTATCCACTCCCCTTCCCAAATTAGTGTTAAATAAAACCGTGCTTTTTTTTTTTTTACAAAACCATCCTCATTCACATTATAGCAAGAGACATGACAAGGCAGCTAGGGTCCTAACCGCTCCACTCGCATCCATACTGAACACGTAATCAATACCAAGAATCGACCCCTGGCCACAACAGATCTCAATGAACACCGTCGACCCTCACACCAGCCAAATAAATGACTTCCGCCATTTCACTTATGAAGGACAATGCCCATACGTAGCAATAAAAATAATTTCGTATTGTTTCCTGCAGCAGGGACCCTTTATCATGATGAATCTTGAACACCTGGCTTGTAGATGCATTATAATGATTCGTAATCTATGCATTAATACATAAGTTGGTAACCAACCATGACATTCAATGCACTTAGTTCAGTACTCGAATAATAAAGGCATAAAATTATCACAGTAGTAAATAGCACAAACCTATTATCAAAATAATAAAAATTGAACAAAAATACTGAATATGAAGCCTCGAGATACTAAAATCAACAGATTTATCTTCAACTCACAGAAGACAACACCAATCAAGACTGGCACACTTCTCATACCCGGTACAATTCTTCTTACCGAGTGGTCTCTACTTTTCCCGACATAGTATTTGACCATAAAAGTGCTCTATCTCTCCTTACTATTCTGCACTTTGATATCCTATACAGTATACCGTATATATTTTGGTAGATCTATCAGTCTTAAGCTAATTATATACGCCTATAGCATTAAAACACCTTTATTCAAAAGACCTTTCTGTGTTCTTCAAACAAGAAAATGAAATCATTAAGGGGACCATCGTAGTTATCCCCCAAGTCAGTCTTAATTTTATGACCCTCACGTCCCTAGGTTCCAAAGCGCTGAACAAACTGCTGGTAAACAAAGAACAAGAGGGGCCATACAGTAATTACGTATTCACACAAAATTCAGAATGGCAAAACTCCATGAGGAAAAGTTTTATGTACGTCGGGTATCTCTGCTCAAAACCGGTTGGTTAGGCCTACACCTTTGATACCAGATGGTAACTGTGGGCAGACGCTACTCATAACAGTACCTTGGCTGGCACGGCGGCGTGTGTACAAGGCGGCAGGGTGCACGGCAACAGAGCAAACACCACCGGCATCGTCACACGTGCTTCTTAATTTCGTCTCCACAACCAGGAACCTGCTTTCTCGCGAGACAGCACCTTTAGTTGCGTCTTAACTCACGACCACGCAGACACCAGTGAGGAGGTTACAACCGCACATGAGCACAACGAGAATGGGGTCCCCTCTCCTGGCACAAAGCAAACAGACGACTGGCGGCCCTCTCCATAGTGGCATCCCCACCAGCCACGGTAGGGGGTGCAAGATGGAGGGATGGCGCCCCTTAGTTACCGGTACATGCCCGCTGCCAACACAGTCTCCTAATTATGTAAGACTTACCAGTCTCTTTCCTCTGACTGGAAAATAATTCATACAGTAAATATTAAGTTTATATAAAAATATACATAAAAACACTGTACCGGGCAGTGATTAAAAAATTATGTCATTAGCTTCCATAACGGGTGTCGCCCAATCGGATGGCACTCGGTCTGCGCCTCACGTGCTGGCAAACCCCAACAAGTGCTCGCGTGAACCCAAGGTCGGACACCTTACAACACCTGTTCCACTGCTATTTCCATGCCCATAGGCAAGTCGAAAATTTCGTGATGTAGGACATGGCCGGGCAGACAACAAAGGAGGGGAAGTGAATTCTCAACCGCCCTCAGCCATATGTTGCCTCTAAAAATATACACGCATCCCCACTGGTCACATGCCCAGCGTCACCCACACCTCCAACCTCTCACGCTCTAGTCTACACGCTCGCTTAACGAACTATTATACTGGTCATCACCAAACAAAACATTATGCAACAATAAGTTGAAAATTTTCTCCATGGTGGGTGGCAAAATGTTTAAATCGAATCTTTGAAAGACAACAAGTGTAAGAACAAGCGAAGAACGTGAGACAAGAACAAGAGAAAGGAATAATAGAGAGCAAAATAAAAGTATAGAAAAACAACAAAAGAATTGACAACAAACAAGCAGACAGGAGGATTTGGGTAATATGACCGAAGGGGCCATATTACCTATGCAAAATGAACGTTTACGGATTAACCAATGACAGACACTGTTGCGTATGTAATGTTATGTGACTAAGAAAATAGGACCTTGACATACCTTAGCATTTCCGGTAAATCAATCAATCCATCAAGACCCTGACAGTGAATTACACCACCTATACCGGTGATATGCCTTTAAGAACAATTAAGACAATTTAAACGATTTGCTTTCAAAAATGTATTATTCAACAGGTAAATAAAAAAAAACTATGTACAGTATCGTAAGCTATTTAACATTTGCTTTCGGCAAGGTAAATATCAATTGCCTCCACAAAAAATGAAGGGCCAAAAAGTACAAATGATCTCAACAAACTGTGTCAGCATCTCACCTTTCTGAATGACACCAGCAAACAACAACAGTTACCATGGCCTTTACTGTTACATGTTGCCGTGTTCCATCTACGGAATAACAACCGGTTTCGTTTACACATTCAGGGGCGGATCCAGGAATATCAAAATGGGGGTCCAAGAAGTTGTGAACGGGGGAACATGGCGAGCACAGCGCGCCCATCCAGCTTGGGGATGGGGGGGGGTATATATTTTGTTTAAATCAGACCAACATATCATGGACATTTCGAAGCCATGTGCACTTGATATTTGGAGATATTCTGAAGTAAATAGTAATTACTTTTTACTATACAAAAACACATGAGTACATGTACAATACTGTACTGCATTAAAGAAAGGTATTGGAATTTTCTGATGAAAAGGGTCCGGACCCCAGGACCAATACATCCCCCGATCCGTTCCTAACATTCAACTAGCACTACTGTCACCATATAGTACAGTAAATCCTTTCCTTTAATGCTCATATTATCCCAGCCCTCTGCTGTAAGCAATCGAAGCCAATTACCGTACCAGGTATGTACTCTATACAGTACAGTATATCATTCTAAATGGCAAAACGTCAGAATATTGTATCTAATTTTAACAAGTCCTCGCCACAGTTTGGCAATGCTCAATGGTCCATTAATGCTGCAATCAGACTCAAGTCAATTCTGGCAAAAATTGGACAAGTCATTGATTAGTAAATTGTTTTCATACTCCTAAACGACCAGAGCACACAAAGGTATTGACCTAGTGTATTTGTTTATAAGTAGTGTATAGGCCATTAATTAACCAGTGTGCAGATAGTATAGAAGCATTACAAAAACTGTTCATAAGATTAATGAAAATGGCATTGACTGTGACAGAGCATACTGTAAATTTGAAGTAAATCCAAAAATTTTAACTATAATAGCAAGCTGTGTGACATCATAAGCAAAGAAGGTACTGTACTGTATTTCAATATGCAATGACCAGACTATTACTATTGAGTCTGCACTGTACTGTACTTATACAGTGCCATGGTGTTAGCTTCATAAGGAACTATACTGTACAACATTTCCATAAGCCTATATACGAATGCACTGTACACATTACCAAATTACGCAGTATATAACCAGTACGAAGATTTGTTTCATCTTTTCACTTTTGCAAATGTTCGAAGTCAACACTAAATAGATGTACAGTACAGGGTATAACTATACATGTACAGTATATGGATCCTCATTTGCTGCAAAACTACATTATGTTGACTAATCTTAAGTCATACACCAACCGGGTACAGTACAGGTTTTTATATTATTTTTCCAGATATTTAGTACAATATATAAGTACAATACACAGAACAGAAAAATTTCAATGCAGATGTAGTATACTGTCCTGTAATTGGATAAAATAATACCATTAAACATGGGTGGTCGATTATGTTCGTAAAACGTCTAGAAACAGTAAAGATTGGGGATGAATATACCCCCGTTAGTATTCTTAAAATGAAAATTATGAATAAACCCCGTTCAGTATTTTTTTTTAATTAAAAGTAGCATTATTTAAATTTTAATAATACACAGTTGCAGAAAATTTTACGTGTTCCTACACCCCATCTCCAAACAGCAATGTCGCTGTATTGAGTGTGGTGGTATAACTATTTATGAATAAGTGGGCAGTGTTCCTGTAACGATGAGCGTGATTGGTGGATAGATTTGCTATAGGTCACATAGGGTGGCCATTTGGAGACACGGGTTACCAGGGGTGTGGGAACACGTTTCTGCAACTGTACCTGTACTGAATATGACGAATAAAGCACTAAATCCATCGTATTGTTCTGCTTTTGGAGAAAGATTTTATTAGGTGTGGCTTTAACTTAGGTAGCCACTAAATTAAAGTACTGAACTATACATGTGATTAGAAATAATGAAGGGGTGAGGTTTACATTATGTCACCTCGGTTACTTGAAGTACAGTACAGCTCCTCCCCGACTTACAACGGGGTTAGGGACCCAAATTCCATGTTGTAAGTCGAAAATGCTTATACTGTATAATACAAAGAAAATCTAAAATGGGTGTTTCTTTTTCTTCTCAGCACCACAAAACTCTCACTTTTAAGCTTGACAGCCATTTTAAAGTGAATTACAAACGAAAATTTTGTCAGTACACAGTGCAATCATTGAAGTTGGGACTCGAAAATACGTAATTTGACAAAATTTTGGTACGACTGAGGTGGTCGTATGTCCGGGTGTTCGTAAGTCGGGGAATAGCTGTATATACAGTACAGTATACTGCACTGTACGTTATTTTTAAGTATGGATCAACAAGTGATATGTATTAAAAAATAGGGTAACAATGACGAAACTAAGATGCAATATGATGCTGTGTGTTACCAGTCTTGAGAGAATGGAAGGTTAGGCCTACTACGGTAGAGTATTGTACAGTATTTTGATGAAGTTCAAAGATAAATGTTGGAAAATGAACCTTATGTTTGATAAGGAAGGAAAATATATTACATCCAATGTCATTAGGAATGGAGATGAGCTAGGGGTTGAGCATGAATTCATGTATACACGGGCAATTTTCAACAAGGAAAAAAGATAAGCTAACGAACATCCCCCCCCCTCCCCAGATAAAAAAGAAGTGATATGAGAAAGGAGACTGCATGAAGGAGTGCCTGTTCTATCTCTTGCATACGGATCTAAGACCCAGTGTTTAAGAATAATGACATCAAAACTGATAAACATTAATATGAGCCTGAAGAACAGTCAGCGTAGAGGACGAATATGCACCCACACCGCTGCCTACAGTTCAGATGCATTTCCACGGTTTTGAAGATAGAGACGGATAGGGGATAGTTATGTACTACCTCTTGTTCCTCTACAAGGGACAGCTCAGCACCGCTAGGGATCACCAAGATTCCTCACCCAGAGGTCGGTTCAGAGTTTTGAAGATATGAGGTGAAATTTGGTAGGGAATAGTCATACACTATCTTATATCCCTTTACGAGGGCATGAACACGACTCGCCACCTGTGGGTCGGTCCACAGTTTTGAAGATGGTAGAGGAGGGTCGTACACACATGTCCCCCTACCCAGGTGTAGCTGAGTAACACAAATACCCCTGTAGTGTGTTCATAAAAGTGACACCACTCACCCAAAGATGTAACTAGTTAACTTTCTGGTAATTTTCATCTTCTGTTTCAATTTACTTGAAAAAAATTGTATGGAAAACTAGCAAACTTGATCCCCTCTTAAAGACAGCATCATGTGAAAGTAAACTCTGATAATGATGTTCACTGCAAAACGTTTAGTTGAGTTACGTATGCATCCACCAAGTCAGGCAACAATGAGGTGAAAAACCATCCCCTCCAACCCAACATAACTGTTCTTATCTAGATGCCTCTCCTACCATTGACACTTGTCACCAACACTCCTTACCAATAAAAAAAATAAAAAACTGCCCACAGCACTGTGGTACCATGTTATTACTTGGCCATGCCCCATTTAAATCCACATTACAGCAAGTGCAATACCTAGTGAAGCATGTATGTATTGATTTTAGTATTTACACGTCATTCTTATGTCTTCAGTGTTGCTGCTTCATGCCAACACCCTCAGTTCATGTAAATGGATACAGGAGAAACTGAAGATAGTTGAGTGCAATCCCAGATGTGCTACCTACTGTACAGTACACCAGAAAAAGCTGTAACTGTATGGTGTATTGTACCTGCATTGCCCCTAATAAGCCATCAGGCTTACAGGACCCACTTTCAAATACAGAATGGAATAATCCAACCCAACTTGCCCCCAATATTAGTAAAACCACCAACACACTGTTTGCCCACATTTACAATAAATTGGCCAACTTGCGGTTTGCCTGCAATTCAAGCAAAACAACCACTTTGTTAAATACTTTTTTGCTTCACTGATTATGTTAAGGTCTTTCACGTTTACCGCAAAATAATTACTCGTCTTCTCAAATGTACAAAATTTTCATCATTTTAAAATCATTTGTTCATTACCCTGAAGCTATAAAGTACAATTAATCATTATAGGATTATTACTGCCAGGCTAATTTGGAAACATTTTTGCATTATGTTTACAAGATGATGTGTGTCCCAACTCTACAAACAAGTCTTAATCACTATTTTTTTCCATGTGTAAGATAATGTTATAAGGAGAGAGAGACGGTTATCAAGGAACAGCAATTAAAACAATCAAAATACTGTATTACCAAGATATGTGACAAAGTCATAAAGGCATTCAAAATAATACACTCCAAGTAAATAATAATGCTCTGAATCAAAGTGCTTGTCCATTAGCTACCTACTTGTCCATTAGCTACCTAAGTACTGTACAGCACTGTTGTGGAGGGCTCTCTCTATCATAGTTCAGTCATGTACAGAAACTAGAATTTCTTTGAATATCATTTGTAGTCCATACTGTACTAACCATATAAAATAAGCTACCTCTATTTCAATGAGACAACTGCATAAAAAACAGTATTGGAAAGCCTAATATTTCAGTTGCACTTGACATGGATATCATACTTCAGAGAAAGGTACAGAACAAATAATAAATAAACAAGATGCAATTGGGAAATTTTACAATAATCACGGTACTTAATCAACCAAGGTCCTTTGCCTTTTCACTAGCTATTTGCCAGCATACAGTACATACACATCAGGACATACTCAATAATAATAACCATCTTCATAAACCAAAGTTAGTCTAAAGTAAACAACACTACACTAATAGAAAATTAATCATTGGTGCAGTGAGCAAGCATGCCTCCAATAGCTATACAGTAGTATAGTGTCTGGTACATTTGTGCATTGCATTTTGTAAGTGGTATACTGTATAATTGACCTACATTTTCAGTCTCAAGTTAAAATATAAATACAGTAGAACTGTACACAGTACACACTGTAGCTAATTGTTTACACACTTTGATATCTATTAAATTACATGACTGGATTGGTTTTTCTAATGCGTCTGAATATAAAAAAAAACATTTAGATTTCATGAATATTAGGAACCCCAGCTTATTTCACCTGATGATTAAACTCCCGATTGCTAAATAGGGTGCTTGGTCATGGTAGTATTAGGGTGTTTTATCATCAAGTGAAAAAATAAGAGATTCCTACTTTTTCACAAGATTCGGATACCTTACAGTAAGAGTATTTCTTTTCAAATGTACTGACTCAAGCTTACCCAAAGGAAATTTTATATGATTAGTATTAGCACTAGTACATGTCAGGACAGACAGTACTTAACAAACCAAGAATTTTTTCAAATAGGTTGACAGTTTAGATGAAGATATCCAGATGGAGGACCAGAGAGAAAGGATAGCCAATCTCCCAAAGTCTATACAGGATGAACAACAGAAACATGATAATAAAGACGTGCGTACACATACACTATATAATAACTGACAATCGCTGTGAGCATTGGCTTGGAAAGAGAAAAGAACCTCTAAGCTCCTGGTATAGTATATGCTTGCTTGAACTCAATTTACTGACTGGTACATATTAAAAACCAGGTTAAAATCCTGTTTTGTTCACCCATGGTCAAGAATTCTTATTAAAAAAGCAAGTAGCTATATTGTTTTGGGGACCTGACTGTACTAACTCATTCATAACACACATACCCAGCATTAGCTACCCAAACTCAACCTACCCTAAATATACAATATATGTTTAAGGATCAATGAGTTTAATCATTCATGCTGTAAGTTGCTACAAATTTGGTTATTTTGTCCCAAACCAATGCTGTCATAACCCTGGCTAAATAAGCTGGATATTAAGAGACATGTCAGTTTACTTCAAGTTCTTCCAACGGGCAAAATAAGTCAGCAATACTTAGCCTATTTTGAATATATTTAAATACCATAGTTAGGTAGATTTTGTTTATGGTTTATAAAAATGCTTCACAGAAACAGTGTCTGTATTGGATGGCTCGTTACCGGCACTACTCCAGTACTGCTATGAATATTTTACATTGGCCTGTCACGACACTCATGCCACTCAATTGATTTCTCAAACGCCATACATAATATATTAAGAGGTGAATTTAAATACAGTACCGGTATTCAAAACAAAGAGCACTAATCACAAAAAATGAGGACCATCGTAGCATTATTTACAGCATTGGGGTAAATACTAAGTGCTCTTGCTGCTTCAATACAAACACTACTTGGATGACTGTTAATCTAACATTTGTGGTAAATGTCTGGTGATTCAAATCGATACATAATGATCGAAACAATACCATGATTATAGTTGTAAATAAACTACTGATTTGAAAAAAATAGAGATAAATACTGTAGACAGATGGATTATATAATCTAATTTGAACATCAAGCAGCCAACTGAAAGATAAGAGTGGTGAAGGCATGGAAACTAAGGACGCCCAGGTGCTAGAGATGCATCCTCGTTTTCAGACTGTTCGTTTACTGAGAGCAATAATCGATCTGTTTGCTAGTTCGAATCTTTAAGTCAACCCGCAACAGTGGCAATGACAGGAAGTAAATCAATATCAGCCCTATACAACGACATGACTACTGCAGGCTTTAAAGTGAACATCCAATAGAATGAAACCCCCCAACACCTGGTACAGCAAAGTGAAAACAACTGGTATCTTTAACTTATCAGAGAACCCAACTTTTAACCCTTAATACTTAATGATGGACATCTAACAGAAACGTATGATGGTGTAACTAAAGCTCATTTAACACCAAACGTTTGGGAGATTAAAAGAAAATTGTCAGTGCATCTCCCAACATGGCATCGCCACGGGAACCAGGAATACCAACCACTCCGTCTCTTGGCATTAGTGACGTTTAACACCTATGTTTGGAGCACTTTCATGCGTCTACCATATTTTTGTGTTGTACAGGATGGTGTAGGTGGCAAGAAGATAAACACTACAATGAAGATACGAGGGTAGAAAGGTGAGGGTTTATTCTAACAGGAGAATCAAGACATCCCAACATGGCTGCCGCTCAGCACGCATAACTTGTTGCACTCACTTCCCGCGCTTTATACACAAACGTGAATAGTACTCACCATCTCTTCATTCAACTCCCGCATACTTCGATTCAAAATGTACACACTATATTACACAGCTCTTGCAATATTTACAAATAATACACAAAAGGCGCTATCACACAAGTGCCACGCGCTTCGTACTTCACTCCATGATCAATCTGGGAACAGACTGAAGACAAAGACGGGACCAGAGCTGAGTGAGACCTGCGCGCTCCGCCAGTGCGCAGCTCACTCACGTCGCTGGTAAATATCTCCCCATAACAACACAAATTCACCTCCAAAACAAAATGTAATTCAACTTGGCGTATTTTATAATACTGAAAAATGGCCAGCAAACAATGTTACTATATTAGAATTGTAATCTTCAGAAAACTTGAAGTATATTACCGCAGGTAAACATGGTGTGACGTATTTTCCAAGAATTCCGTCTGCTAGCCACTCCCGAGGCAATGTGAGCGGGAAATCTAAAGGGTGACAGGTGTCACTGCAATTCTCCGAACCATTTGTGCAACAATGTCAGAAATATAAGTCGGATGGTAGCTAAATTAATTAATGAGTTCCATAATGCTAATATTATACGAATTTTGAGCCTGTATAGGCTAATTAATGGCACAGTTATTATGGTTTGAACAACTTATGTCAATCATATCTGAATATTTAGAATAAAACCATCTTTGTAACACTACCATACACAGTGGACGATAAATAATTAAATTTTCATAAAGATAATATTGTAATTTTCCCAAACGAATTTCACTCATAAAAGTTGATATATTGTATAACTTGTAGTTTCTGCAAGCATTGTTTTTCTCATATATATATATATATATATATATATATATATATATATATATATATATATATATATATATATATATATATATAGAGAGAGAGAGAGAGAGAGAGAGAGAGAGAGAGAATCTTGATATTTCAATAGAGGTTCCCAGGGGACTGCTGAGATATATCAGCACGTGCGAGGGAGCGTGGCCCGCGTTCACTGTGCTCTGCTGCCAACCCACAAGTATTTGGCTGTAGTTTGAATATTTGGTTGCAAAGAATTGCTAAATAGACGTACTTTTATTTCTATATGCAGTTAGTACGTCTGTTTAGCAAGTCTTTGCAACCAAATCTTCAAACTATAGCCAAATACTCGTGGGTTGGCAGCTGAGCACAGTGAACGTGGGCCACGCTCTGTCACACGTGCTGATATATCTCAGCAGTCCCCTGGGAACCTCTATTGAAATATCAAGATCCTAACCTTTTCTTAAATACCTGGACATCTCCACTGAAAACTTTGTATTGAAAAAATAATTCACTTTAATTTTCTACAAAATGAGTCACTCGGGTTAAACTGGTGTACCTATAATAACTTTAAAGGTTTAGTCTTTTCATTATGACTCCTAGTCTGGAAATCCTCCAGATTGTTCAAGGTTTTAATTAATTTTGTATTCATGCCAAGCTCGAGGTTCCATGAATACCTCACAGCCAGATAACTCAGGTCAGCTGCTTGTAGTACAGCGGACTATCTGCATTACATTTATTGATTTCCTACATGAAAATCAGATAACAGTTAAGGTCAGTCTCGGCAGAACAAAGCAAAATATCATCCTCGAGTATGAGGGTTGGCAGCCATGGTCCTCAACTTTAAGAAATTCGGATTGTCTTCACATATCCGCCTTGATTTTGCATCTTTCAGTAGCCAGTTTTGAACTTCATTGGTCTATCCGAGTTTATACCTTCTCCTCACCTTCCTACCTTCAATTTGAATCATTCAATATCTCTATCATTATCGCCTCATTTTATATGGCCAAAGTACCCCATTATCCTTATTCTAAAAAAAAACCCTCCGTGTTCCCAATCTTAACAGTTCTTCATTTGTTTTTGTTTTATTATCACATATTAACTTCAACATTATCCTGTATCCCACCATGAAGTTAATAATACGCCGGGAGATGAATGTTGAATACAATCACTTGGAAAAAAACACGGTAAAGAAAATGGGAATTAAATTCGTTGTTGTCCTTCAAGAAACAAACAACCAAACATGACGTTCCACAGGCCGTGGCAGGTGGAGTTGTTGAAGTTTTACGGTGAATGAAGGAGAGGGAGTGGCAGGAGGTTGGTTCACTATCCTCCCCCTCAGTGTGTCACCCAGTTAACTCTTCTCCAAATATCTTTTAAGAAACATATAGCTAAATAACCTGTAAATACCTACACCAACAATTTAATATAATTCTTAATAGTGGGAATTCTTCTTTAAGACGGGAGTAATTAAAGCTATAGTGATCAAACTCGTTCGGTTTATTCTCAAAGCAAAACACACTTCATGAATGAGTAACTTCCACGCACTCGAGAACCTTTACGTTCAGCCTTGTTAAGTATTATTCAACAATGACTGCTGTAAAAAAATGAATACTACACACACACACACACACACACACACACACACACACACGCACACACACACACACACACACACTGAAGGCCGCGATGACTAAGAGATATATTAAATGTCAGTTATAAAACACAATAAGAACACACAGTATATAATTGACCCAAAATCAGATCTTTCGGGGGTGACGCTGAGAGACTTTCGGTGTGGCCACTAAATAAAAGCCTTGTGAGAGGTGGTACAGTGTGTGTGTGAAAGATGGTGTAGGTTTCACACCACCCACCCACCACCATCAACATCCTCCTACCCACCCACGGCCCTCACCAACATCCTCCCTCCCACCCACCGCCCTCACACACACACACACATACACACACTGAAAGAAACTATAAAACCAGGTGTCATCTTAAGCGTATCTATTACTCAGAGGAACAAACGAGATATCACTGAAAATAACAGATTGGCCAGACCCCCTCCCTCAGCGTACCAATCATCTCTCTCTTCACCCACCATCAGGAGTCGTGGTTGAGGAGTGACTGGTCAAAAGGGGCCGTCCCAGTCCTCCTACTGGGCCCCAACCTAACCCAACTACGAGGGGTGGGATCCAGTCCTTACGGGTTCCAGTTCCGATCGGGCCCCAATTTTATAATTCTTAGAATGGGTTGGATTTACTCCGGATAAATTAGGTTAGGTTAGGTTAGGTTGTATTAAGACTATGGTCCACGTGAACGGCAACCAATAGAAGGTCTGAGTGTATACCATAACCTTAATTCCCTGGATGATCTATATGGCTGGCGAGGAGGAGGAGAAGAAGATGGAGGAGGAGAAGAAGATGGAGGAGGAGACGAAGGTGGAGGAGACGAAGGTGGAGGAGGAGAAGAAGATGGAGGAGGAGACGAAGGTGGAGGAGGAGACGAAGGTGGAGGAGGAGAAGAAGGTGCAGAAGGAGAAGAAGGTGCAGGAGGAGAAGAAGGTGCAGGAGGAGAAGAAGGTGGAGGAGAAGGTGAAAGAGAAAGTTGAACCTGCGGGTTTTGAGCATCATGACGGCCAGGATGTAATACGAGGACTAAATACAATCTTGGGCTAGGGTTTGGCTAACACATGTAATTAAAACAAAATAATTGATCAAACATACAAGGGTAGGTTAGGTTAGGTTAGGTTTAAATACAGCATAAGGATCTAATGCCGAATTTTGGTGGTGGTTTAATGCATAAATAGAGAAGGAATTTCAGAGCTATTAATATCATCTATTGAGGTAAATACTAAACGTCTCCTGGATCCTATTTATTAAGGCCCAGTCTATTAGTCTTCGTCAATTCTAAAAATGTAAGACTGTATTGTACTTTGTAAGACTATATACAGTACTTAACTGGTTGACTTTGGGTAGAGTGACTACAGCACCAACATTACAAGATACGTTTCATTTAACACCAATTACAGGGAATAAAAGTAAGTTACAAAATAAATTGGAAAATATCGTATTCCATAATTTCTCATTGCACGAGAACTTCAGTAAGAAACGGTGCAATTTTTTAAGTTATTTTCCGCCCTTTAGTTCATCTCACACTGTCAGGTACAACATCTTACATCTTCACTCACAATGAATAGTTATCGCGTGAAACTTTATGAAGCCAGACCCCGAATTAAAAAACCTGGAGGGTAGTAACAAAAAAATAAGAAAGGCCCGGCATAAAACTCGAATGAAAAGCTGGGAGGTGTTGACATAATGCAGGAGAGGTGGCGGTAATGTTATGGGGGGGAGGGGCAGCTGAAGAATACATTAGTAGGAGGTGGGCACACAACTCTGGTGGCAATGTAAAGACTGGGGTGTAGAGCAAGAGCAATAGTGCGGTTAACAATCAAGACCCAGGGAGAAAATTGACGAGAGAGAAAAAAAAGAAGCGCTGGAGTATATAGTGGAGAGCGATACATAAGGATAAATTATATAAGGCAGAAACAGCAAAGAATTAAAACTAATTAAAAATAAAAAAATAAAATAAAAAAGGGGTGAATTTGAATATATTATAAGCAAAGGAAAAATTTGGTGATGGTGTTAGGGAAATATTTCTGAGAAAATACGAAGTGATCCCAGAAAGAAGTGGGAGGTGTTAAATAATGCCGAGTCACATAACGTTGGTGATAAAATACTGGTGAGGAAGGATCAGGTTTGCGGGAGGTGGACGGATAATAATGACGGCAAATACGGAATACCGGATTTGTCTCACCTTATTATCATCCACAGGCATTTAATGGGGTTAGGTCAGGTTAGGTTTTCGGGAGTACTCGGTATTGAAAAAGTTGAAACTAAGAGGCGACACCCAGCCTGAGACCAGGTAGGTGGAGATGCCAGGTGAGTCTTGCTGAATGGGATAATACGAACTCTGGTCTGTGAGAGAAGCCAGTGACATGTAAGTACTTATTGCCTTTCTGGTATATAGGTAAGTGTAACTATTTATTTGTACACACACACACACGCGATTCAGGGACTAGGGAAGTTATCATAATTTTCTTTCTTACTCAAAAGCAAAGTCAGAAATAGTGAAGATCTACAGGAGTTCCCTATCTACTGCTTATACTATGTTGTTTCAATAATTATAACAACATTTCGGATCACCTGGAGATTTACCCCCCCCCCCAAGCTTATTTCACCCTAAGATTAAACGCCCTTACGCTAACCTCCCTAATGTAACCTCAGGTAATCTAATCGTAAGGTGAAATAAGCTTGAAGGACGAATCTTTAGATGATCCATACCTTTTTGTTTTTAACTTGGTTTTACACATTTGTTCTATCTCTTGTAAATGGGAAGGAGCGAGACTGACAAAGACAGATAAGCACACTCTTCATTTACTGATCAACATTATTTCAGCAATAGATAAACTAAGCCGATGGTTCATGTCGTGGTGGGCGCTTTTATCATACACCAGTGGCGTCAACTGTGAGGAATGTAAAACAGGAACATCCCTAACACGGGAGCTAGTTTATCCAGTGTAAAATACGAGATGTGAACCAATGTTTTGCTTACTTCATACTTGGTTAAAAAATACATTAAAACACAAACCGACAGTAGCCGTAAGTTCAGGCAAGGTAAATGCTATATTTAATTTATAATTGTATTAATAAATAGATACTAAAATAATGTTGCCGTAAATTTAGGAAAAATAATTAATATTTTTATGTGACTCCCATTAAATAGATATAAATTATGTTTAAATTGATAACATTAAACACTGCCAGTTTCGACTAAAGATTTGTGTGCGTAATTTAATGCTCTTAATCCTATAATCTGCCTGAATTAATAATAATGTTCTATCAAGGCAAATACACGTCTTATACATAACACTTAAACGTCGTTTATAAAAGATAATCATCAGTGGTTGTTTACTGCCCTTGATATTCTGTCATATACAACTATAACCAAACAGAATACAGTACACATCTTTACCTTTACGCCCTATCAAACACCTGGTGCAGACGTGTTCATTCCACACATCCCATAAAAGCCTATTGACCTGACCCCCCCCCCCCCACATTACTATTCAATTCACACAACCATAAAATACTCTCAGAGGATTGTGCAATATGTGTGTAAAAAGCAAAGGGGAAAAAGTATACATATTAGTAACCTTAATATGTTTTGGAACGATATAATGCTGAACAGTTTAGTCATTGTAGCCTCATTGACCAAGACCAACCCAGGTACAATGTTGGCTGGTGTAGTATATATATGAGGGTGTGGCGGCAACTGTGATTTAAACCATTATAATAAATACGTGAATGTTATGGTGTAATTTATCCCTCCACACAACTGCTGGTATCTCCACTAGCCAACAGTATGACGCTACAGTCGCTTTTGAGTGAACTAACGGGCGGAAAATTTCAAACAAAAACAAGAGATTTTTTTTTTTTTGCTTTGGATTTATTTTACATTATTCTTAACAGCTCCGACTTTGAGTCCAATTTGATACAGCACGGAGATCGAAGTTGTTTTTAGTGACGCGGCTTGGTGAATTATTGTCCATCTCTCCTTTATCACTGTACTTCTTGTTCCTGCTTCGTTCTTCATGCTTCTACCATCCACTTTAACATCATTTTAATTGTTCTTGCTTCAATCTTTTTTTTTCCTATACAATTCACTATAACATCACCTTCCGTTATTCAATCAGAGTAAATGCTGAAGAAATTACGTTTTGTTTAGCCAAATAACCAGTGTACCGGCACAAATATTTCAACTGGGTGAATAAAAACCACCAATATAACACATAACATACTAAACACCCAGAGTTATTATCTCTATTTCAGAAACTCTTAATGAATGAGCAATAGCAGGGGGGGGGGGGTTGTTACAGCATGGGTAGTACAGTGATAATAACAACCGGTCTCCGTAGTAGCATAGTATTAAACGGTGAAGATAATATCGAGAAGTGTGAAACCAATATTAAAAAAATTATCATCAATGTAAAACCCTACAAGAAGTGGTTTGCGATTCTAAATACTGTAGAGCCAATAACACAAGGGTATTCAGTACGTACAGTATATGTAAACCATCACCATCCATCCTCTTACCGCGACACCTCACTATTTATCTACGACCTTTACCCATTAATTAACAGTAAAGCAGATGGTGACCTTCGTACTGTAACTAATATGTTTTTTTTCAGGCAAAGTTTTACAGGGGTGAAAAACGTAACACAAACATATAATAAAAATATATTACAGGATATTTGTTTCGTGGGCGGGATTAATTCACCAAGGGTCGCTGTATTACACAACTGTGCGACACACAGTTGCCACACGGAAACGTGTGTGTTCAACAGCGGAGAGGATAATCTAGAAATTACAAATCTTGCGGGACAAAGCAAAAAAAAGAAATAACAAATAATAAAAAATAAAGAAAAATCCTTATAATATGTAAGATCTGCTTCAGACACTTTTAGTCAATCTTAAATACGTATAATGGGATTTTTACCTTAGAGGTACGTCTGAGAGGTTTAAACCATCAATAATTCTAATATATTTCTAAATAAAATCATTGTACTACCACGTGGTGCTTTGTACTGTACCCTATGTAATATTTTCAAAAGTAAAAATGCTCAAATGAAGAAACAAATTCAGAGAAAAAAACGAGGTCGAAGGTGAAACACACAAATCTGTTCCTTGACAGCCGAGTCAATACCTCATACATCAGTAGGTTATTTTGCTACATTATGGTAAAGCCATGAAAATATGCCAGTCAGCTGATCCTTGTGTGACAACGTCTGCTAGCAAGGCAGCTCCATGTGCAATGTGTGTGTTGTTGGTTTGTGTGTGTACCAATCCTTCTGGCGGGCAGCGGCCAGATGTCAGCACCCTGCTCTCTCGAGGTAGATTTGAATCATTTGACCGTGCAACAAAGTTCTCATCTATTAACTTAAATTTCTGATGTAATGCTAAGTAAAAAATACAAGAATAATATACTGTTGTACTGGTAAGCTTCCCCCAAGCCTGGGTCCTGCGCGGCCACCCTCTCCTCTCATTAATCCGACATTTGGATTGGAAAATCTAAGTAACACACCTAAGACAATTTGCATTTGATGTAACATATTCAGCTCAGACCTAACGGGTAACTACTGGGCTGGGTCCCTGTGAATGAGTGACCACGAGGCTCCTCTCCCACGATGGTGTTACATAACTTCTCCTTCCCTCAGCCAACACTAAATATCTGGCTCTAGCGGCTGTACACAAGACATCCTCACCAAGTTACCCCGTGTTGACCCCATACACTCCACGACACTCCCTAGTCATGACTCACGTCTTACAACAGCCTCTGACATGACGGAATATAACATTACGCTGTGGTTGAGCATTATCATCCCAATGGCCTACATAGATTAGTTTTATCCTTCCTGTCCGACCAATTCCGGACTGTTTCACCGCCTGTAATAATGTAACAACATCCAGTGTGACAGGTTATAGTCAAATCGGGTTTACATTACCTATTCCATTAGCATGTGTACAATATCCACTCGTCAAAGCTCATGAACATTATTCTATTCATTCTATTTTATGTAACTTCTAGAGATTATTTTTATACCACACTTAATTTCACTACAACATACCCGCCAAATTATTTGATACACACAACGAAACCGGATTGTTATCATTTCAAAATTCCTGAAAATTATTCCACAATCAAGTTATTACCAGACTGTTACCAAGAGGCCTGAGCTAAATACTTCATCATGTACAGTATGTTGGTAGGTTACAGTGTGGGGGCTTCCTCCTTTAAAGCCTCAGTTACGTATACCATAAACACAGCTCCTGTACAGTGTACACCCTCAAGATGATAGCTACCCGTCTCTTAGGGAATCATCTCGTACAGGGAAATAAAAATAATAATGCTACTATACAAGAGGCCGAGGCTAATCTTAGAAAACAGTTTCTCTATAGGTCAAGTTAAAACTATGTGCCCCTATAGCAGGACTACGTGTGACACTTTACCCCTATAGCAGGACTACGTGTGACACTTTACCCCTATAGCAGGACTACGTGTGACACTTTACCCCTATAACAGGACTATACGTGTGACTCTTTACCCCTATAGCAGGACTACGTGTGACACTTTACCCCTATAGCAGGACTACATGTGACACTTTACCCCTGTAGCAGGACTACATGTGACTCTTTACCCCTATAGCAGGACTACATGTGACACTTTACCCCTATAGCAGGACTACATGTGACACTTTACCCCTATAGCAGGACTACGTGTGACTCTTTGCCCCTATAGCAGGACTACATGTGACACTTTACCCCTGTAGCAGGACTACATGTGACACTTTACCCCTATAGCAGGACTACATGTGACACTTTACCCCTATAGCAGGACTACATGTGACACTTTACCCCTATAGCAGGACTACGTGTGACTCTTTGCCCCTATAGCAGGACTACGTGTGACTCTTTACCCCTATAGCAGGACTACATGTGACACTTTACCCCAATACCAGGACTAGGTGTGACTCTTTACCCCTATAGCAGGACTATGTGTAACACTTTACCCCTATAGCAGGACTATGTGTAACTCTTTACCCCTATAGCAGGACTACGTGTAACTCTTTACCCCTGTAGCAGGACTACACATGCCTCTTAAGTGTTGACGCCAAATATTAAGAAAATACCTACGGAATCTATACCGGTGACATTGTTTACAGAATTCCCTAGAAAAAAATTAACCGCCAAACTGTAATTTTTCACTCAGGGTACTACTACAGTTCCTTAAACGTGTGCTAAATTTAAATGAAATATGGGCATTAGTTTACACGCTGATGATATTAAAGGAAATTTTGTTTACTCGAGGCAAGCTGATGTGTTACACCTGGAGTTCATTTATCCTCATCTTAATCTTGTTGCCACAGGTATGCTACAGGTGAGTATCTTTCCGCTTGACAGGTTTATTTGAGGATGATGTGCGAGTTGTTTTTTTACCACAATCTCCCCGGAATAGCCCCGCCCCGAGTCCCCCCGAAGGATGAGCAACTTCAATACGTAAAAATCCACATCTGTGTCTCCCAAGGTTGACTGACGACAAGACTAATGGAACGTGGCAGGGGTTCATAAGAAGTCGTTCAACGCCGTATCCTCCTTATAACTGACATATGTTCACTCGTGCCCCTCTAACCATACGAGCTAATTACCAAATAGATCAAATAAAACAAATATAAACTAAGGAATGCAAGGATTGACAACTATTCGAATCACTTGTCACCAAACTCAACTTCTTTGGTGTCCCAGGATCAGTATCACCACCAAAAATCTCGATGCAACAAAACCTGCCATAAATCTTGCCAGAACCTCCCAAGCTGTGTAAAGATCTGGCAAGTCCTCAGTTTGGTGACGACAAGAAGACGGTCGCATTGAGGTGTGACGCTTCAATACCGGGGAGATACTAAATAATTCTGAAGTGTATCCTCATCGATATCCCAAAGCTGATAATTAACTGTCCGTGGTTTACACTACCTAGAAATTTGGTCACAACTGCCAAGACCAACACACAAATTATCTCATGTGGAAATCAGCCGTATCTTCTGTTTACACATTACCGTGTTTCAACCAGTGAGCTAACAATGGCCGGCAGTCGAGTTACAGTCTCCCAGGAACTCGGCTCCTTGCCTTCTACGTCAAGTTGCAGTGTCACAAGAGGAGGAAAAACTACAAACCACCCCCTCCCTCCCTCCTCTTTCAAAAAAAATTATACCTACACTCATTCCAGGGTAATTAAGTCGTAAGTGGTGTGCTTAATCAACACCACATCTGGAGAGATAATTAACACTCACACTAATGAACACACACCACATAATTCACCCTCACAATTACAGAGCAGATCCGTACGAAAATGTTACCCCAAAACACACACGATTACTTCACCCCCCTCCACTCCTTGAGCCACGGGAAGACAACACAACGTGACTACCATACCTTGAATCAGGGAAGGTCTAACGCAAACAACAAAATCAGTATCAACAGATGATTTAGACCCCCAAGCTTATTTCATCTTAAGAACCTAACCTAACCTAACCTAACCTAACCTAACCTAACCTGACCTGACCTGACCTGACCTGACTTAAACACGCAGGTAGGTGAAATAAGCTTGGGGAGGGGGGGGGGCTAATCTTCAGATGAACCAAATATTATACAAAAAAAGTGATTCCATTCCAAGTGCACCTGGCGGTCCATGTCCCGATGTTTAACTATAGTGTGATCCCAGACACAGTCAACCCACTCCCAACCTCTGACCTCATCTCAGTAACCCACTATGGGGAAACTCTATCTATATCCCCCCAAAAAATAATACACCAAGCCGCGCCACCTCAGGGAAACTGTGTTCTACTCCCAGCTAAATTAGTGGAGGCGTCGAGGTTGTGTCCGGAAGGGAACGAGAGAAGATAAAATTAAGGATAATAACGTGACGCAAGAGAGAAACACACACACACACGCACACACACGCACGCACACACACACACACACACACACACACACACACACACACACACACACACACACACACACACACACACACACACACACACACACACACACACACACACACACACACACACACACACACACACACACACACACACACACACACACACACACACACACACACACACACACACACACACACACACACACACACACACACACACACACACACACACACACACACACACACACACACACACACACACACACACACACACACACACACACACACACACACACACACACACACACACACACACACACACACACACACACACACACACACACACACACACACACACACACACACACACACACACACACACACACACACACACACACACACACACACACACACACACACACACACACACACACACACACACACACACACACACACACACACACACACACACATGTTTCTAAATTCATGTAAAACAAACTAAAAGTATTTTGCACAAACAGTCTTAACAAAATATTATTATACAAGAGTTCTATGCGACTATCACAACAAGTTCCTCCTAATTATACGGTACGCGAGGCCGATGACGCATCCCACAATACGTTTCATACCGGAAGGTGGAAGGACTGTTTTTATGTTGACGTTCACTGTACCAGGTACACCTCCGTCTCCACTAACACACATACACAAACGCACGCAAATACGCAAGCATGAACGTACACTTACACATACAGGTATATGCCTGTATTAGGAACCTTGAGTACAGAGACAGGTTAAAGCATCTTAATTTACACTCCCTCGAGAGACGTAGAATGAGGGGCGACATGATGGAGGTGTATAAATGGAAGTCAGGGCTAAACAAAGGGGACATTACAACGGTACTCAAACTTTCCAACCAGGAGCGAACTCGTAACAATGGTTTTAAATTAGACAAATTTAGACTTAGGCGAGAAATAGGTAAACATTGGTTTGGAAATAGAGTAGTGGACGACTGGAACAAGTTACCAAATATCATCATTAACTCGAATACGCTGGATAGCTTCAAACTTAGGTTGGATGGATATATGAGCAATAGGGGCTGGGTGTAAATGGGACTGCCCAGTATGGGCCAATGGGCCCGCTGCAGTTCCTCCATTCTTATGTTCTTATACGCATGCCCGCACACATACGCATGCCCGCACACAAACACACACGTACGCACATACATACCTACATACATACACAATGGTTGCCCCTCGTGTAACGAGGATGGCCAGCCCTAGAGCCACCTAGGCGTGAATTTGTTTAAAGTGTAGAAGCTGTCGCCAACACAACAGCCACACCCTAAGTTAACGAGTTGCATGACCCAGTGTCAAGGAACAGTCCGAGAAGACCGGACAACTCGCTAACTGCACTGGCTAACCATTGCCCCAGAATACGATCCGAAAATCGATTAACATCCAGGTTCCCAATTACTACTGGGTAGGCAGAGGCAAATGACGTAAAAAAAAACTTGCCCATCGTTTCACCCTGCCTAGGGATCGAACCAGGATCCGCTCGCTTGCTGACACACACACACACACTAACTAACTAACGAACTAACTAACACACACACACACCGTAGTCAGTTGGTGGAGGAAGGTGGTGACTTCTGTAAGGTGATCCTTCGAGTAATGTCGAACCTTTTACCTTTGAAAATGTCATAAAGATCGCTGCACAGCTGTGAATGGCTGAGTGCAGTGACACTTTTCGTTGACTTCTGAATGAAGGAAAGTGGTCACGGGGATAAGGTTACCACTAAAATAAGGTGGTCGCTGGAAGAAGGCTGTCACCGCTATGAAAATTTCATAAAGTTCAGCTCATAAATACGGACGCGAGGTTGTGGTGACCTTTCACCTTGACCCCTGATATGACTCTAACCAGAGTTTACCATTGCTACCTGTCAAGGGACCCAATCAACCATAAGTATTCATACTCGGTGATTGCACGTAAGGTTACAAAACAATCACTGCTGACGTGACAGCAATGATAAGCATGAACCTCGCACAGGTAAATAATACGCCCGCACCACCTCTTGCATCAAAGGACTCAACTTTACACGTGATCACTGGACACTCATCATGATCTGTAATTTTAAGACACTTTTATCCACACAAACTATGAAAAAATAGGTTACTAAAAAGAAACGAAATTAAAAAAATATATGATAATGTTTTGTCTCAACGTGAATATGACAATGTCGAATACTAACCTGTCAGAGATCATCCTTAAAAGAATATTCCTACAAAGCTTCATCAAATGTGAACTCGTGAGACACATGTTCCAAGACACAGACTCACACACAAACATCCGAAGGTCGCGTTACAATGTGCCATGGTTAACACTGTGACATTAAGTGGTACAAGCAGGACAACAAAACACGTTAAGAAACATTCCAGTTGACAGGAACAAACAACCACAACGATGACTAAGGACGCTGTGGTATATACACTTGCTGTTTCTTGAAGGTGCAGGAGAGGAAGCGCCCAGGAACACCTACCTAAAATTTGCATAAACTCTCGTCGCCGCGTAAGTTTTTTTTTTTGTGGAGTAACTTCATGAAATCTAAAATATATATATATACCTGACCTCTAAATATCGGAGCTCTACACAAGCCAAGACATACTGCACATAGTAAAACATATCACAGTCTATTATGGGCGACGTATACACCCGTAAAACAAAGTGACCTATACCACAGCAACAGAAGAGACGGGGGATGCTGTAAAGGGTCGCGTACTGAACCCCTCGAGAACGTGGTTAAGTGCCGGAAGGAAAAAAAAGAGAGTTGTTGTGGTTCCCGTCACGGCGTCCCAAGCTTCCCCGGGTGGCTCCAACACTTTAATAACCAAGCTACCGCCACCACCAGTCTCACCTCACCTCCCCCCCCTCCCCCCTCTCACTCTCTCCCTCTTTTACTTCCACACAGTTAAGCCATCATATTATGTCCTACCAATTATCTAAGAACTACTGAATTATAATAGATGGTTGTAATCACAACACACACACACCCCGATAGATATAAGAACAGTACCATCCCATCTATTGTTAAAATAATAAACAACTCCTGATTTATGTACTGTACAGCCCTGTAAATGTATTCAATGCATATTATATCATTATGTCTAAATCAAATGTAGGTCTGTATATTTTCAGCCACCGGCTGCAACTCAATTAATAAACCGTTTATTATTATTATTATTATTATTATTATTATTATTATTATTACACGCACACGAGGCCTATGTTACCTCACACAGTATGGCAAGAGACCAGCCCGGGCCATTAGCTGCAAACTATAATAATTTGTGTGTTCGATTCTGTTCCTTCTCCTTTCAGTAATGAAAGTTTTTGTTAAACGACACACCCACCCCATGTCTTTGTATGTAATAAGTCATTTTTGTCTAATGTATATTTTCAGCCTTCGGGCTGCAGAACTTTTTCAGTAATCCGTTAATTTTTATTATTATTATTATTATTATTATTATTATTATTATTATTATTATTATTACACACACCATGCTGCATTTTGTAACTTATTAAAGTACACAATGAAGATACATTCGCCCGCAATTCGTAAAAAATTTTATTCACAAAAAGGAGAAAATAATAGCCAGTAAAATGACTTAATATTATAACATGACAAAAACAAATCTAATGTACACAAACATCAGAGAGGTCACGGGGGGAGTCAGTGTGTTAGTCCCTCCAAGACGACAACGGAGCTTTAGTGTCCCAAGAAAACAGAATAAGGAAGAAGAGGAGAAACAATACATTATTAAGTTATGAAGAAGAAAGGGGGAAAAGAAGGACGAGTAAGACAAGGCGACAAAGGACGAGATCGTTGTTTGTTTTTATCCGGTTGCAAGTCGGAGCTGCACTCAAATATCTGAAATACAAGAAAGCTGACGGTGTTGGTGGAAAATTAAAGGCATTTATTCGGTAGATAGAAAACTTAATACCTGACGAAATATAAAATAGAGGAAGAAGAGCCAACAGACTGCACGGGAACAGTAAAGGTAAGTCCCCTTCACTAGTGCGTTTACAGGGACTCATCATATAAACATTTCACAAATCATTACGCTGATATATTTGTTTTAATATTGTTTTAATTTGATTCCATAATATGTTTACTATTGCGAATAACCTTCTGTCGAATATAAACAAACACAGGTCTGCCACCCGGTACAAAACCTGATGAGCTCCTGTAAACGCACTTGTGATGGGAACTGTACATACTTCCGGCAATAAAAAAAACTGCAGCAGAAACAGCGCATCATCAAATAGTCAACTTCACACACACACACACACGCACACGCACACACACACACACACACACACACACACACACCAAAAACTTCAACCTGGGAGAAATATGTGTGGGTATTGAATAGGCTGCTGTGGTGTGGAAGCAGAGAGACATATAAACTAGAGGGATAATGAGGAGTTAGATACGTGAGGGAACTAAACGTAAGAGACATGGGGGCAAATGATGGTTTGCTTTGTGAATGTCGAAAGGGATTTTAAGAAGAGAACAATCTGCGTGAAATTAATGAAGACCTAAAAAAACGGAGATGAAAGGAGGATAAAAAGACATATTAAGCCACATTACATGAAATAATAACCACCAGACATCAGAGTAGCCGAGTGTGTGAGAGGAGTTAGACATGGTTGTAATTGATTTTTCTAAAGCCTATACTGTTGTTCTCAATACATGTTATCGTGATGATGATGATGATGACTGAAAGAAAAGAGAAAGTTGTGGATGGAGTAAAGGTCAGAACGTGTCACTGAGAGAGAGAGAGAGAGAGAGAGAGAGAGAGAGAGAGAGATGCTCAGGGAATGACAAATGACTCGGAAGCGATTCTGTGAACACGACAAAACATAACTTCAATTACTCGGAAGAAACTGTAAATATTATGATAAATGGTCTCAAAGTAGTGACTCAAGTGACAGTCTCAAAGTAGTGACTCAAGTGACAGTCTCAAAGTGGTGACTCAACTGACAGTCTCAAAGTGGTGAATCAAGTGACAGTCTCAAAGTGGTGACTCAAGTGACAGTCTCAAAGTGGTGACTCAAGTGACAGTCTCAAAGTGGTGACTCAAGTGACAGTCTCAAAGTGGTGAATCAAGTGACAGTCTCACAGTAGATCAAGGGTCGCAAAAGCAGTTGTTGTGGGTTGTAGTTATTCAGGGTTCAGACACACGACACGAGACGACACCGGGATGACATTAAAACTGTTGAATGGTTAGGTTAGGTTAGGTTAGTTTGGAGGAAATGAAAGAAAGTGAAACGTTCTAAGGGATGAATCGGCGGGAAGGCAAAATGAAGCCAAGATGAAACCCCAAAAGAGGTCAAAATGAACCAAAAAACTGGACTGTGGGAGCAGGTGGAGGGCGGGCGGGGTGGGTCACAAAAATAAAAAGAATTAAGTGGTTAACTGGAGAGACCGGAGGAAATATATCCCAGAAACCTGCTCTGGGTCACGTAACCAACCACAACCACGACGGTGACAATTATCTCCTTGTATATATTTATTATCAAAGAGTTAAGGAACGACAAAAGGTCTCAACTCCGTATTAAATTACATAAATACAAAATGAAGAATTATTCATGTATACTTTTGTAATGTTGTGTTCCGAGAAAATATATGAATATGGTCACCTGAATTATGTAATTTGTAAAGAGTAATTGACACAAACTATGAAAACTATACTTAACAAAAAAGGTAAGACAACTTGTCCTAGTTAACGAAGGCGACACACTCACCGCTGAGAAAAATGCCGCACCAGGAGACTCAGCGCAACTTACGTACTACCTTTATCCATCATGCATAATTAAGTAAAAAGTCTAATCACCTTCATTTCAGGCAATATATCATAAATTAGGTTGATGAAAAAGAGAAGAAAAGGTGGAATTTTTAATTAACATGTAAATAATATCATAAAGACAGTGAACAGTATTCAGGTACAACAAACATTGCACGAGAGTTGTGGTCCAGCCAAGTGGGTAGAGAGGCAGCGGGGAAAGGTTAACAACTCGTGAAAATCAGTTCATTACATTCACTGGGAGAGAGTAAATGAAATAGCTTGTTGGTCTCACGGTAGTCAACACAGTAACCGGGCTGGATCCATTTATTGATTACAACACAACACCTGTAGAGCTTGCATACCTATGTGATCAATATTGTGCTTCTAACGCATAGTCTTGTTCTAGCTAATACAAGCGTCTAATGCATAAAACGTGAGGTAAGCCGTGCCTTTTATGATATTAATTATCAGCTTTACCAAATACTGGAGGCACCATGGCACTGTTGGAGTGCAATGACCTGGCACTTGGAGGGGGCGGGTTTGCTCACGGGAGGAGACAAAGGAGGGGGGGGGGCAGTTTCTCATTGCAACTTGGTCATGGAAGAGTTGCATGTTTGCATGTTATTTACGTCTCTACCCGCACCAAGAAACAGCTTACAGTATGTTATAATTACAAGACAGGAGCTGCCTGTGTAGGACTGGCTTCCCTTAACGTAAACTCACCAACAAAACGCGTACACTTTGGGGGTCTTGGTGATGACAGAGCTACACTTCCTTCCGTATACCAACACATTATCAAGGGGATCAAGTAAGCCACCAGACACTGAATGATGGCAGGTAGCTCCTCGGTACACTACCACCATAACAAAACGCTGCGTAACCTACTAGCTACTGAATGCTAAGAATGTAGGAATGATAACACCTGCCTGGCCACCCTCCCTCATAGCAAGATATGGCCAGTGAAAACCCTATAATACACATTCAAAATTGAGTCAAATGGGAGTATGTAATAATACCATGTTTACAAAGCACGTTATCACATTCTTATATTAAAAAGAATTGGTGTATGAAGTCATAATACCCCGCTCCCCCCTCGAAGCCGACCAGTTTCTAATATTAACATGGCAAGTTTTTATTTACATGTATTCCTTCAGTGGTAAGTGATTAGAAATTAATTCACAATATAACAATAATTAAATAAAAGTTGTTTTGTATTATCTAATTTTATCCTCCACACTGAAAAACTTGGGAGGCGGCGGGGGAGGCGGCGGGGGGGGGATAAAGTCTTGGTGCTGTCCAATCGACCGTCTATGCGTCCGAGGACAAACTGCTTCCCAATAGTAACTTGAATTTCCAGGTAGCGATGAACCCGATACCTCATGGTCACCTTCGATTCAGGAATTGATTTTGCGGTCATTGGGTTACAAGGAACGTCACTGCTGCTGAACCTCCTCCACAGACCGAAAAACAGGACAAAATGGTACTGATATCGGTGTATCGTGTCCTTGGGAAGAGGAAGTTCCCGATCGATTTTGGGGTCAGGGAGACAAAGGTTTGAGGTCAGTGCTGCATACCTGGCCACCACAGTTTCACACTTCTCACCCTCCCTCCCTTCCTTCCTTCCCTCGGTGAAAAATGTTCGTGATGGAGGAGGAAGAAGGAGGAGGATAGGTTATGGTGCTGTGTATTCGTCAGTCTGTCCACAATTAACGAATATTTCACTCAGCGCATTGATACAAAATTCCATACATACATTCTTTATACACAGCTGATGAATCCTGTCGGTACTGGTGTTGGTCGGTCGGGGGAATCAACCACACTACTACTCAGGTGCTCTAAGTTACACCTGTAAAATATACAGTAAATGGTCCCAGAAGCTCGCCCGGTCATACAACTTGACCAGACTGAAGGCCCACTACACCTCAAGAACTCACCTAGCAACACCTAACCACGTGGCCTCACATACTAACCAAAACACACACATACAAAACTAAAGAAAAATGTAACAGTAAATGACCCTCTCACTTTGTAGAACACCAGACAAAAATACTGTAGTGCTATTTTAAATATTACCTAAAGGGGCAGTGTGGTGAAAATTACAGTATGCACACTTGTTTTTATAATAATCACTATCACACAGCTCAAATAACAGACGCATACGATTATAAAAAAATATATACAAGTTTGCTTTACAGATCCACCAAGTTCCTCTGACGTTACCAGCTCACCCGAGACAGCCAGCACACATCCTCCTCAGGTGAGACGTGTCTACCTGTCGATAAACACTTCAATAGTCTCCTCAGATGATTTATACCTGGCAGTTATGCTACTCCAGAATCTCCTCTTATGTTAAAGGATGTTAGAAAAGTCCCTGTGTGTTAACAATAATTAACAAAATAGTTATTCCTTCTTATACTCTACACTTTGTTCTTCTTTCAATAAATATCTACATGAACCATTTATTTACTGTCAGTAGAAAAAGGTAAACAAGTATATTTCTAATTACTGCAGGTGCACGGGGACTTCTCTAACACAAATTTGACTTCTAATGATCCTTAGATTCTACGGTCAAAGATAATTATTATGATACAGCTTTATTTAATTATGTGTATTATTGCGTTTTCTAGAGCAGGGGGGGGGGGGGTCGCAGCCAAGCAAGATGACCTACTCTGTATCAGTGGTAGATCGTCCTGGTGATTGGTGGGTACAGTAGTAGTATTCCTGTTTCACGCAAAAGAGAACTGATAGGTGGTGGTGGTGGTGGTGGAGCGAAGGTCACACCACACACACACCGCGGCTGCACCAGGTACGTGACTCTTATACTTACTGTACTGCCGCCCATCACCCTTTGACATTGTCCCACTAACGATACCAACCTTCCTCGTATAACCTCATAACTTAAGCCAACCCGTAATATTCATTTTTTTCTTTATTCTTGACATCTTAATTTAACTTTTTTTTAATAATTCTTGATTGGCAGTATATTTGCACAGCTCAGCCTTACACACTAATATACAGTCCATTACACACAGTGGTCTTGTAAGCTACACTGTATCTCACACAGTCTAAAGTCACTCTCATGGAAGATCCTGATATAATCTCTTATATTTTTTTAAACTGATTTTCTCCATTCGTTCGCTTCCTCTCTGCTAATCATAATCCACAATGGTTGCTGGGCTGGCATTAATCCCGCCGCCCAGGAATGAATTCTAACCAGTGTTCGATATCCACCTTTTATTTTTGGTCCACAATCACATGATACGCCACAACCAGCGTCTCAATTCACGATGATCCTGAGCGTTAAGTTGATCTCTTTAGCTGGTACTGAGAGAACATATAATATAGTTAAGGTAAAGTCCCAGGTGTAATATTTCTGCCAGCTTGAACATTCTTTCTGAGCTTCACTCTAAGTCAGATGGTTAAGTGTGTTTTTATGTCTGAAGTTACGAGGAAAATTCATCGTAGGAACCTTTGAGAACATTGGGGGGGGGGGGGGGGGAGCAGAAGTAAACACCTCCCGGTTCATTACTAAGAGTGCTTTTAGGCTGCGCTCTCTTGCATAAGACGAGGAAAACACAAACAAAAATGTGCCTACAACACCTGCAACGTGCACGCCAACATTCACACTTAGTTTTATTAGGCGAGATACCTATGGTGCGTGGCCACACCTACGGAGAGCTCTTCTTTATTACAACGTGCCTCGGTCCTCCCCCGCTACTCCCCTTCACACACGACATAAAACATAACAGTTTACTGGGTAATCTTGTAACCGCTTCAAATTTTTACATCTTTGGATAATACAGGAGACAGTTAAAGAAGGGATTGTAAACTCACAATATTATCTTCACGGCGATATATATAATTTACAGAAAGTACAGATAATACATCGCTAGATTCACTTTTTATGAGCATCAATACGTGAGGAATACACGAGAGAGAGCAGGTGAGGGGATGATGAGTGCGTAGTGGTGGAGGGCGGGTCTCCTGTCTGGCGGTGAACGGTGCCTGTAGTCACCCCCTCCTCCAGCGTCACGCTACAGTAGAGGGGAGTTTGGCTGGGACGGCGGCGGTGTGGGCTGGGAGGGATCAAACAGGCTGGCTGCAAGAGAGGGGGCGTCTCTCAGTCTGGGTGTAGCAACGGTGGCGTGGTGTACTGGGCAAGGGTCGGCTGCTCCCCAAATGCCAAAGGTGAGGCGGGAATGGAACATCAATAGCGCACCTAGGGCGCGTCGGCCTCTTCACCGCCGGTATCTGGTGTGGCCCGTGAGGCTTCTCCTACGCCAAGCACGCCCAGGTGTGCACCTCCCCCACACACACATAAAAAACGCACTGATAATACAGTATATGTTTTTGGGCGTTTCATTTAGCCTGGCCTCGCTACCAGAGAATGTAATACCTGCTCTGAAGGACTGATTAGCTGTATTTCCGTTTGCTTGCTCGTGCGTACCTGACCCGTCGACATGTCGTTTGATTTCACTTGCATGTCGCCTTGTCTGTAATCCTTCTTGCATGTCTGCCTGTCTGTATCTCTTCCTGTCTGTAGGCTTCTCTGTCCTCCTGACCACTCACCCACCACTCATCCGCGCGTTTCGCCAGTTTCATCTCAAAAGAGAATTCTGGTAGAGGTGGGGGGCGGCGGTATTATTCCATATCCTGCTGTCAACATCGGCCAGGAACAATGGCTCCCTCGCACAAGTCTCAGAAAACAACATGCGCAAATTATATCTCTGGAGGGTGGAGGGAGGATGAACATCGCGACGCATCAATTATTATGACTCCACTCTCATAATGGTTGGCGGGCGAGGTGTTCTCCTAGGTCCCTCCAGCGTGGCCAGCCGGTGGTGCGTGACCCTTTTACGATTCGTCTGACATAGCGGTACCACGTGTGCTCCCCCGTTTATAAAAATCCCGGACCCGCCCTGTCACTCTTAACGTGTCTTCCGCATTTCTCTGCTACCTTGTCACCCTGACTATCACACACTGTACCTGCCTCTCCCCCCGCCTGCCTGCCTCTCATCCTGTTACCTTGTTACCCTGACTATCTCTCACTGTACCTGCCTCTCCCCCCGCCTGCCTGCCTCTCATCCTGTTACCTTGTCACCCTCCCTGCCTCTCACCTAACCTACCGTGTTGCTGGTCTGCATGTCGTCACTCTTCCAGCTGAAATGATTTCCCCCCACAGAAAGTCTTCCTAGCTTACCTCTTATTTCTGTACACTACGCCTGTTTACCATCCAGCCTCCCTTATCTTCCATTAGTTCTCACAGCTACCTAGTGTGCAAACCACCTGCAAACCCTAACTGCTTACCTGTTCTACTGACTGCCTCACCATACCTGCATAACTGCTCGTCTTCCAACACAACGACCTGCCTTGTCACTTTACCTACATGCTGACTCCATAATTAATCTAGTCATCTTATCTACCTCCGTCTAATCTGTCTGTCTGCCTATCCGCCTGCCTGTCAACGAAACGTACTTGAGTTAGAGCTTTCCACATATTCCCCATCATAAACGGTAAATAAGCGACTCACAATGACGGGACATGACATATACTCTCAGACGAAACCAAACCAATGGATCCTATGAAGAATATTTAAGTGACGTAACGATACCATGCTTTTGATCGACTACTTGTACTGCTCCGCGAACAGAGATCAGCTAAAATCAACCAATAGAAACAAATGTGTGGAAATATATTCAATTCTGATTGGTTTGTAACTGCCCCTGAACACAAGGGAAGCGGCATTATCTCACAGCTAACACGTGTGATGATAACCTTCCTGACATTCGGCTCTGATGGTAAATATGGAGATGTGTTGCCCTCCCCTTCCCTTGTATGTAGCGTTGGGGGGTGGGGGCACTGACAAACCAAGATGTTCCCCTACCATACATACACACCGGGGGGAGGGGGGAGGGCATGGCAACATTATACCCACTACGTAAACATTAAAAACATTATGACAGGCAGTTAACGATACACTACCTGAGACAGTTAAAGATACACTACCTGAGACAGTTAAAGATACACTACCTGAGACACTTAACGAGACACTAAATGAGTCAGTTAACACTAAGCCACTCGACGGTAAATCAGTCAGTCAATATGCTACGTAATAATCACCGTGCATGAAAACACAACAATACGCTCGGTAATGTTGATTAGTGATACGCTACGTTGAAGTTCGCAAGAAGCAACGTCACCATGATGCTCTAAGACAACAGGCGGGATATTAGTAATTAATTTTGACGCGGCAGGTGTTACAGTAACCTTCGAGTGTAACAAGAAAGTGCAGGTGGGGCCCTTGGTGCAGGTGAGGCCCTTGGTGTAGGTGGGGCCCTTGGTGTAGGTGGGGCCCTTGGTGCAGGTGGGGCCCTTGGTGCAGGTGGGGCCCTTGGTGTAGGTGGGGCCCTTGGTGTAGGTGGGGCCCTTGGTGCAGATGGGGCCCTTGGTGCAGGTGGGGCCCTTGGTGCAGGTGGGGCCCTTGGTGCAGGTGGGGTCCTTGGTGTAGGTGGGGCCCTTGGTGGAGGTGGGGCCCTTGGTGTAGGTGGCGGGTGGGAGGGAGGACCACGTGAAGATTTAGGCTTATTTCACCTGATGATGACATACCTTAATGCTACCTCGGAGGGTTAGGTTAGGTTAGCGTTAAGGAGTGAACACCTGGTTAGGCAATAGACGAAATCTTCCCAGTGAACTAAATGTGCATTAAGACTGTGTATAATGTGTGTACAATCTATGTATATTATTACTATCAAATACATGTTGAAAGGTATAAATCACATTAAACCAAACTTATAATACTGCTTAACTAAAGAATCACTGACACACTTCATAAAAATAGCAGTGTTATGATTGTTAGCAGGTGTGAAAATGTAGGACTAACCTACCTGACCTGACCTGACAACGCTTCAAACCTACAGTTCCCACCTGACTGACCTGATCTCACACACCCCTGATGTTGCTCACCTAACACTGGCCACGCGAGGAACAATGGTGAGTGTAAACTCTAAACTAATCACTGGTTACTTTCCCACAATAAGGAGTTTAATGAAAAAGAAAATAGTAAATACAGTATGGAGACTATAAGATGAGCCGCCATTAAAGAACACAAACAACACCTAGAAAACCTATGCAATGAAGACAAGACCATGGAACAGTTTCTTAAAGGAGGCCCACACTGTCTCAGGTTGGCACGAAGACTGCTCAGGGAAAGCACAATGAAGGAACTATCACGTAGACGAGACACAGTTCAAGGAAAGTAACATGAACTATTTGATTACATTTCCTGGTATATTATTTATCTTTACCAAACGGAGCACAGTAAAGGACAATAAAAATTATATAAATAATATAAGTGTCCATAAATTACGCATATATTTTTTTTTGGGAGTCGTAAGTCCCACTGCAAGAGGTGACACTTCAATACAGAGACCATTACTACACACACATTCTAACTCTTGCAAACCATTTAAAATAACATTATATAGACAATACCAAACCTGTCTTATCTACGCTGTATAATAAACCCTATGTAAAGTGTACAACAGTGTAAAGGTGGGAGGGGTTTTATTTCACACACGCGCAAGCAAGCAAGCAAGCCAGCCAAGGGGGTGAGGGGGCCAGGTGAGAGAGCTGTGACTGGCGCCTTTCTGTCTGCTGGTACTCTGGTCCCCTGCCGCCACCACACCACCACCCCGTAGTACCAGCCACTGCACGCTCACCCACCACTATCATCACCATTATCATCATTATTACAGACAACAAAACTACAAGTTTCTATCGACCCTGCTAGCCAAGTCAGAAACAACGTCATTATTATATTGTTCGAGGCTATACGTTACCACCATCACCACTAATACCACCACCATCACCACTATCACCACCACTACCACCGTTAATACCACCATCACCACTATCACCACCACTACCACCGTTAATACCACCAGCATCACCACTACCACCACCACCATCATCACTAATACCCACCACCATCACCACTAATACCACCATCACCACTACCACACCGTTAATACCACCAGCATCACCACTACCACCACCACCATCACCACTAATACCACCACCATCACCACTAATACCACCATCACCACCATCACCACCACTACCACCGTTAATACCACCAGCATCACCACTACCACCACCACCATCACCACTAATACCACCACCATCACCACTAATACCACCATCACCACTATCACCACCACTACCACCGTTAATACCACCATCACCACCACTACCACCGTTAATACCACCAGCATCACCACTACCACCACCACCATCATCACTAATACCACCACCATCACCACTAATACCACCAGCATCACCACTACCACCACCACACCATCACCACTAATACCACCACCATCACCACTAATACCACCATCACCACTACCACCGTTAATACCACCAGCATCACCACTACCACCACCACCATCACCACTAATACCACCACCATCACCACTAATACCACCATCACCACTATCACCACCACTACCACCGTTAATACCACCAGCAACACCACTACCACCACCACCATCACCACTAATACCACCACCATCACCACCACTATCACCACCACTACCACCACCATCACCACTAATATCACACCCATCATCGAAACTACCACCATCATCACTACTACTAATACCACCATCATCACCACCACCACCACCCAAGTCACCCACCATCATTACCAGCAGCACCAACACTGACACCTTCCCCACCACCAGTGTGTGTGTGTGTGTGTGTGTCAAGGACGAGCACACCACGACGTAAACTTCTGGACGCTAACACTCAACACTTTCCACCTCTTATTGGTCCTGTGTTTCCCGCCTCGGAGGCTAAGTTGTAACCGTGTCGTCTTAACTTGGTAAATGCTGTAAATATTGACGGTGGGGCGGGGAGGTGAACACGTGGGCGAGGTGCAGCTGTTGGGGGTACAGGTGACACGATATAAACGCGTGTGTGTGTTCATAGTCATAGTCCGTTCGTGTGTCAACAACAAACCTTTCCTTTTAGACGACCTTTCTGAAAGCAACAAAGGTCTGGATAACGATGTGCAAGGAACAGTTCATTATAAAACCAGAGCCAAAAGCAGCTTCCGCAGCACTAGCACCTCCTAGGTTGTGTGGGAACGTCGCCTTGACCGGGCTTGTAGTTAACGGATGTCCATTTCTTGCTGACGCACGTAAACGGATGACAACACCTCCACACCCAATAGCAACATCTCCAAGCACGTACAAGACTTAAACAAATTTTACAGGGAAACTGGACAATTCCAATGAGGTTTGAGACCCGTCACCACACACCAAGACGAGTGCCTGGCCCTGACATCATTCCTGGAGGAGACTGACCAGCGCATCCTGCCGAAGGAGGTATACTACTGCACGCTACCCTTGCCATCACCTTTGGCCTCCCTTAAGTACACCATTAATGTTATGTAACCTGCGTCACATCCGGTCGACATCAACACTCACTATCCGCTTACTACGCCGCCTCATCACAGCTGGTATAGTTTTCACGGTCAAAACCCCAGTGCCAGAGTAAATCCACTTTCATCCCGAAAAACTTCAGTAAAAAACTACGTAAACTTAGTTTTTAATGCCAAACCTCACATACTCGTAGCAAAACTCGAAAATACATTAATTTCACAAGTTTAATGTTTACAAAGCTAAATCTTAAAAACTTATGGGGAATATACTGTGTTTGTATGTTACACGTGCCAAGATTATTGAACACCCATCATCCAAGAGGTAGGTAGGTAGGTGGGGGACACTACCTAACCCAACTAGTGAATGCTGTGTGGAGGTGATGTTTACCCGAGGCCTCATTAATGGCGAGGCCAGGGTGAGGGAGGGCAGGAGAAGTCACCAACCACTTACCATCACCACCAGAGTCTCTCTCTCTCTCTCTCCTCTCTCTCTCTCTCTCTCTCTCTCTCTCATGTAACGAAATAAAAATTCTCATCCCGGGTTAAATCAATCTGGAGGAGGGACGACGGTGAGCGACATATCTGTGTGGTGACGTGGTGAAGCCGTGAAGGTGTTATAGCTGTAGGTGTGGTGACAGTGTGGTGGGACTGCTGCACCTGGTGTGGGGGATGGTGGGACTGCTGCACCTAGTGTGGGGGACGGTGGGACTGCTGCACCTAGTGTGGGGGCTGGAGAGTATATCCCACTTTAAGCGCGTTGCCCCAAGGAAAAGCTTCTTTAAACACACCAGTGTTTGCTCCACTCCCCACAGCTCTCACCGAGTACTCTCACTACGCCTCTAACCTCTTCTGGCACCTCTCCATCCCTCTCTCTCGTTCAGCACCTCTAATTACTTTCTACGCATGTCACTACCTCTCTCAACTCTCACCTTCCTGCACCTCTTACAACGCTTACCAGTCATATAGGCCTACCTCCTTATCCCAAGTAGGACCTACAGAGGATTTTTAATGTCCCTTTTAGTATGTTAATGTTTATGCTTTTGTCTGCTAAGAAGAAAACGCTCTTTCATCCACCGTACAAATGCATCTCCTTCCACTCTGGAACAAGACCGTGCGTGGTGTATTGTGCGGGTCCTGCCACCTTTGTGTAAATCAATGTGGCTATACGCTGAAGATAATATCTGCCGTAATATCCAAACAAGTGCCAACATCTTCTTCAAGGAGCCGGCGTAACACGACCCCTTGAGCACCACTAGACACCCACCCCTGAACGTACTCTCGCAGGTAACCAACAGGAACTGCCACTATAACTTTAGGGGCTGGCTGACCTTGCAATTACGTTTTAGGAGCTGAGTGAGGCAGGTACGGTAACCTTCACACGACACACTAAACCAATTTAACACAGGACCTCTTCAAGACACGGGACCAACAACATGTTATCTAACCATAAACATTACTTAACAAACAACAAACTAATCCTACCTACAAACATCCATCTAGACTACTAACATATTAACCACATCTATTTAACATCCAACTAATTCTGGTGGAGAAACATACAACTAATCTTACAAAAACACTGAACCATTCCCAGCAGCTAATACCGGAAAAATGTTTATGACACACTGTTCTGGGAGAGGACTGAGACAAGAGGAGGGAGCTACACTAACATCTACATGACAACATCAAGAAGGTAGTGCACGAGCCAACCACTACTTACCCTCCTCATTGCGGTAAACTGCTCTCCACCATTTTCCAGTTCATTATACATCACGCTGCCATTCACCCACTTCTCTCTACTTACCTGCATAAACAAGAAGAAAAATATATTAGTGTTATGGATTTCAATTATTAAATAAATGAATAAATATCACAACAATAAAGAAAGTTAAACGAAATAAGCGTACAATAAAATATCTGGCCATGGTCGACATGCCCAGGCCACAAGCAAAAACTTTTAATATTGAGCTGGACCAAGACCGACTGTGGCCACCAGGGGGAAGACACAAACCAGCCTCGGGGATCCACAAAAATAGTGTCAGCATCCAGTAGTACTATCCACACCTTACCAAATTCTAAATCAAACACGAAAAAATATTGAAATAATTAGAACTATACAAATCCTCTCGTCACGACCCAATTAACAAAATCCCATTAAATCACAGTGACAAAATCCTGAGCCACATCTTAAGATATATATAATACGCAACAGAAAAAAAAACATGACAAATAAAGAGTTGATTATTGTACACACACTACTACAGTATATACAACCTCGAGTGTAGGGAAGGAGGGACGGAACAGTACAATCTAGTAGTCTATAGTACCCGCCCCCCCCCCTCGAACATTCGTTGCCGAGGACATAAAATAAATCACAACACACCGTACTACAAATCACAACACACGGTACCACAAATCACAACACACGGTACTACAAATCCAATATAGTTTAATAAAAAAAAAATCCTTTAATCCAAGTCAAGAAAATTTGCGGTATATTTTCATTAATTTGGCTCCTCCAGCTTATACAGTAAGGTATAAGTAACTTCTCCTTGGACGATGAAAACTGTCTTCCATTTTGGTCGTAGTAATTGATGGTGTCCCGCTAACCACCACATTAATGCAGCTGTCACAGAAGCCACAGATGCCCCCTCGCTGCCACTCCATGTTCCCTCTAGGTCAGTGGTTCTCAACCTTGTTTGCCCCATGCACCCCTTTCACCATATGTCAGGATGTCATTCCCCCCTCCTTTCCAAGATTGTCTGCCTCAAAAAGTGCATTCCAAATAATATGCATATAATACTGAAAAACCTTTATTTTTTCCATATTAGTACATATACATTTACAATTTTACATGGAATATTTTTATAGTGGAGTTTTACAAATTAAATGTCAATTGAAAAAGTTGATGGATTTATAAAACTTGAATAAAAGTAAAATATTTTTTTTTTTTTTTATAATAAATTACTTAACAGACCAAACTGAAGCATAATGCAAAAAACAAAAAGTTTAATAGAATACCAGGATATTGTAAATTTGTAATTAATTTTATTCAGATGAAGATTACAGTCAATGAGAAACCTGTGATTGTTTTTTCTTCGCCAATTCTGGGATACGCGGAGGAGTGCTTGAAAGGGCACAACGCAGGTCATTTTCTACCTCTAATCTACTACGTTGCTTCGTTTTAATTTGCAACAGAGTTGAAAAGCCTGACTCACAAAGACATGTCGACACAAACGGAAGCAATGCACGAATAGCTCTTTCTGCCACTTTTGGGTAGGAATCGCACATCAAGGGCTAAAATTCTGTGATTGATTTCTCTTGCTCCCGAATCAGTTCCCCCTTGGGGGGAATTCCCCCCTGGTTGAGAACCACTGCTCTAGGTCTACCGTATATACTCCAACTAAACCATCTCCTTGTACATTATCCTTCAAGTCTGACCTCATTTGATGTTTACAATTTCAATGTATCGACAGTAAAGAAACTCCCTTAATGCCCTGGGAGTTGGAGCGGCCCTGGGAGTTAATTAGCTCCCGATCTCTTAATGGTTAATCAGTCCCGCAAATTTGAACTCATTTGACCTTTGCCAACTCAAGGTGCTGATTGGACAATACATTCCTTTAATGGCCAGGTGACCTTGAGAGTAATCAGTAGTAAACCTCAGTGTGGTAATTGTATCTGTGAGTGTGAATATATTTCGACTTTATAATCTCTCAGGTTATTTATAAACAGAAGGTAATCTTAAGTGTCTTTAAAGGATAGGATAGGTTAGGTGACCTCGAGTTAAACAAAGTAATTATCAGCTTTAAATCACCATCCAATTAACATTTCCTACAAGTTCAGGATTTATCCATTAACTAAACTCTAGTCTACGTCTGGCGCCCCGAACGATCATCACAATTCGTACAAGTTGATTGGTCACCATTGGTCTCTTTTCAATAGAATTCCAGCAGCCAGCGAGCCAATCCCTTAAGTGCGGAGATAAGGGGCAGAGCTTAGTGGTTAGGTTAGTACTGACACACACACACACACACACACACACCTACCTCCATATAACACTTCCAATTTCATATAATCCGTTAGATGGGGGGGGGTCACATCTAACGAACCCTCGATATAACGGACTTTCTTCTCCATACAGTCCGTTAAATAAAGGTCTCACATCTAACGAACCCTCGATATAATGAACTTTCCTCCCCATATAGTTCGTTACATGGAGGTTTCACTATAATCACACCCACAATCAGAGACGATAGGTTTCGCGCTAATAAACCTAAAGACTCGATTTCCTATTCCTACCACCACCATCAGTCACACAGAGAGAGAGAGCCATAGGAAACTGTCCATAGTCACACACGGCATGACTCTCTGATCCGCCCTAGCTCTTCCAATCGAGGGGGTGGGGGAAAGGAAGGACAAAGGTGGAGGGAAAGGTGAAGAAGTAGTGGCGAAGGTGGGGGGGATGGGGAGGAGGGAGAGGCGAATGTGGGGGAAGGAGGATGAAGCAATTGAGTGAAGAGGGAGGAAGGAAGAACGAATGCTGGGAAAGGGAGACGAGAGATAAAAGAGGAGGGGGGGAGGATGAGGGAGAGGAGGGGGGGAGGGAGAAGATTAGAGAGAGGGAGGGGGGGGACAAGACAACGACATATATATATACACGCACAGGTCGTAGCACATTATTGACGTGTTGGTACTAAATAATATTACCAGAAACGTTTTAAATATTACCGATGTGTATAAATAACTTCCTCTTGGAGACATTGGTAAACAGTCCCTTGTTATACACTGATTTTTCCTTATAAATTCAAAGGTTTGTGTCACGTTTGCATCTGGTCCATTGGTCACCCATTTTCACATTTATTCGTCACTAGAGTTAATTCTCACATTAAGTCACACGGTGTTATTAACGTTATTTACACAGGCTCAATCATAACTCTCACGCTACCATTCAGGTGATCACAGTACACTCTCTCTATCCCCCTCCTTATATCTCTCTCTTACTCCACCTCTGCTTCCGTCTCGCAATTTATAATCTTTTGTCTCATTCTCTCCGTCTTCTCCCCTCTGTCTACCCCCTCCACTCTCCCACCTGTCCCCTCCGCCTCAGTTCTTGTCTGCCCACCATGGCCAAGCCGTCCTACTGCAGCCACCAATTACTGTGGGTAAGCCGACTACCCTGGGCTTCTGATAATGAGGCAGTAGCAGCATTGGGAGCGGGTACGCGCCACCACCTCGCCATGTGAAGGGCCTCATCACCGTCCATAACGGGCTGCTCTTGTCCGTGTGTGGCGACACAAACACAAGCTTACTGGCGAGTAAACAGCCAAATGAGGCATAGTCACTACGTCTACCCGACCGTGGGGCACAGCTCCCCCCCTCCCCCAACACACAATCGCTTCATCAAGTAAGTGTAAGTTACGTACCGTCAGAGGAGAGGGGCGGAACGCAGCTTCCTGGCGCGATTTTTTGAAACACACACACACGTCATATTTAACTGACAAACATAATATACCAAAAATTACTTCAAACAGAATACATTAATTATAAAATGTGTTTGACTCACAATTTACAATTCCTCTGAACCACCTGATGTGCTAGTGCCCCCCCCCTCCCTCCCTCCTGGGTTAATTAAGGTTAACCACCATCAAAGAGGCCTGTTTAATTATTTACTGCTCAGTTTACTTGTGTATATCTCGTATACCGTTTCGAAAATAGTTGTTTTTCAGAGACCTCAGTCCTGCATATCCATTCACGCACCCCAAAAAATTCATCAAATATTCAGGAGTCAAAGCGAGTGTCTTGAGTGTTTGTCGAGTGAGTGAGTGTGTGTGGGAGCTCAAGTGTGGCAGAGGTTATGGTGTTGGCCGGGTTAGTCAAGGCCGCGAGGTGGCCCTGGCTCCACTCACTCCACCTCACGCACCCGCCACTCATTGGACAGTAAGGTTCCGTGGGCGGAGGGGAGGGGGGTCCTCTCCCAGGGGTCACCATGCTCGAGTACCTTGAGGAAGTCAATTCACCTACTACCCTACTACCATTCGTAGTTATTATCTGTTCAACAGTCGTTCTACGATTAAAAACTATAATCACGTGTAAAGCTTCAGGGGTTGGGGATGTGTTGAGAACTTGTGGGATTCGCGTCATGTCATCCTGGGTGGTGGGTGACCTGACGCAGATGTGAGTCCCTTCCCCCCAGCCCCCGCTTAACGTTAATTACTTAATTGGCTAACACCATAATTAACTGTACCATCAGCCCTTCCGCTTCACCCTGTCTGTCTATTTGTTGTTACCTCACACCGTGTATAGAGTATTGTATACATAGACAACTTTACTACAGTCTTCTTCCTCTAAGGATGCTTGTCTTTTTAACCTATCCCCGCGTGCCACGTCTGTGTGGTATATGAGGGAGGTTAGTAAGGCGTAGGAACTGAGATCTACGGAGGCAGAACTGAGGTCACGAGAGAGCGAGGGGGAGATGAAGAGGGAGGATTAGATAATGAGGATGATAGAAAATAGACAGATAAATAAATAGATGGATAAATATAGATAGATACTCAGAAAAATCAACCATTTGTTCCAGGAGGCTGTTAGCGTAAACCTGCCGTTCTACAAGTCAGGACCACCAAGTACACTCCCACATGAAATACCAAAACTTCCCTTTCAAACCTTCTCACTACTAGACGTGTGACGCTCGTGTCATCCGCTAGCAACGTGGAGCAATGTTTGTTACCACATATTTGTTACGGTTCACTACAGCTTATTTCCATCTCATTTTCGTGTGTTTAAGTTATTCGACTGAGAAAACATATTACAAATGGGTCACACACACACGACTATGTACGTACACATCCTCACACGAACACACACAGGCATGCAAACAAACACCCACCAATACCTTACGTCACTCCACAAGGGGGGCGGGGGGCGTGCCGCACTCAGGTACACAAACACTTTCCCGTCTCACACACCTACAATACATTTACATTTTTTTTATCAAGATATTCACAGCGTTCCCTTCATCAACCTCCTCTTCTAAATATGTCAATTGTAATAATAATAGTAATAATAATAATAATAATAATAATTAATGTAGATCATACTTCTTCCATTGCTGTGTGAATAAAAATACGGGCGTGATGACTCGGGGTTGGTTCACATATTCCTAGAGTCAACAGTGAACGCTTGATGGCTGGGAAGGTCAACATGCTAGATGTGCGTCACTGAGGAGCCGCCCAAGGCATAGTCCATCTTAAAAGTGAAAGCTAAACCACCCAACATCGCATTTTCATTAATTTTACCTATATATATTTTTTTTCCTTTTAATGTAGAAAACCTCCACCTGTGTCAGCCCAGTTCGCCCCCCCTGTGTCATAACTACAAAGTGTACCATAGGCTAAGCACTAACCCGCGTTTTACAGTCTTAAAACGTGTGGGAGAGGCAATATATTCAGCCAGTGTTTGTGTGTGGCAGAGATCACTACAAACACGTCTTTACCTTCTCACTGTTGTTGTATTAGCAGTGTGCACGCTGGAACAGTACAGCTAAATAAAACAAATGAACAATGTCGAGAATTCACAAAATTTGAGACGACGGAGGTGGTGAAATTTTCTAATAGTAGGGAATAAATGTGAAAAAAATAATGTGACAAGGAGATTACGTGATAAAAGAAGTAGTAGTGACCATACCATCTAACTGCTCGTGTTCTTAACCTCACAGCTGAGTAACTGTCAACTAGGATCACAGAACACGGTCTCATATTAGAGCTTCACAATACAATACTTCCTAGAAAACCAGGTTAAAATTGTATCACATCTGACAAGTTACTGGATAAAACAGGTAATTCGAGGAAGACGAATGGAGCCAGTGCCCCCCACCCCACTCTGCAGTAGTAAGGCGATAATAAATAAATTCGTAAATAAGGTAAAACTCAGCAACATCTTTCAGAGTTATAAAGGCACCGTCATACTGCTGCACCAAGACGGGGAGGAGGGAGCTGCTGGTTGACATATTTTCACGAACTACATGTCAAGTATGGCTGCCTGCCTGACCTTGTGGCCTCCCAACCGTTACTCCTCTAACACGGGATCTGTCGAGGTGCTGCTTCCCTCTACCTCCTCCTCTGGCTTGTCAGTGATAAGTGTAGACAAATGAACTGAAGAACACAACTCATCGTCTCAGTCAACGTGAAAGTACCATGTTCAGCGACTCGTTATTGAAATTAGGTTAACAGTTCATCGTTCTTCTGCAATAACCAGCGTCTAAAGTCCTAAATAACCAAAGAAGAACAGAGTGCGTGGATCCTGGTGCATAGTAGTAGACACTGTACACTGTTTCCTGGAGTTAGCTGTGTGACCCACAATATGCACCTACACACCCTAGCATACGGTGAAAAACTATAATCTTCCTCGCCTACGCTGACGATGCATTGAAACAGGATACAATAGTCTATATTTAACGACTATCTCATCAGTGAGCCAAGAGCATCGCCTTGTCCAACACACCTCCATCGCTACAAGGTATAAACCGTTCTCACTACTAATGTGGCTATATCCAACAGATAAAGCTGAGTGTTTAAAGATTCGATGAGTGGATGATTAATGCAGAGCTGTAAGTCACAAGCTCCAAGACCGAGGTGAAGGGTCCTCTTTCAATAGCTTATCAGTAGGCAAATCTCACATCCGTTCATTACCGAATCACTGTATGTGTAACGAGTGTTTTCCATCACACAAACAAGTAATGCTCTAAGGTCTTTGTGGAGAATTATCTTATACGGGATCCCATTAGCTAACGTACTAAGTCTATGCTTCCCTTCCTTATTTTATTACTGCTATATACTGTTTATTAAAAGAAATCTATATCGTATAAAGACAAGTTTATAATCTTTCTTTATTGAGGATATAACTGGGGTAGCCAGAGAGCGTCACTACACGGGAAATGCTCAAGGTCCTCTAGAAGCAATCTTTCCCGCCATAAACCTCTCCCTCGCTGGTGTGTCCTCCGGAATATGCGTCGTAAAGCTTCACTCACCCCCGACACAACCTGGCCACTATTGTTGCTTCTACAGTAGGTCTTCAGCATCATTTATTTACCCACATCAGCTCCTCACAGCCCCCCTTGACGCCGTAAACTGTCAACTTCAAAATATCTTGTCACAAATGGTAGTGAGCAACTCCATCAATATTTTTGTTTCTTTATGGAGAGGAATATGGAGAAGGCGATGGAGCAACTCATCCCGATTAACTGTCGACGGCCCCGCCCTCTGGTGAACTAATGTCACCCTCCAGGAATAATCAAGGTGTGGCACTCCTTACCAGAGTGTATATGAGGGTGGCACTTATGTACACCTTAAAGTGAAGTTCAATAATTTTTACTGACCCAGATATTCCAACTATTCTTAGGTCGTCTTATAATCATTATGTTCTACTGTAAGTGTTCATCGTTGTTTTGAATTCTGTATGTTGTAAGTTTTCACTTTTAGCGTAACATGTTTTAAACTGGTCCACTTTTTTTTACTATTTTTTTTATTGTATTATATCACTTGTTGGAGCCTTCTGCAGTTTTTTATGCCCAGGACACTTACTCATGGGCATACTGATTTAATAATAATAATAATAATAATAATAATAATAATTGACTTCTACAAACTCATCGGTAACTTAGGAAATAAATTTATAAAAGAAAGTCACAGTCAGTCATAACATGGCCCATCCCTGAGTAAATCATCACCGCCACAAGGCCAACGCTCCAGAGGCACAGACAGGTAAGTTCACACACGAATCCAACACACACTTGGCTTTCGGTCAGGTGAGCTAACAACACACCTGACGTGGACCTCATGACATACTTTTTTAATACGATGATAATGAATGGAGAGAAGAAGCATGAATGTAGATGAGAGCCTCACTGACACACAAACACTGAGCTCTCTCATGTAAACAATATAAAGGTCAAGTTCAGTTCTAAATTCTCTTTTTTTTTTAACAATCTTTTTCGTGTTTTCCACGAATTCATTAAAAACTAAATCAACATTTTGAGGCATATGTCAGGGGTAAAAAAAAATAAATAATAATAAATAAATAAAAATTAGCGCCGATAACCCACCTGACCTTTCAGTACTGTCAGGAGAGGACATCCTTGGTAATTCACACTGACACCAACAGCATTTAACCAAGCCACGTTACGTTTTTTTATTCTCTACACTTACGAGTCATAATGTTGATTCACCAATTATATACAATGTTAATCTATCGGGGAATCATTATACCACACATATATATAATATTTTACGTTTATGCCTCTTGTGCCAGCTGTAAGGTTACTAACATCAACAACACATCTCGAGGCCAAGTATGTACCGCGTCTGATAGCTGCCAATTAGTTACTATTATACAGGAACAGTCTTCAAATTGCTGTTCTTAACTTAGGTGGAAAGTGCAAGTGGGTCCCATAAGACTGACGGTCCATTAAAGACCGTGGATACAACACGATATAAACCAGGTCTTCACAAAACCAACAATAAAATTCGGTACCCATTCACAGTTGGGTGGACTAGGGTACCCCAGCATCGTACCATCGACCCTTAGTACAGGAGGTAAGTGTTGTATCTACATGGAGTTTCAAATAGTGAAGTGGGATTAATTTACACGTTGAACTGGTGACGAGAACTATTTTATCTTAGCTGATGTCAACACCTGGCGCTTCCCCCACCTTGAAAATATTAAATAAATGTTTTTTTTTCTTTTCTGCAATGAAATATTTAATTGTTATGACTTCAAATCTCTACTGCAGGTGACTCTTAGAAAATAACTTACACCTGGAGTAGCCCTTTACGTTCCGGGAAAGTTTAGAAAACTTGTATTACTTAATTTGTTGTCAATGCGAACAAAATGTCCGACCTGTCCAACCCTAATGTAGATGAATAGAGTGAGAAGTGACCGGCAGATACAGAACAAAACACAATGTAGTTAAGCCAGGTAGAGAAGAGCGCTGCGATTAACAAAGGAAACCTGAAGAAAAAATGAGCCGAGATCCAGACACCAGCTGTGAGAGGCAGCCAAAACGCCCTCGAGAAAAAAAAACTTGTCTGTCTGTCTGTGTGTGTGTGTGTGTGTGTAATAACAAGAACGCCGGTGGTTTCCTTAACGCTTAAACATACACTCGAGAGTATTTAACCGAAGTCACACACATAGATAGCATTAACCTCACTGTTCATGCTCATAGCTAAAATTGACGTATAGTAAACTGGTGAGACATGTTGTACGAGGGAGCTAGCTCACCTCACCTCACCTCACACCGTCAGTAGCTTGTAGTTACGCAACCAGTTGACCTTGGTGTTGCTACGTGTATGTGATAGTAATCCTGAGACTGGCGGAAGTGTTCTATAGACGGAGCATAAATAAGGGATGAAGGTACAGTCCCCTTTAATGAAGAACAGAGGCGTTCATATAAGGAAAACAATACTGGAAATAAACAAATGCTGTGCTTTGTTAGGCTATCCTTGGTTGAATCAACTGTTTACCATTTGTATACCTGTACTGGCTATGTATAATGTATACCTCCCTTGTCTATAATACATACTGAATTACTGTGTATGATTATCTATCTATCTATCTATCTTTAAGAGCCCTTGGAGAAGGTCAGACGAAGGCATTGAATCTCGTTTTCTTTAGCGAGAAACACAAAGGAAGACCAGGTGATCCAGGTGTACTGTACGGGCAGGGGGACGACACACGCCAGGAACGGCGAAGATTAACCGGATATGAAGATACAGTAACGGGAGAGTTAGAGGAATAAAGAAGAGAGGAATAAAGAAGAGAAATAATGAAGAGAGGGTAATAAAGAAGAGATTTAGAGGAATAAAGCAGAGTTAGAGGAATAAAGAAGAGAGTTAGAGGAATTAAGAAGAGATTTAGAGGAATAAAGAAGCGAGGAATAATGAAGAGAGAGTAATAAAGAAGAGGAATGAAAAGAGAGTTGATTTAGAGGAATAAAGAAGAGATTTGGAGGAAAAGAAGATAGAGGAAAAAATAGATAAGGCATTTACAGGAACGAAGACAAAGGGGCAATAGTTTAGGAGATAAAATACAAGAATGGGGGGATATAGTAGTAGTAGTAGTAGTAGTAGTAGTAGTAGTAGTAGTAGTAGTAGTAGTAGTAGTAGTAATAAAACCATTATTATCATTGTTATTGTTATATCACACATAATACCTCCCCCCCACACACAGGAAGAGGAAGTGGAGGAGGAAGAATAGGAGGAAATGGAGGAGGAAGAATAAGAGGAAGTGGAGGAAGAAGAATAGGAGGAAGTGGAGGAGGAAGAATAGGAGGAAGAGGGGGGAAGAATAGGTGGAAGAGGAATGCACGGTGGCGGCGGGACTGTCAGCTACAGGGTGTGAATTGAACGCCAGGACAAAAAATGTCAAGTAAGCGGGGGCGGACCAGGGAACACCAGAGGTCATGAGGAAGAGGGGGAGGATACGAGGCATGTAAGAGGGGAGGAGGGGGAGGATACGAGGCATATAAGAGGGGGGAGGGGGAGATATACGAGGCATATAAGAGAAGAGGAGAGCATGGATGATGCAACAGAGGGATGATAGGAGACACAAGGAAAAAGAGTGCAGGAAGATACTGGAGGGAGGGAGGGACACCGGCGACCCACCACAAGCCATAAATTATACTGTATATATATAACTGGACTGACTGAGAACTTGCTACTGACATCACCACCACGAGGAGAGTTCAGTCATATGAGAATTTTATTTAGTAGACACTGAATAAAATATAAATAAATACAAATTACATAGAGAATACATTATCTACATTATCCATTATTTAAGGTTTTAACCAAGTGTCACACGTAGGGAAAACTTTGTCTCTTTATAAAGTTTTGAGGAACGAAAAACAGAAGCGAGTGAGATGATTAAGTCTGGGTTACCTCCACTAACACAACGCACTGACTGACATGTACAGACAATAAAAAAAATCTTTACAATATGACACAACGGACGGAGGATTTTGACAACCCTACCGAGACACCAGGAGTCACAGCGTTCATTTTGAAATTTATCAGACCTCACCGTAAAGATACTTGTTGTGTCTGTGTGTATACTCAAGCCACGAGGGCAACACGATCCAAAGGTGTCTTAAGTTTGCGCAGATGACACCGAGTGACAGGCAAGGTCACCCTCATGATATATCTCGCCAACATACTTGTTTGAAGATTACGGTAATATTCATATATACGTCGCGGTGTAAATTTATGGAACAGTGTTAAGTGTCCCTGGGGATGATATATTTACAGAGTTCCTTGTGGAAGTTAAGACACGAACTCATGTTTCATTTAATCATTTCCTAAACGTAGTTAAATTGTTCGTCATGTCCGCTGTGAAATGTTGGTGGAACTGTAAAGAATTCATCCCAATCGTCCGTGATTCGTTCTTTATTAATCCACCAGCAAGTCTAAAGCCATAACGAACCCGGTGAAGACACAGCTGTATGTGTAGGATAAGATGGAGTACACGGAAGAACACAGAAATAGAGGCAGCTGCAGCACCAAGGCAGTCACGTTTACACCCAACCCCTATCGCTCATATATCTGTCCAACCTATATATTTGAAGGTAAGTTTTCCGGGTTATCACTGTGGCAATAAAAGCTAGTGTTCCATTGGATTATTTTGAGTTAGTGAAGTCTTCGCACGTCTCCCAGCACCGAGAACACCGCCTGCCTCTGAGTGCTTACCTCCTCTCCAATTAACTCACTAAACCAGCATGAAGGTTTAACTATTACAGATGAGACCAATCAAAGGGGAGGGGAGTGAGAGATAAACCTGAGACGGTAGCTTGTCGGTATATATAACACCACATTACTAAACCAATATGGAGGATATTAATCTCAATTTGTATCGGTATATCAGATCCAAGAAACAATACTGTGAAATTAACCCTAAGACCATCCACACACACACACTAGACTACCTGTACTGAGTTCTAAAACGGTGACTTTACTCCGATCGCGAGTAAAATCCGCGACAGGTTCTCATCTCTAAACTTGAGAAAGAAAACTTAAGACTCATCCACAGTGGGAGAACAAAAAACTAAAGTCCCTTCATCATTCAGGCGTAGATTTACCTCGGGGCTGTCAGTGACATCAACACGTCTTCTCACTCTAAACTTGGCCCAATATGTGTCTAGACCGTGATAACGATTTTTTTTTTTATAATACAGAACATGTAATCCATTTTCATGAGGACTAAATAAAAAACCCCAAATATATTAACCTCAATTAAACACGGCTATCTCCCTCCTGCCTTCTGCCACTTGACGCCCGAATGACAGGATTCTCAGAGCTTCTTACACTAATTTCCCATCACTGGATATATAAGGGGTCATCTAACTGGTTCACTTCATCTACGGCGCCAAAGTACAAATATGACTAAGGTAATACTCGGTGCTTTCTCTTATTCCTACAGCCTGGATACGGATCTTGGCGAATCTGGACTCGGAGGTAAGGACAACTTCTCCCCAATACTCAAAGCCTTTAAAAGCAACTTCCCAAACACCTCTTTATTTCGTTTCACTCTGGTAATCCTACACTCATTGGGATTTGTGTTAGGCTAATGAATAAACGTGGAGGACAACAGGTATGTCCTTAACAGGTATGCTTTAAGGCTAACTTGAGTGAAATAACAGATGTTCTTTAGGAATAGCTGTCGGTGAAATAACAAGTGTGATTTAATAACAAATTAATGACGTGTGCCTTAAGAAGATAACTGGAAGCTGTTATACTCGATGGAAACAAGGAAGGGGTTAGGAGAGCGTTACACTGCTATCGTCAAGGTGGTTCCCCCAGAGGACTTCCCGTCAAACACAGCTCAACCGTTCCCATGCCACCCCCATCACCACGCCACCCACCCCAAGACACACCACACCACGCCACCCACCCAGCTTCAGCTATCACCATCTGTGTTGATTGAAAAATACCACGAAAGAAACAATTGATCGAAAACTACTAAATAAGAAAAGCTGAATGAAAAATACTAAGAAACAACTAATTGAAAAAAAAAATGTTGAGAACCCGTCGACAGAAAACTACCGTCCACAAAATAGTAGATCTTCAAAAAATACAAAATAAATAAATAAATTATCCTAAAATAATTACGACCGAGAAACAACAGTCCCCGGAGGTGTCCAGGAAATATCTGCCCCAGACAAGAACAAACTGAAGATTAAACTATTTCCTCAACAAATTCCTGAAGAATAACGAAGAAAAACAAAGGATCAATGATAAAAATTATGAATAAAATCTGAAGCTTAAATGATCTTTTAAAAAATCTCTAAATAACAACTTTGAACAGCATGAATAAGTGATCAATATACTGTACCCTACAACCGACCTTTAAGAAAATTAGAATATAAAGCCCAAAACAGAAAATTACCTGACAGAGAAGAAACAGCTTCCGGAATAATGGATAAAAAGTAAGATTTCCGTCATTAAACTGTCAACAAGTAAAATAACCTCTAAAAACATAATGAGAGAGAGAGAGAGAGAGAGAGATATACGAACACATTGCAATATACTAATCAAATACATCTTTTATATCTACACCGTCAGACATAGTGCACTGTGACAGAGTGGCGTCCATGGAGGAGGTAGAATGAAGCTCAAGGACCGAGAGAGTAAAAAGTGTGGATCAGGTCATCAGTGACGCCATTGTTTAGCCACCTCGCGCTGGCTACAATCGTGGGAATCTCAGCACGCACACCGGAAGTCCTGCCACATGTCTTTTACACAGTTTTATTCAACAACACAATGTGAGACCTCCCGTACACTTAACCAGCGCCTCGGGTGTATGTAAACAGTGTATCCCTTCACGCTGTGGTCCGGGTGTACGGCCATCACTACACCATCCAGTTTGTTTAGTCTCCCTTGTGGATGCCGATAGCGCTGTGGGGATGACGACACAACTGACGATATTCTTAGCCTCATCCTGTTGTTTGGTCGTGTACTCATGTCTCCAAACAGGCGGGTGTAAATCATGTCACCCATCAGTGGCTGTAGTGACCCCATACATTGTAAGAATTTACCTCCGTGTCAAAACAATTTATCTTGCCTCGGGGACATTGGGAAGCGAGCACTTAAGGTTACACACATCACAACCATAAAGAACAAGGCCGAGGGGGCTACTACCTGAGGCTTGTTGCCTTTGTATCAACTGTTCCAAGGTCACGAGTGTCTCTTAAGAGTCTCCCCGAGCATAGTAAGGTGACCCCCACCCTCTACCTCCCACTACCTCTTAACTCAACATCTCAACTTTTTGTAATAGAACAAATCCTCTTCCAACAAATGTATGACAAAAGTGTATGAAGTGAACACAAGGTAAGACTTCCGGAACTGTCGACGATAACACACCACATTATTTATGAAAACAAATACTATTTATTTCATGTGTTGATAATGCAGTTGTGTGTGTCACGTACAGTACACACTAAGAAAACAATAATCAGTACATCATACACCTAGGCACTGATTTATTTGTGTATTTTGTTGTAGTTAATTTTTACATTTGTATCCCACGTCATGAGTCTCATCTTGGTATACAACAGTGAACAGAGTAGCGAACACCTCAAAGTTCTGTTTTCAAAATAAGAAACAAATCCTAGACGAATGTTTCCTCGCAAAAGAACCAGCTTACAGTTAGGTCTGGCCAGGGGTTTGTGAAGGTGTTTCTGTCATAATAAACGGCGTACGTGACTAACATACAGGGTGACGCATAAATCGCCTTACCGATGGCATATTTTCGTTACATTTTTTCTCGGTAAAGCGACTTATACTCAAGCCTACATTTATGTGGGGAAACACATGCTGATCAAACTCACTCTGGTGCCTCTATGTTACCCTAATAATTTATAGAGGAAATTAGTTTAAGTAGTAACTTTCCTCTTACAGTAAACTTGCCTCTGAATACTGGAGACACTCGTCGAAACATTCACTCACCTCCAGGCGTCTTGTGTAACCACAGCTGCTCTACTGACCTTGAGGTAACACTCCGGACCTGTCTACACTAAAGACCACTGACCGTAGGTAAAGTCCTACACAGCTACTATTATTATACAAGGTCATCGAGGGTCACCACGAGACAGGACCTTCCGTGCCAAGGATCCTTTGGACTAGTGCCTTAAGCCAGAAGACTGTCGATTAATTCTCAGTCCGAGGCAACATAATCAACCCCCCTCGGGAACATTTCATAAGTATCTTGAGCATTGTTTTTGTTTACCTTGATTCTGGAGAATATTACAAGACTATTAATGTGAACATTCGAGTAGTTTTACCCAACCTTTTCAGATAAAATGTAAACTTTCCCATAAACAATCTCAAACAGCTCTACTGTACACCCAACTGTGGGGCTTGACCACACTTACACATCACTCTTACTCGGTAATATTAGTTAAAAAGAGAGCGAGAACACGTAGGCGCCAGGGTCATGTGCCAAGCAGGTGGGATCTAGATGACGTCACGTTCACCAGTCCTGGAATTTGGTGGGAACGTGAGATAGTCTAGTCTGGTGAGTCCTTAATGGAGGCGACTTGTGAGGAACACACACACACACACACACACACACACACACACACACACACACACACACACACACACACACACACACACACACACACACACACACACACACACACACACACACACACACACACACACACACACACACACACACACACACACACACACACACACACACACACACACACACACACACACACACACACACACACACACACACACACACACACACACACACACACACACACACACACACACACACACACACACACACACACACACACACACACACACACACACACACACACACACACACACACACACACACACACACCACCTTATCCAACCTTACCAAAGGTCCGATTCATTTCTAACCACAAAAACTAAAATTAACTAACTTATGCCTCTCTTTTACAGACAGACATACACACACACATAACAGCTCACAAACTTCCTGCTAAAACTAAAAGGTTTACCGGGAACTCCTCTCTCCTAACTGATCAACACAATCGTTCGTGACCTGACCTGACCTGACCCCCCAATGTCATCCATCCCTTTACACTGTCAACACTTGCCACTGTACACAAAAATATTGGTGACAACCCACACGTATACCAGACCAAAAAGTATACATCAGATATACATGTATGTGTGTTTATATTCAATAATCGTAGATGATCCTCTGCATAACAATATATCCAGTCTCTCGAGTTACCTTTACACTCAAGGTGTCACGTCTCACCTGGGCGATAACTAACATTTCTCTAAGACAGATCCACTTTAAAACGTTTTTATTCTTTATATTCCCCAAGCAACGTGACGTCAAGATAAAAGCTGGCGGTATATTTAGCAGCAGCATATTGAACCGTTTATCACCACCACAACGATGACTTAACTAACTAACTAAAGCATTTAAATGGTGGTCTGATGGGTGCACACACATACATACAAGAGAAAGTCTGGGAATAATTAGTCATTTTTTCCCAACATAGAAACAATAAGAATCACGATGGGTAACTAAAATAAAAAAGAACATCTGAAGTGTATATAAGTTGAACTATAAAGGCCTTATATTATCAAGTAACCTTTATTACCGATATACTCGTAGACAGGACCTGGAAACAATGCTATAGTACCATTTTAATACCCAGCCACTATCTTCTGTGACGTGTTTAAACTGCCTCTACCAGGATCATTATAAAAAAAGAGTGTATTAATGTGCAGATAAACAAACTAACATGGAAAGTCTATAGATAAGATCCGTCATCCACCTCCCACGCAGTAAACATTAAAGCACATCCGTTTTATGACGTCAGACCATACCCCCTCCATAAGGTCATCCACGCCAGTCCTTTTAAATACAAAGGTCATTTATCTTTGGCACAACATTTTAAATTTTAATAACGAGATCCATATGAACTTCCTCGCTACAGTATTGGATCATTCATCTATGTATCATTACTGCTGCAGACACAAAACAGAGACAAATTAAAACATTTACATTACCCTCGATCTTTACACTCTGCATTACCATCCCAAATTCACATATTAATAAGATGTGTGGAGGAGTCGTCATAAGCGGCTATCATTGACCTTCTCACTCAGCGTCTCTTCATAAGCTCGGAGATAATGGCAGAGACAGTGTCATTGTAGAGGTCAGATGTATCATGGCACAAGTGTGTGTGTGTGTGTGTGTGTGTATACGACCCTGTAGGTTCCGTATCGGCCTCTCGAGTCACTTCAGAGCTCACCAAACATATGTTGAATGGATATATGAGCGATAGGGGTTGGGTGTAAACGGGACTGCCCAGGATGAACCAATAGGCCCGCTGTAGTTTCCTCCATTCTTATGTTCTTATTAATAACTCATATCATTGTATCATAGCTGGACGATCGTCATACTCGATTTAGAGTGAGAGCAAAGTAGTAGTGAGAGAGTTGTAATGACGTGGCCTCCTGACCTACACCTACACCTGCCCGTGTCACTGCTGACGTCATAAGCTAACCAACCGACCTGGCAATAACCAGAAGTGCCAGACTTGTGTGCACGCACGCGCGCGCGCGCGTGTGTGTGTGTGTGCATCAGCATGTTTTCCTAATTAGGAGGACAAATTAAGGTAATACGGTTATCGTGTCCTGGGTACGAGAGGACAGCGTCACGCCAGGTAACGCTGCATGCACGCGCCTGTGAGGAGTGGCGATCACTCACTTTTTCCTCACTGTACTTAATTCATATTATATGGCCTAACACCTTTCATTTACAAATATACGTACTGTACTCGAAAATTTGTAAATTTATATATAATATGTGGACGAATACTTTGTAAGATACAAGTGTAAGGTTATGGAAACATTATTTAGGAATAGCGAAACTTTTTTTTTGTTATATGCTTTACTTAAATCTTCCCTTATTGTTGGGTCTGCTATTAGCCACAACACGGAGTACTGTTTCATACCCGTGAAGTGAACACACTCGTCTTATTACCTGTACAGAATAATGAACAGGCAGGCACGTGGGAGGCAGCCTTGTACAATGCAGCTTCACTTTAAGCTTACAAATAACATGACGCCACTGTTGCTTGGCTCCTCGTCTCCACTCCTTAAGAGGTCACACTGCTTACTGTGCTATATCTTCATTCACTGTTATCACCTCCTATGTGTATTAAACAGACTATAGAGCTGTTTAAAATGTTACGTAATTCAAGCACCAAAGCTGTCGACTCACTATACCGCAAGGCTAAACGATGCTAATTAGAAGTGACACCAAATAAGATTACTTTTTTTTCAGTGGCTGGGACTTCTCAACCACACACTGATGTAATGAGAGCTAGAGTCTTGATACGTCCCAGCCAGTCCTTCAATGATCTCACACACGATCTGCAAACTAAATTAGGGGTTTTTCTCACCAATTAACAGTGATTTAAATATGATTGATTTAAATGTGATATAAACCAATATATATAATAGCTTGGTTTTAATATTACACTAATGTTATTGGTGACGTTGTTATATAGATCACCTTTAACCTTCCTTTCTGATTCACAAACAATTTCAGAGACAACAACAGATTAAAGTAACGCACAAACAGCGTAAACTCTCAGACACGACGAATGAGGAGGAGATCAAAGTACTAGATTATCTTTTCACCTTGGAGGATATGATCACACTCTTTAAGACGCGCGATACTTGAGACTACATTCATCACTAGCGTCATGTTATCAATAAAGTTATCATGGACGTATATTTTCTTCACCTACACACTGATATGATCAAGAATTAAGCCAGCTATAACAACTGATTATTTTACCAGTATCTGAGGACACACATTTGTCTACAACACTAACATGCCGATCAACCAGACAAGTGAGGTACACCCTATGGTAGGTGTTGTAGTGTCAGTGGGTGTCAAACAACTAGGTCGACCAGGGTGTATAAGAAAATAGGTTGTTCAGGATATTTCAGAAACGGGGTCACTGTGACCACATTTTGAGAGCGGGGGATCGAGGGAGACATCCAGCCGTAAGTTTATACCATGATACCGTAGCTCTCATCCCAGGTTCAGCCGTGTGGGTGAAGTAGGGAGTATAATGGTTTATGGAAATGGGGTTACCGCTACCGTAAGTGTGGCCAAGGTTGAGTCTTACACCAAAACAAACACGTACGCCATAATGTGTGTCTCTGTGACCAAGGATGTCTTTTAAAGTATTTTGCATCAGATTGTACGTTAAGGTTACTGCTGCATCTGTTGCACGGGCAGCAGGGAGTGAAGGTGAGCCAGGATGAACGTGGACCTCATGACGAGCAGCGATTATAGCGTATTAGGTTTTTCAGGGAGGTCGCTGTAACCTTATTTTGGGGTGGAGGCTAGGGGGTAAGTTACTCAATTACCCTCAGGTAGGTACTGGGGTGCCATAGGATATTGTGCCAGGTCAAGCGCGTACCAAACATGATAGGATGGAGGAAGGGGAGGTCATATATGTGACTGGTTTTGGGCTGTTACACGTTACATTTTAATAACAACTATTTCGTAATAACAACGTGAATATCCCTCTATTCTACATAAAGAAAATAGTAAATAAAAGTTAAAATCGTTATTCTTCGTTAGGTTTTATAGATACTCCATAGCACAGACCCATCACAGAGGAGGAACCCTTTACACACAAGCTACGGGGTAACGTCTTGGGACCAATAATAATCATTCCTCAACCGGGTTATCCCTATACCCGCAGCACGGAAATAAAGAGGGTGACAAACTGCGACACACGGAAAGAGGGAAATACATACAGCGTGAACAGTGTGGGTCGGTGAAGAGTGAAGAAGTTTTGAGAAGTAATTTAAGTTGTGTTGTGGGGGAAGGTGGGGAGCATTCAGCGCCGCCCACACCGATCAACCTTTCTCACGCTGAAACTCCCACCCACTAAGAGGTCTTCCACTCCAGTGAGCAACACCATCACCGCGGGGGATGTGGGGAGGGATAGGGAGGGAGGGAAGGGGGGAGGGGATGACACAGCAGCAGAGACGACAGGGAGGAAGGGGGAGGAAGGAGATATTAGAAGGGAAGGGAAAGGAAAGGTGCCAAGGACGAGAGAGAGAGAAAGAGAGAGAGAAAGAGAGAGTTAAATAAGAAGTAGTCATGGGAGAAGAGTCAGCCAAGGGTGAGGCAAGAGAAGGAAGCCGGGGAGAGTATATGAGGAAGGAGAAAGGGGGATGAGAGGCGGGAAAAACCGTTGAGAGAGAGAGAGAGAGAGAGACGACAAGGACGCACGCACACACACACACACACACTAAGGTGGCTTCACACTGTGGCGGTCACGGACGAGGAAGGCCACAAGCATGAGACAGGGGGCGGGGGGAGACCTCAGATAAGACAGTAGACACAGGTAAGGGTGGACACAGGGTAGGGGGGGGGGGGTGGCCGGGGGGTTATGAGCCACCCAATTAAACACAAGAGTGGATTTTCCCGGGCGTGACGCCGCTGCCTCAGGCTATAAAATATAATGGCCAACCTGACTTTCCTGAGTAAGTGACTGACAGTGCCGGCGACTATCACACTCATCCACCTCACACCTACATCACCTTCACAACACCAACGTCACCCCTACTACCTCTTTCGTCACGCACACACACACACGATCAATCAATAACAAAAACGAGAATCGAACTGAGTGTAGATGTTAATGACGGTTCTTACGAGAAATCTTGACCTAACTCACACAGACAGACACCCATAATTACGCAGCACTACATCATTATTGAAAGTGATTACCACTGTCTCCTGACCACACTTTCACTTCACGTTACGGTTCTACACACACACGTACCCTCAGCTACACTACGTTCAATCCATTAAGTCAATAGTACAATGTGTTCCTTCGTTGGTAAGAAATTCCCCTTCAGTGTTTATTACGACACACATGCAGTAGAGTGCTCTTAGGGTTGTCCAAGTGGAGTTGATGTATGGTAAGCTCGTGGACCACAAGCGTGTTGTTTAAGTGCACTGCCTTAGCTGCTCTTAAGTAAAATCAACATACGCCCACAGAGCCACAAATCCTTACGCCAGTCATAGCGAGCAGATGCGGTGCCTTTCTCACCTTAATTCTTCAGTCATATTAGGCATAGCATACTGTTCTGGACACATTCAAGGAAACAAAACAGTCCTTAAAGGGTTATATATCGTGCTGATTTCCTAGGGGTCGACAGCACTTGCCTTAAAACCCTCACAGTAACAAGATGAAGCACAGGAGACAAAACGGCTTGGAAATGTGTTTATAATACTGTTAGTTATTATTATTTAAAGGGTGGGGTGAGGAGTCTGCTTCTCACCCAGAGCTCCGTAATACAGGTGTCCGGATATGTGGCGTCACAGGGGTTAATTATACAGTATAATTCATGGACCGTTCTCTTGTACACCTCAGCCTGACAGATATACCGGATATTAAAAAGGCTTGTTGAGTTAGCGTTCATCACCAAGTATTTAATAAAGCACCGCTGTGTTTGTGAGAGAGAGAGAGAGAGAGAGAGAGAGAGAGCCAATGATCGTCAGCATACGTGCCAATCGGTCTTCCCTGACTCAATAGCACTTGCTTAATTACAGGTGACACGCTCCCTTTACCTGAACTAGGCAGTGTGCTGTTGTAATCCGCAGTTACATTACTTCTACACACACACACACACACACAATGTACACAAAAACATACATACATCATACACACACAATAAACATACATGTGCATACATTATGTGTAACGAGTAAGTAAAGAAAGCAAGAAAGAAAGACACACACACACACACACACACACAAGTGGTACCTGCATCTAACAACATCTGTACACCCGACATGAATACGTGTCAGTCACGGGTTGTAACCTCGCGTAAACCATCCAGCTGTACGTTAAATACTATACAGTCAAATCTCCATATAACGGACTTCTCTCTCCATATAACGGACTTCTCTCTCCACATAATCCGTTAGATGGAGGGTTTCACATCTAACGGACCCTCGATATAACGGACTTCTCTCTCCACATAATCTGTTAGATGGAGGGTTTCACATCTAACGGACCCTCGATATAACGGACTTTCCTCTCCATATTGTCCGTTAAATAGAGGTTTTACTGCGTATTTATTCCACTCAATATCTGTGATCTTTTTTCCTCATATATATATTTAAACAAATATAATTCATTTCCACAACAAATTATCTATGACCTTTTGTGGTTAGAATACAGAAGTAAATCTATAATGACAAAAATGAATAAGTAAATAGTCGTGCTTATGAAAGCTTTAATTCAGGTAAATGTGACTATAATTAAAATATAGAACCTAAAACAACCACAATTAACAGCAGAAAATCCTAAAACAACCACAATTAACAGCAGAAAATCCTAAAACAACCACAATTAACAGCACAGAACCTAAAACAACCACAATTAACAGCAAAAAACCTAAACAACCACAATTAACAACACATAACCATAAAACAACCACGGCAATGCTTTTAGAAGTTGGGGGTATGACAACAACAAGATGAAACACGACAGCCAGATGTAGGACGGGGCCTAGTAAGGTAGGGGCCTAGTAAGGTAGGGGCCTAGTAAGGTAGCGGCCATGGTCTGGTAGAGGCTATATTAGGTGGTCAGTCGGCGGTAAGTAGCCTATGCCCCTCCTCCCGCTGCTGTTGTTGCTGTTGCCTCACTCCTCCTCAGATTGAGTAACTTACAGTGAGTGACTCCATCCTTACTCGAACGCCTCCTCCCCCCCTCATTAGTTATTTAACGCTGCTGTAACAATTGTCTCACCATCAACAGGTAATATATACATGGTCCGTCATGCCTGTATTCGACATTCGACTGTACACGGGAGATTAACATTCGACGGTGAAGAAACACAGAACAAAAGTAATGTATGGCAACCTCCCCTTCCTCCTCCTCTCCAGCTGTATTCCTAAACACACCTGTCAACATCCCCCCCACCACTACTACCTCCAGGTGCGAAGTAGACTTATTAGGAGCAACAAGTCGCTCAAACACACACCTGCCCTTCCGCCTCCCCCTTCCCTCACACACACATAAAATTGGTTCAACAAACACATCAGCAGAACTAGACGGTTTGTGCTGTGGCTAGAAAGCTCTTAACAACACATCGCCACGAGGACAAACATTCACACAGTAATATACCAACCACACCAAGACCTTACGTCAGCTATCAGCATCAGAGGCGGTAACCCACGACAGATGTATTACAAGTTTGACCACATGATTCACGGTTCAATAGCCAGTCCTCAAGAGCATCTGCTACTAGTTTATGCTGCAACACACACACACACACACACACACACACACACACACACACACACACACACACACACACACACACACACACACCAATCAAAATTAAGAATGGCACGTTGGTCTATACGTGACGACAGCAACTATAGTAGGATTCCTCTGTGTAACACTGGGTGTGGATGGTGGCCGGCCCGTCTGCTTGAACCATCAATATGAATGGCTCTCAGGTTCTACAGAATGGGGGATACTGACCTTGACCTCCACTCTACAACACCACTATACACCCTGGAGCGGAGTTAAAACATCAGTCTACAAACTCCTGGTAGCCTGTGTTCCTATATGCAGAGCCCAGTGGGTGTCCTCAGCAGCCACTTTCTCCATAATACCGCTATCACACACAGGTCGTCTCTCCATGACTCAGGTTGCTCCACCGCCCGGGCACTCACCACCTCTCACCTCTGCCTGCAACTGTGCCACCCAGCAGCTCGTTATCCAATCACTTACAGAGTCGTTATCAGGTCACTAAGGGAAGGTTGCTAGGCTTACTACACTCTTTATCTAATATCCTTGTGGGGTCACTGTCCGAATGTTAACAAATCTATATTAAGTATAAAAAACAATATAAATGACGCACCTCTAGCTGGCGTGACAGTGTATACTTGACTCCTCCTCGAGACTGGTAACACGCTAGAGGTTGAGTGTGATAGTTGGAGTACCACTTAGGTGACCAATGAGTGGCGTCCCTGTATTGTGCCACTTAGGAGAGATGAAGTGGCGATACAAGTGAGGCTAGTGTTAGAGGCAGGTGAACCAGGGCTACCACAAGTATTCACCTTCACGATACACCACCTACATGATTCACTACCACTCCACTGTTCTTAATATAAAATAATACATGAGAGAGAGAGAGAGAGAGAGAGAGAGAGAGAGAGAGAGAGAGAGAGAGAGAGAGAAAAAAAATTTCCTACAATTCTGACAATGTGTTTTGCTCACTTCAGAAAATTGAAATTTCCTCTCATTCTAATCGTATAAATATTCAAAAGTTAATCAAATATTGAAAACAAAACTTTCCACTACCCACCCGCCACTCCACACATTAGCTCCAGTTAGCATCGGTCGTATATAAACAGTATATTCTGGGCAAGTCACTATACTGTTAGTCTCCCTCCCTCCACACTCAAGCCCTATCGTCCAATTTATCCCCGAGGTCGTGCATCCAACAGGCATCAGGCGCCTCTCTGACAATATGACCTCGTTTTGTACATTGACTCTACCATATTTAGTTCTTAACCCCCAAACGTCCCTCAGTAAGCAGTTCAAAACTCTCTCATACCTCATCTTCACACTGTGTATTACCGTTCATATACTACAGTACATCTTACCACCTAGAATATATTAATGCTTACACTGAATTGGTAATCTTCATCGTCTCATAAGCCAAACAAGGCATCAACTAGATCCTGTTCCTCTAGGCTAGGTCCAGGAAATACTGTACATGCTGTTTTGGTTGTGATGATAACTAAGTTGAGGTTACCACATGTAGACGGTTTGTTGTGTTTAGGTAAAGTGACACAGTATATACACAAACCTCACCCAGGAAGTATTACTGGAGGAACTCTTATCTTGCGACACTATAGGGGAACACAGGCCCCGAGTAATACACATTACACTAATGAAGAGTAATTCCTCCTAGATAACAAGATCACGATTCTTAAAATTTCTTATCATCAAAATCAAACCACACTGAAACATTAAAACCTCACAACCCTACAATGTTAACAACCCTTACACATAACTACCACCTAACAACCCGACCTTACATTCTAGAAGGTAATAATTTCACAACCTCACGTAGTTTGTTTCATATGATTACAACAAACACATCAAAATACTCCTTCTGGATATATCTATAGCTTCCATTTGCTTACTACTGTTATCCTTTGCACGTTCCACTAGCCCACCCGGACCAGCTGTAGCTAGGAAGTCGATTATGGGTCCTACACCACACAGCACCAAACACTGTGAGAGAGGGCGTTATTTACCCCCAGATGCACCACACACCCTCAACAACGCTCTCAGTGCCCCTTACGACACTCCGTTACCCAAGGTTAAGGTTGTATGTTACACACACACACACACACACACACACACACACACACACACAGATCTTACCTTATTTTTTATTGAGGATTGCCACTCTTGCAGCGTAAAAATATCCATGCAGGTGGAGAGACGGAGGGAAGGGGTGGGGGTGGCAGTTGTGGCTGGGAATGTGGATAATGTGTGTGTGTGTGTGGAGGAGTAATGCCACGTGCACATGGGAGCTGCAAGTTCAATACACCTGGAGGACGTGAACCTCACATCACCTGGGACCAGAGATGCGGGCAGGTGTGGCGGCCACTGCACAACGCTGGGGTCACCATACTCACACAAGGCCACGCTCCCACAGTGATGCATGCACTCATGCCACAACATTGCCTTGTTTACACTGCCCTGCCCTGCCCTGCCCTGCCCAATACCCAACCAAATCAACTTTTTACAACACCCATATTTTTTTCCTTCATAACACTTTCAGAGTTATTTACTCTTGTACAGTAAATAAAACTTAATTCATCTTCAACCCCGAGCAGCCCTTACATCATAAAAACTAAATACAGGTATAATAAAAATAACAATGATAATAAATAATAATAATGAAAAATAGACAAAATACATAAAATAATAAGGAGCAACACCATTCGTAGGTAACAGTACAGTATGACCGCCAAACATAACACACCTCCGTCATACACTACAGCACGACACGATTCATACAGACCGGATACACTTATCTCTTATCATGAGGCAGACAGGATGTGACATGAAGCTTATAGAATCATGCTGTTATCAGGAACGTTGTTTTTAGTTGTTAATCCGTATTTTAGTAAATTAATAATGAAATGTATAAACGTAAGCAACAGTAGGAGTAGGATACCACTCACTGTACCTATAGGATGAGCCGTGTCCTACTGTACAGTACTGGCGTGCGAGGTAACCACAGTTAATGCCATGATAACATTCTCCACACAGCGCCCTAACCAACCCTCGCTCATCACACAGTCCTTCACACACTCAGCTTAGACATGGAGTTAACTAAGGTGTCGAGATATGTCGCTAAGTTTAGTACATCACTCCTGACTTACAGTACAAGGTCAATGCTTCTCAATCAATGGGGCTTTTCCAAACATATGATGCGTCAATCTCGGCACATCAAACGACAAACTCAAAATCTTGTTCTAATGAAGGCACTGTACATGATTACCCCCCACACAAATAAAAAAATAAATAAATAAAATAAAAATAAATAAATAAATAAATGCAAATAAATATATATACAAATAAAACCACCACCTAGCCCAAAATAATGTGTATAACAATTTGCATTACATACTCTTAACTTGAATATCCATGATAAAACAAGTCATTACCAGCCAGCGAGCAACAGCCCAGAGTTGTGATAAGCCTGTGTGATACTGCTTGTCATGCCTGGGGGTTACGCCCGCATGACCTGTGTCCCCTAACTCACGTGTGTGTGTGGTGTCTCTCGCTCACCATGAATATATATATATCTTAAACAATTTCCACCTCGAGCAGAGAACCTCACTCATGTGGTGACTCAACTGTGTCTTGGGGGTAAACTAAAGGCTGTACCAACTATACTAAAGACAGTGTTCTCGAGGTGTATCAACAACAAGCTTAGTGGTCATGGTTGTGTTACCGCCAGATACTGGACTGGGTCAAGGCAACTATCACTACTTATGCGTAACAATGTTTTTTTGTATCTCCTTCACGTGTACTTTCCCATAATAAGACATTGTTCAGAGTCTTTACTTACGCCATTTAAACAAGTGCAAATTGCCAGCGATAACGTACAGTCGCGAACAAAAGTTGATGAAAGTGAGTTATGGGGATGAGTCTCTGAATTTACTAACCCTGGCTGCGGTTGTGCTGGTTCATCTCATTTGGGGTCGACACTGCTTCATTTTGAGAGGGAGCGAACTTTTGACCACGACTGTACATAACTTTTAAGAGCTCACTAGACAGGAACACAAACTACTGGACGAGAACCCTTGTATTTTCACAGTAATTGTTGAGAACATACGATATTTTGTGTTCATAGAGAGAAGTCAACACACACACACACAACTTAACGATAGTTTGACGCCATCGCAAACAACAAGGTGCTGATTGGAGAAGAGCGAAAGTAACTTGACGCCGATTGGACAGACCACACGCAACTTGACACTTAATTGAACAAGCGGGCCAACAGCACCTTATTCTCTACTACTTTAATTCCCGTTTCATAACTTTCCTTCTACCTTACCTCTTCTCTCCCTTCCCATGGCAAACCATTGTCATTTTATCTCCATTATCATCATCATCAGCACCTTGACAGTGGATGAAACCAGCCTAGTGAGTCTGATTGCTGCTACCATCTATACAAATTGTGATTCGGGGTTTCAAGAGCATTACCTTACCTAGCCTAGCCTAACCAAACCTAACCAAGCCTAACCAAACCTAAGCTAAGCTAACCAAACCTAACCACACCAAACCAAACCTAACCAAACAATGTTTCAGGGTGACAACGCGGGCACGGAGGCCACTCTATAATAGTCTGTTACAGTAGCCAACCATACAAAACACCAATACGGCCTACGGACTTCCCTACACACTCACACTTCACAGGAGAGGGGAAAAGTGAGGCTGATAACAGAGAGGAGAGAAGGTGACGAAAAAAATAAAAATAAAAACGTGGGTTATCAGTGAGGCGGTGACTGTTGTGGCGTGATCTGGGACGCTGGTGTACACAATGCTCATGACCGCAACTACCTGACATCCACATACAAATTCATGACGTGTATACTGAGGCAAATGATAGCTGTTATATGTATATCAAGGCAAATAATAGCTGTCTCATGCATACCAAGGCAAATAATAGCGGTTTCATGTATACCAAGGCAAATAATAGCTGTCTCATGTATACCAAGGCAAATAATAGCGGTTTCATGTATACCAAGGCAAATAATAGCTCTCATGTATACCAAGGCAAATAATAGCGGTTTCATGTATACCAAGGCAAATAATAGCGGTTTCATGTATACCAAGGCAAATAATTAATAGCGGTGTCATGTTGTATAAGAAAGTGGCAGCAATTATGAAATATAATGAGAAGTGATATAAGAAGCGTTTATATATAACAGGTGGATGGCGTCATATAACCTAGCCTACCCCAATCCAAACTAACGTAACACCATCGGAAGACATGTATCACGGCGCCCTCAGCTTCATCATTGACCTGCCACCCACATCAATTTTATCCATCAGTTCCTAAACCATCGTATCTAGTAGTCTTTATTAATACTCTCCTCGACCAAGGACCTTAACAGAACACACACCTTCTCCTGCACCTACAGTATACGCACGAAACACTTGCGGCCACAGTAAACTCCGAGCGTTAAGTATGTCATTTCAAACAACATATTCAAGTGAGTATATATTTAATTTTCTTATTCACTTGCACTCATATAATGTTTACATACTTTCACCCATCGCCTCCACTTATTACTTATTTATTTACTTTCACCCAGCCAGCCAGAGCCAGCAGGCAACACGTGCGCAACAGGAGGTAGTGGTAGTGGTGGTGGTAGGAGGAAGCTCACCTCTTGTACCCGCCAACTGTTTCCCTTCAGTAGTCTAAACACTTTCCCATTGTACGACCCAGGCGAAGTATACACTACCCATTGCATACGACGAGAAGATAAATCTGCGAGAGTATACAACGGTGCATGTAAGGTGAAGATATGTCCAGCCTCACCTTTGAACCCCAACCACCAGCCTCACCTTTGACCTCCAACCTCCAGAAGTTAATGGCTGTATGACTTTGTATTTCGTGATCACATTTTGGCCACTATCCATTCATTTTAGTCTTATTCTTTGTGATTTTTAGTGTTATTTTAGCACACATAACCTTGGCCTTAACTCCTGACCTCCATATAGTATCTGTGGCACAAATTTGCTAAATAACCCGCCTCCTCGTTATGAGATACTGTGTACACAAGACCAGGTCGAATGGACGAACAGACACACACACGGACAGAGGCAACCCAATATGCTCAGACCAAGGCGAGGGTGGGGGGGACTAATACACTCTGTAACGGCGGGATGCATTAATCACTAAAATTTTACCGGGATTTTTTTAAGCAAGAGAGTGTTACATGAAAAGCAATGGAAAAACGTTGCCATTACTCAGCTCAGGATTAAAGTTATACTGAAGATAATATAATAGTACTGTAAACTTAAAACACAAATGAATATACAGTACAGTCATTTAATGCGTTTAATAAGATAATTATATATTAAAACCTCTAAAAACAAGATACAAGAAGCTGCTAAAGGTCTGGACAACAAAATATTAAATAGGACACACAAAAGCCTCTTAGAAAGGTAGAGAGAGTAAACACACCCTGATAGGTCCCAGAGCTTCTCGCCCCGCCCCACCGCGTTACCCCGTGTAGTAATACTGTCCTGCACTAGTAAGGGTGGTACTGTTGTTATCTGAGGCGTGACGAATATACAATGTACTGTACGTCTTGTTGACTGTGGGGAGGGGGTTAATGGGTGGTGTGTATGGGTTAATGGGTGGTGTGTATGGGGTTAATGGGTGGTGTGTATGTTTCTCAGCCTCGAGGTGTTTCAGACCAGCCAGCCACTCACTGAAGAGACAAAAACACGTCAACACGTCATGCAGCTGTTACACTTGATCTTCAAAGGGAACAATACAAGTCGAGGCGGCGCTACAGGGAGAAGATTATAACCAAGCGGAACACTGCTTTCACTCTTCCCCGTCGAGTTACTAAGGCGCCGCACAACTCACCCTCTTAGCACACACCAGAGTGGGAGATAAACGTAGAATTAAAGACTGAACAACATGAAGTCCCTTATTACTGTTTATTAATGAATCACACAAACAACGAGGAGCAGAAGGCCTGGAAAACAGTGGCAACATACAGGTAAGTGAATGGACTAAGGTAATACAAGTACCTTTATTTTATAGGATTGGCAATAAAATATTTCACCCACCAATTAGTAGTCATCGGTCTTAGTTCTCTCTGTACAGTACAATATGTTACAGCCACTGTTACGATTCGGTCATCACACGTCATGAACACTATGAAAGTGAGATCAATATTTGTCAACTCTCTTCTCGTCTTCTTCAGTTAGAAACACAACCTAACATCAAGTCATCCTCACTCGATGAAGATCTTCCACTGGCTTTTAACACACGTCACTTACACATCCCTGTAGTGTGTGTTCACGCCTGCTGGTGACGCACGAATGATATGTCACAAATGAGTCACGTCTCTTTAGAGTGTGGTCGACCCCAAGAACAAAATTTCTATAACTTGAAGAATGAATAATGTGTAGTAAAGAGTGTGTTGAGCAGGAGTGATATAATGCTACCGGAGGTGTATCATGAATAACTTACTAGAATGACCACTTCACGCTCTCTTAAACACAGGCAGGTCAACTGTGGCGAATCTTTAATTGAGCTGTGTTCAAACCATTGGTGGTCGAGAGAGAGACAACGTGCATAGGTTGCGTAACACCAAGAGATTGTGTGCCTGTGTTCTCAGAAGGTAACACACACACACACACACACACACACACACACACACACGTAATGGCGAATACAAAATATATAACAAAACAGGCAGCAAAAGTGAACAAATTTACCATGACGTATGCAACATCAAAATCCTCGAGTGATCTAAACTGACCTACCAGAAGCACTGTTAAGGTGACAATAGCACCACCATCAAGTCTGATAGTGGCGGAGATGGTGTGCGTAGTAGTGCGGGTGGGCGTGGCGGGAGGAGTCATGGTCAGATGGTGTGGGCGCCGGCTGATGTGCTCGGAAAGAAAAGTTTTGGGAGCCCTGCCCACATGAGCCCTGCCAACCTGTTAGCTCTCACGTACCTGACGCCTCCTGTACCCCCTCCCCCACCTCCCGCTCCTCTCACACACACACACACACACACACACACACACACACACACACACACACACACACTACCATTGACCAAATAAGGTAGGATCTGTCTCCTCGTCTATATTTAATATATTAAATAATTTGGGATCTACAAAACGTAATCATAAAGCTACTTGTACAGCTTTAATGACATAATAAGTTACATTTCAGAGAAGATCGTCCAATAGCCCATCTCTCTCTCTCTCCCCCTCTCAAGAGTGACCTTTGTCTTGTAAACAGAGGAAGTAACGGAGTGACAGGCTTCAAGTGCAACAAGAAATAAACCGATTTATCCGTCATCCTACACACAATGACCATGGACCAGGAACCTTCATCTTTGAATCAACAGGATGCACGAGTCCAGTGATTTCGGATACGCTCTACACAAGTCTGATGCTATCTCCGGCTCAGGAAATTCTTATCAAAGCCTGCAGTATCAAAGTTACTTACAGTGTTATGTTGCCGAGATTTTTAAAAGACTTAAGTAAAATCTTTGTCAAAACATAATAAAAAGTTGTGGAATATGAACTGAATACGAGTTAATTTGTCAACTGAGGTAAAGACGATGATTGGTGAGGTGTTATCAAGTAAGGTGCCAGAACTCAGTGTATTCAAGGGAGAATCAGCAAAGACTATTATGCTGTGGATGTGAGAAAACTGTCCATGTGGTAGAGAATAAACAGAGTGAGTGTGTGTGTGTGAGGGACAGCATTTTAACACAATACTGGTCACGGGCAGCAGCAACACCAGCCCCTCCCTCCCTCCTCCTGGACCCCAACCCACACCGGATGTACCAACCCATCCTGCACACTGTGGGAGTATTGTGTCCACCCCTGAGTGTTGGTCCATCCTTAAACCATATACTATAACGTTTCACTGAAAAGACCCAAATTAATACTAAACCTATGATGGTCAAGTCGCATAGACAAGCTTAAGAGAACTAAAATGAAAATCAAAGCAAATCAAATTATTCTTTTTTCACTGCACAGAGACAAACTGACGCAGGTTGTTAAGGAGTTGTTACATCAACCAATTGAATGAAAAGTAGCAGCGTTTATTACACCGAACATGGCCACTCTGTCGACGTGTTAACCATGAGAAGCGAGACTGCACACTACAGTAAAGGCGTTAAGTCCTCCCTGAGCCACAACAAAATCCAGGTAACATAACTCCTCGAGGACAGACCAAGAGATAGTGACCATCGACCATATCAGGTTAGGTTAGATCAGGTTAGGTTAGGTTAGGCGGTATAGGGAACATACACATACCAATTGTATTCGAATTCCACAGATACATGTTTGAGTTATTGTGTTCAGTAACTAAGACACCTGAGAGAGCGCGCGCGCACACACACACACACACACAGGAATAACGCGGGATGGTTAAAATTGAACTCAAGTCATCATTTCGAGGTGACGTGTTTTATGCCATTATCAATAAACTCCGTTGTAGACCCAAAGCTGTTGATGTAGGTATAAGAAAAACACTCGTTCAAAAGGAGTCGAACACCTACTCTACTTGCTAATTATCAAGTCCATAAAGCGAGCCATCACGAGGTCTTAACTACGATGGTTTGTTTGTTCTTTTCCATTCAATGTATAAAAAGTGAGAGATAAAGTCCATTGTTAAGCGTGGGTGTAAATTTGTGTCGAGGCGGAAACGCGTTGTATACTCGAACAAACTCAATGGCTTTGTTTAAATTACGTTGGATCATGTTAAGTACCAAACCAGTACGAGTTCTTGAGGAGGAACAGTGTCAGAGCTAAGGTTATCATCTCCTGGTTTTCTATATATGCATCGTATTGTTAGTGTATTACCCAGCAAGCACTGTGGCGAAGGTGAGGAGGCGTGTTGGGTTTATGACACAGGGGAGGGGGCGGTTCTCCCCGTCTCCCGTCCATGACAGATGTGGCCGATAAGTGTACCGGTGAAGTGTATTTCTATAGGAAGATGCCCTAGGGTCGATGAACTGATTGTATTTGGACTGACTGCACTGTACACACCAACATATAGTAAAAGAAAACATGAACGAATTTTCTCACCCCAACATTTGCCGCCCATTAGAACTTGACAACTTGCATTTCCACAATATCCCACGAACTCGTCAAATTAGCCTAATCTAGCCTACCTAACCCGTAATGATTTTCACTATTGTTCCAGCTATCAACACCGGTGAGCAGCTTTGAGCACGAAACCCGGGCATAACTTCCCTGACTCTCACCTTATCGTGGGTTGGTTTAAGTAAAATTTAGCGTAGTGACGTCTGAAAACTCTCTCTCTCCCTCTCCCTCTCTCTCCCTCTCTCTCTCTCTCTCTCTCTCCCTCCTTAGCCAAAAAAAAATACGCCTGACACAATGTTTGTTCTCCCTGCTGCTTTTAAACTTGGGTCTCATGGCTCAAGTGGCTTAAGACATACTGTACCGTCATACTGACTATAAGAAGACGTTATCTACTTCCTGTATGACAATAAAACAAGCTGCCAGAGGGAGCCAGTGGTTACGGGTTCAGAGTTCATCCTGTTACGTTGTCTTTCTCTCAAAATAAAAAAAAAAAGACTTCACAATCACTTAGGTCAACATTTGGCTAATGAGTGAGAATTTTGCTTTTTTTTATTTTGTTTTTTGTTTTATTTTACAGAAAGTCTCTCTCATCAAACACAGTCAACAGCTCGTACATATAGAGGAACATGCAGACCTCCTCCCACTCTCGATGACAGGACATTAAAATCACTCTGGTAAATATGTAAATGTACTACTAAGCTTTGAATCAACTCTTCCCTCTGGCTACTGGGAATGGACAGTCCATTACTAAGAGGTGGTGCGGTGTAATCAGCTAAGTACGCACAAAGTTCATTATTCTGGGAGTAGGTGAGGGCATTAGAAGGGCAAGTAATGCAAAGTGTTCACATTACTCGTCCAGCGTAACACCCTAGTACAGTAACTATGAAGGTGATTTAACCAGTGGATGGACTCGAGTGCAGGTCTCCTCAAGTCAATACCTTCGTCAGCATGCGTTACGATTGTACACTAGACAACACTATTACACTTATCATCTAGTTTAATTTATTGATAATTGTGTCGATTTTGTTTGGTTTAAAATTGGTTTGTGTTTTTTTTTTTGTTATCCTGTTCGTTTTCCTATCGATTTAAAGTTTCACAAAAGTTTCCATATTGAAGAAGCTTTGTTGTTGTCTGGTCGAGATGAAAGATCATTCAGGGTTAGTTAATATACTCGTTACCTTCTATATGTTTACGTTTAGCTATATATACCCTCGGAGACCTCAGGTGTGTGTACTGTATCATTAAGGCACAGGGACCACTCGCTTGGTCATCTATATACACTAATTGTCAATTCAATTTCAATTTCAATTGTTTATTCCTTGATAGAGGAAGCGGGATCCTAGTGCTGTCACTAGGTACCCCTGTACAATGACACCAGAAGCATCTGGCAAGTGTGACAAGTATATACAGTATAAATATTATAAAGGGGCTTACTAAAGCCTAAGGAAGGAAGGATATTCCTTTAACACATAATCAATGTTATTTACAAAATATCTGGCCAGTATGGGGAGGATCATCGTGTCTCCGTCAGGGGGTCGTGGAGTGGTGGTCCAGCAGGCGTCACGGAAGCGTTGTGTGTGGGGACATCTTAAGAGGTAGTGGATAAGGGTGCTGCTGTCGGGTCTTCTGCATAATGCACAAGAGCGTTGCTCAGGGGATGCGGGGATACCAATCTCCCAAGAAAAGTCATACCCAATGATGATACGGGCAGCAATCACGTCCCCTTTCCGGGACCCTTTCCCGTAGACGTACGAGAGGTCAGGAAGTTTACAGAGGACCTAACCTGTAAGAGTGTTCGAGGAACAACGTAGTCAGGTGTGGCCTTGTAGCAGCCAGTCTTGGCAAGGCCATCTGCTGCCTCATTCCCCAAGATACCGACATGACTGGGTATCCATAGGAATGTCACAGGACGGCCTGCATCCTGAAGTGTGGATGTTAACCCTCGTATTCGGAGGATGAGGTCCTTATTTTCTCCTGATCTAAATGCGATCCCGTCGAGAGCAGACCTGGAATCGCAGCAGACAAGCAATGAGCAGAAACCATCTGCTTCTTCCTCAGCGAGAAGGGCAGCATGGAGGGCTATTAGTTCAGCCTGAGTGGAGGATGCCCCGTCAAAAACTCTGAGAGACAGTTTGATAGGCTCAGGGGCATCAGGACGGGAGATGTAGACACCAGCCCCGGCCCTACCTGTAGCGGGGTCAACAGAACCATCAGTGTAGAGGACGACCCTACCTGGGGACCAGTGGGCGATCCTGGAGAGGTGGTATTTGCAGAGAATAACAGGGTTCACCTGGGATTTCGGGAGCGGTCCCACTAATTGTCTTCAAACTTTTTCACTCGATTCCGGAGCTTTAACCCATCACCTCACGAACTTTCACCCCCTTTTAAAACTTTTAGTATTTGGTCAAGGTTAGTTATAAAGGTCAGGGATATAAAGTCAAAGTGCTTAATCGCCCACCTGTATGTTTTCGTCTTTAAACTTTCAAATTTGATTTCTGTTTCCAGCTCGAGTCACTGGCATCCTGGACGAAATCATTAATGTCGATTTTCACCTGTCAGTTTCGTAAAAATCTGTCTTATTTATTTTCACCTGTCAATGTCGTAAAATCTGTCATTTATTTATTCGATTTTCACCTGACACTCATTAAATCCGTCCAAAATCTATCTCACTCATTTTAAATCACTTTACTGTCTATACTTAGCTGAAATGATCATGTGTGAAATATTACAATCCACTTTGAATATTTAGCTGCCCTCGTTGCTACATACATACACACATTTTAACGAGTGTACAAAATATAGACAAACTCATCAGTGAAGTTGTTAATACCATGATATTACGTCATTTACACCCCCCCCCCCAGCACGTGTAATGATGAACCAATCATTAGGTACAACCATTTACTCACCCACACACCCTTCCCACCACACACACACACACATTTCCCACGAAGACTTTTGAGACTGGGAGGGGGGGGGGGGGTCACTCCGGAAAGGTCAGGCCAACACCCTCCTACGCTGGACACTGACCTAACTTAACAACTCTTAAATTCTATTTCATTTTCAGGATAACTGTGTATGCAGGCTACATGAGAACGTACACGTATGTGTGTGTGTGTATGTGTATGTATGTATGTATGTATATGTGTGTGTGTGTGTGTGTGTGTGTGTGTGTGTGTGTGTGCGCGCGCCTGGGATTGATCTCCTGAGGGGTAGGTGTGAGCGTGTTTGTGTGGCGTGCGTCGGGCGGGAGTTGGTGTAGGAGTACACATGACGCGTCACGTAAGGAACTCCCTGGTGGTGGCAACACGGCTAAATAACATAAGGCAAACATTCTTATTTTAGCACCATTATGTGACCTCTGACTTTCGGCTGTGACCTTGTCTTTAGATCTATTGGTCAGGTAAGTATAATGCAGGTATAGGACTCACGGTATATAATTCTCCTCACCAACATCAGAATGTTCACCAATCATTTCCCTTATAATCCGACGAGTTCCTTTCACGTGTACAACATACGGAAGACGACGACCCGTGTTTACTCCGAAGCGTATCTTCCGATTTATTGTGACAACCGCCCAACCAACTAACACCCAAGTGGCTGCTATCATTACGGACGACGGCCGTGACCAAGGAAGCCCACCGTTCTGATAACTGACGTTTACGAGGCCCCTGTGTTGACTACCTGTGCTACAAGAAAGATAATGAGAGGCTTTTTAAAGACCAACAACACACTCCGCCCAAGACGCCCAACACAAAGAGTTCTCAGAGATTATCACCGTCTGCCATCTGTTCAAAGTTAAACATGTGTCAGCGCCCACCATGCATAGTCTCCGTGGTGAGGCTACGACTGGGATAATGGTGAGAGATGATGCACGTCCAATGTATTAAAGAATGGGTTAAAGGTGACAGAGTGACGGCCCTCCATGTCTTCTGACGACGGATACAGACTGCCACTCTCGCCACAAAATTGAGTGCAGCCCAAGACACACTTTAGACTGTGGCAAATACTAAAGCCCACGCTGTCACTTCAGTTTCCCTTCTGTTTACTGTAAACGAGTAAACAGAGGAAAGAACTTATGGCTGCAGGAACGGGTGAAAGAATACAGCCTGCCCATGTAACACTGAAGGTAAATACGGTGATAAGTTGCTCACCAACAAGCCAACAGGGATCCCCGGACGCTGCCACTAACAGCTACTTAGAGGTAAATCACGTAAACCAGGACATCTACATAAATGGTTAATCTGACACGAGGTAATCAACTTAACCAGTGCGGTCAAGGACGGCAGCAGCAGAGCGAGTGTCACTCTGCCTTAACCTGTCCTACTTTGGAGCACAATTGAGCATTACACATTTACGTATTAGATGCATTGAAATGATGATCGTTACCTGTTACAAGTTAAATAAGTAAACACTGGTACAGCTTGTCGTACTCTTGAAGGAGGGGGGAGGGGGGGGGGTGCCAGCGGGTAGTGTGCCAAGATCGAATTATCGAGACAAACCGTACCCTGTAAACCCTACCTTATGACACGTACTGTAAACCTACACATCGTACAAGAAAATTCGAGTTGGTGTTTCCAGAGGTCTAAACCACCAACGAAGACGCCCATCTTACGTTGACAAAATATCTACGAGTGTTAGTGTGCAGGATACTCTGGTTCATGTTACGGCTGGGGTCACATTATCTTCTGCGGAAGCCCGAAATACTAGTGAGACAAGCCAGGAGCTCGCGACTTACAGTACGTGATGGAGGTAACAGTCGTTTAATGGGAAGAAAGAGTACACACCCCGAGGTCCTTCACACCATCTGTGCTACACAAGACTTTCAAGATCACTTAATCAACACAGCAGAACTTGGCCGCCACAGCTACGCTCCTTCACCAACAACACTAATAACAAAATCACGTCAAAACAATATCAGTTTTTAGGTCCATTTACCCCCGCAATTATCGGCAAACAACTGTTGTCGTTAACAATTAGGTACAGCGTCAGCACAGATGCCGGAAATCCATAGCTCCTTATAAATGAGCTGGGTAATACTGTACCTGGTAACTCTCGTTTTCTAGCTAGTAATGGCCGCCTTTCCCTGTTAACACTTCAGGGTTTTCGTCCAGAAGAACACTTCCCGTCTCGCCTGGAGGACCAACTTTATCATGGCAGCTGTCCATGATTTTACTCGTCCTGACACCAGAAAACAGATTGAGGACCATTTAATACGAGCCATCACTGCGGTCCAAATAACCTGCCAGTATATAACATGTGGGAGAAAAAGAGAACAGGATGGTGCTATGTCCATTACGACGTTGTGTTATCTCTCCATTACAAGGTAACCGACCAGAGCCAGGGATGAGAGAGTCACGTAGTGGCCTGGCGACATATGTGGCCGTGCGTCCTCACCGTTCTTCCCGACTGACTCTCACACACACCACACCACACAACTCACTACCTCCGCCACCACTACTACCTGCAACACCACTCACCAACCACCACCACTACTGCCTGCAACACCACTCACCACCACTACCAAATAGCTGAAGTCCGCAAGCATAAAATAAATAAAACGTGCGTCCTCCCTTAGTTCATTGGACAGTGAAGAAAAAAAATGATCTCTTCACTAGGTACAACAGACTGCATAACACAACACACCAACTCTACTTTCCCCCTGAAGACGTATAAGACATTTTCCTGCCTGGCGGGGTATTTATGTGCGATTACCTGACTTCCGCCTCCCACACCCGCACTAAGGAACACGCCGGGGTTTAACAAGAAAATTTACGACGTCAACTGTTTCTGGGTTTGCATGAAAAGCTTGCGACAAATGTATGCACTGCCACACACGCCATCACGTGTGTGTGTATTTTGTCATGCAGACACTCATAGGCGTTGTATGACAGGCCAAGGGGAGGAAACGAGTGTCAAATAGTTGTGACGATTACAGTCTTGCTGTCAAATGCTTGTCTTAAATGTGTCGCCATTCCTTCATGTCACAAACACATGGTTATTATATAGTTATTACAAATCTTACAGAGACCAAGTCATGTTTTACCTGTTGATGTTAAACGTTTGTGTCCAGGTTCATCACCCTTTTGTGTTGTACTGTAACATCTTTAGTGATCATGCGGCTCTACCAGTACAAATGATCATACAAAACGTCGCTCATCGGAATCGAACCCTGGTCCTCTGCATGACAGACAACAGGGATCGCCACCAGAGGACACGTGATTCATATAATAAGCTGTAATCACTATAAAGAGAAACATAAAAAGAACCAAGTGACTTCGTAATTATTTCCTGAAAAGGTGAATAATCACGAACGTTCGGATATTTTCGTGTTTCTGTTTCCATGTAATTACCTTGAGATATTTTGTTTTATATATTAAATATCTTACCAAATATGTGTACCTAATTCTTGGAAATAAACTTATAATATATTTAATTTTGGTGCTGTCGTCATTACACGTACAGTAGTATACACAGCCATGAAGTGTTAGAATTAAGTAGATGAGGATGAGGGTTGAGGTGAGGCATGAAGCGTGGCCAGGCCTCTACACACGTGCACCTCATCATAAATGAGCTACCGCTGTACACCCCTCCATCACTACCCACCAAGCTCCCCACTCACTGTTAACGTCCCACCTGTTGAATAGATACCTGTCATTACCAAGGTACCACTGTTGAAGCAAGCCTCCCACACAGGTCTCGTGAACCAAGGTACCACTGTTGAAGCAAGCCTCCTCTCGTGAACCAAGGTACCACTGTTGAAGCAAGCCTCTCGTGAACCAAGGTACCACTGTTGAAGCAAGCCTCCTACACAGGTGCCCTGAATCAAGTTATCACTGCAGCTTCGTCATGTAAAGGACTGAACTGGTTCCACCACTTAAGAGTTCACAAGACAGAGTGTTTGTTGAGTAACTGTTAATATACAGTACTACCAGCCCAGGCACACGTCCATCTACCATAAACACAAATGTCATCAACGTAACCCATCTTCCAAACATATTTACCTACCACTTATATACCTAACTACCAATTCCTCAAGTATGTAACTGTAGTGAGGTCATTTTACCTGATTGGTTACATTACAAACTGTTGAAGTCAATGTGAATTACCAAAGATGTCCTCTGGTGACGTCATGCCGAGTTTTATAGTCCATTGTATCATCGACATCAGAGAAAAAAAACGAGGCTGGAGTTAACCTTTAAGTTCTTCCACAGCCCATCCAGCAAGCCATCTTAACCTACTCCTTCCCTCATCACAACCAGTCCCTCTTGCTTCTCCTCCAACACACTTCCTCCCTCATTTACACGCTGCTTCCCTCCCCTCACACTCACGAGCCGTGACGAGGACAAAAAAAATAGAGGTGTAATGTCCGGGAAGCTTTAGACGGTGGTGGTGGTGAGTGATGACGACTGTGATGCAGCAACAAGTGTTTTGCACCTCAGGGTCACCTTCTCCACACGCCGGTCCACCTCCTGCGCACACACACACCTCTACCTCATCTGCCTATTCCTTTCTCTGTCTCCTTTCTATCCATCCGTCTGCCTCTCTCCTCTGTTACTCCCCCACTCATTAAGCCAATCTCTCTCCCTCCCCTTCCTTCCCCGCCGTCCCTGCCTCTCTATCAACCGACCACACCCACCATCACACAGCCGGGACCTTCACCACCACCTCCACCGGGAACAAGTACACACCATCTTTCTTTCAAAACTGGTCTTTACCATACGTGGAGTGGACCAATACATTCAATCACACGCTCTTCCTGGCTGTCATAACCTCCTCCTCTCCGGACGCTGTGATATATAGGCAATTTCAGATTCTGTGATATTTTTGTACTAAACTATACAATGAACACTCTTATAATTAGATAATAAAGAACACAAAGTGAAGGATGGGTCAGAGGAAATACATCAATTATTCCGGTTATTACGTTGTGCAAGGTCCGTCTCGATTCTCGCAGGATAAACAACAATAAAATCGTTTCGAAGTCTTGGACAAGTTCTGGCGCATGCTGGTCACGCGAGAGACGAGACATGCACACAAGAATGGATGCCACTAAAATGTGCGTCGAGAGCGGTGACCTGAGTGAGTGTATGTGGCTGGGGGAAGCGGGTTCTTCCACCCACAGGTCACCAAAACAGGCAACTGCTCACTCCTGTGTTGGCCACCCTCTGATACGTCCCCCTTACTCACTGCACCTCACCATGATTTACAGTACATCCACCACCTCGTCCCCCTCCACCGTCTTCCTGCTCAAATTTACGACTACAAGGCACAGTTTTCTTGGCGAATCTGAACCCTCAAATTACCGCTCAGTGAACCCATTACAGTGAGTCTGCTTTTAGTGTCACCCACCTAACACACACCTGCAGCAGCTCTCTCTCTTACCTGACCATATACGGCCATTCTGCAAACGCTGTCAACAGGAATACAAATTAATTCCTCCCCGTTGCCTCCACTCATTCAGCTCTTCACCAAGTACCGTTGAAACATACGGATCACCTGAAGATTAGCCACCCCAGCTTATTTCACCTGAAGATTAACCACCTCAGCTTATTTTACCTGAAGATTAGCCACCCCAGCTTATTTCACCTGAAGATTAACCACCTCAGTTTATTTTACCTGAAGATTAGCCACCCCAGCTTATTTCACCTGAAGATTAACCACCTCAGCTTATTTTACCTGAAGATTAGCCACCCCAGCTTATTTCACCTGAAGATTAACCACCTCAGCTTATTTTACCCGAAGATTAGCCACCCCAACTTATTTAACCTGAAAATTAACCATCCTAACCCTCATCCAAATAGCATTAGGAAGTTTAATCATCAGGTGAAATAAGCTGGGGTGGCTAATCTTTAGGTAAAATAAGCTGGGGTGGCTAATCTTTAGGTAAAATAAGCTGGGGTGGCAAATCATCAGGTGAAATAAGCTGGGGGAGGGGACAAATCTACAGGTGATCCAAACACACCACTTCTCCTGACGGTAAACAGTCACTGGGGTAACTTCTTTAATTAACCAGAGTGTGGCCATGGGTGGGAGGTGGAGAGAGGTCAAGACAATTATCACGCCATCATGAGAGAGACTTGGGCAAGACCGCTACACGGGACGCACGCACCCACCCACACAAACCTGTTGCCTTCCTCCACTACTCCACGTGCCGCCCTCGCCTCCCTTGTCCGCTACCTCGCTTACACCTGCTAGAAAAATACCTTCCTGGTGGGGGCGTCAATGTCCTGGTGGTCTACCTTATGCTTGCTGAGACGAGCTATATGTGCCTGTTGTTAGACCTGGTTGTGTGTGTTGTTAGACATAAGAACATAAGAATGGAGGAAACTGCAACGGGCCCATTGGCTCATACTGGGCAGTCCCATTTACACTCAACCCCTATCGCTCATATATCCATCCAACCTATGTTTGAAGCTATCCAGCGTATTCGAGTTAATGATGATGTTTGTTAACTTGTTCCACTCGTCCACTACTCTATTTCCAAACCAATGTTTACCTATTTCGCGCCTAAATCTAAATTTGTCTAATTTAAAACCATTGTTACGAGTTCGCTCCTGGTTGTGTTGTTAGACGTGGTTATGTGTGTTGTTAGACGTGGTTGTGTGTGTTGTTAGACGTGGTTGTGTGTGTTGTTAGACGTGGTTGTGTGTGTGTGTTGTTAGACGTGGTTGTGTGTGTGTGTTGATAGACGTGGTTGTGTGTGTGTGTGTTGTTAGACGTGGTTGTGTGTGTGTTGTTAGACGTGGTTGTGTGTGTGTTGTTAGACGTGGTTGTGTGTGTGTGATAGACGTGGTTGTGTGTGTGTGTTGTTAGACGTGGTTGTGTGTGTGTTGTTAGACGTGGTTGTGTGTGTGTGTGTTGATAGACGTGGTTGTGTGTGTGTGTTGATAGACGTGGTTGTGTGTGTGTGTTGTTAGACGTGGTTGTGTGTGTGTTGATAGACGTGGTTGTGTGTGTGTTGATAGACGTGGTTGTGTGTGTGTGTGTTGATAGACGTGGTTGTGTGTGTGTGTTGTTGGACGTGGTTGTGTGTGTGTTGATAGACGTGGTTGTGTGTGTGTGTGTTGTTAGACGAGGTTTATATATTCCGACAGACGCACCATTACACGAGACTACATATTGTTTATACACAACTACATGTAATAATACACACGGTTACATAAGTTGCTAATACGGTACAACACCAGGGGGCTGAAGCCGACATCCGTTGTTTGTGTGTGTGTGTGTTCGTGTGTGTTCGTGACCACTTACAGGATCGTACAGATGCGCACTAGAGCACATGTGTAGACGAAGAATTACGAGGTAGGTAACACATCTGTAGAGTGGTGGCTGGGTTGTGAGTGAGTGTATGTTATCTGGTGTTCCTTTATGGGGAGACACCAGAGAGAGGCAGGTGGGAGGGTGTCTCGCGTGTGACAACCTTCACACTAACGGACTGGCAGAAAATGGATGTGAAAAGAAAGGGGTGACAGAGAGAGACCTCCTGTGTATGTAAGAACAGATGTGGCAATATATATGAATGAGAGAGAGAGAGAGAGAGAGAATATATTGTGTATGGGGAGATCCAGAGTAGGTGCAGGTGGCTCACTCCCCCCCCATCTCCCCCTACACGTGTTAACCATTGTTTAGTGTGCCTGTTGTTAATGCTGTAGTTGCTATTGTTGTTACCACTTTTGTTTTTTCCTGTCGGTGGTGGTGATGGTGGTGGTGGTGATGGTAGTGGTGTTGCTGCTACTATCGGTGATGTCATTGTTGTCACGTCATCGCTGTCTCCGGTACGATTTTGTGGGTTCTATCTTAATGCAGCAGCCTTAATTATAACAGCCTTTCACCTCCCCTCAAGCGGAGCCTCCATACACGGTGATAATAAAGGGAAAGATTCGACCTCTCGTCCCTATATACTCACACAGGGAGGAGTCATCTTAGAGCCCTTCTCATCCTGGAGGGCCACACAGGAAGGGGGGGAGGGGAGGGGACGACCAACCCAAACATTTACCTCTGACACATAATAACTGTATCACGTGCTGGTCATTGTGGTGCGCTACACTACCCAGGTTCAAGATCATCAGACACCATAAAAGGCCATGAGAAGACCTATTAACAGTGAGCCCTCTCAGGAGACGAGTAACTGCAGCTGGTGGTTTGACGGCCTAGACCAGGAGGATGTGGTGTGTGTGTGTGTGTGTGTGTGTGTCCGGGCACCGATGATACCACCGGTACCCTTCATGGAGATAAAAAAACATCCTGGGGGCGCCATCCACGACAGCACCAGAACAAGGGCAAGAGAGCATTATCATCATCTAACACCAAGACAACACTGCACAATCTTCCCGATAACACACCCTTACAATACGCACCACGATAACATTAAGGTAACATGACTGGATATATGACACCAGCACCGAGATAACAAGGGCAGCATCACCACAACTACAGGAGGAGGCTACACCACGACGGCAGCCAGCAGGATGGATAAAGACGAAGTTAACAGGTGGGCAGCAGGTGGAGGTGGGGAGATCTACACTACCCCGCCACCTGCTCCCAGACCACAACCCGCCAAACCGTGTCCTCAACTACAGCTGCCGGCTTAGCCTATCACCACACCACACCAGCCTCTTGTAAAATTATCTCAAACCTTTCCAAGAGATAGCACGGTGAAAGAGACACCTGTCCTCTCTCGTCTAGCTCCACAGATAGCAACTTATCTCACTCAGGTGTCCGACTATATGGTAATGTAACGCAGTAATGAGTGTTGTCTATATCATGTTTTGGTCCGTGAGTGTTGTCTATATCATGTTTTGGTCCGTGAGTGTTGTCTATATCATGTTTTGGTCCGTGAGTGTTGTCTATATCATGTTTTGGTCCGTGAGTGTTGTCTATATCATGTTTTGGTCCGTGAGTGTTGTCTATATCATGTTTTGGTCCGTGAGTGTTGTCTATATCATGTTTTGGTCCGTGAGTGTTGTCTATATCATGTTTTGGTCCGTGAGTCTATATCATGTTTTGGTCCGTGGTGTTGTCTATATCATGTTTTGGTCCGTGAGTGTTGTCTATATGCATGTTTTGGTCCGTGAGTGTTGTCTATATCATGTTTTGGTCCGTGAGTGTTGTCTATATCCCGTGAGTGTTGTCTATATCATGTTTTGGTCCGTGTTGTCTATATCATACCTACATGACAATTGTACTATATCATGTTTTGGTCCGTGGAATAATTACAAATAATAACCAACAGTGACGCCCCATGTCCCACGGTTCCCATTAGTATATCATGTTTAGTCCCCGAGTGTTTTTTCACCAATGCCCCCCCCCCCCCAAGTCTCTCTACCTACCGACAATTGTACTAATGTTCCTGGAATAATTACAAAAATAACCAACAGTGACGCCCCATTCCCACGGTTCCCATTAGCAAATTAGACAGACAATTTACCAACGTTACTGAGTGAGGGGCAGTAAGTGGGTGCGTTACTTCACTACCTTCAAAGGACGTACAGCGAAACCTCTATTTAAAGGACTATTTGGAGAGGAAAGTCGTCCGTTATATCGAGGGTCCGTGAAACCTCCATCTAACGAACTATTTAGATTAAGCTGGACTGGATATATAGATTAAGCTGGACTGGGTGGATAAGGGAAGAACAAGCTGGATAAAGTACTTTATAAAACATATTTGTATTTGATGAACGTAACACAATCCGATGGGATTAGAGAAAAGAACGACGTGGCAGAGAAAGAATGACGTGTAGAGTGGTTTAGGGTGCTAAGAGTAAATACCCCGGTGCCACCTTCAGTAGAGGACCAGTTGCTGCTCTTCCCTTTTCCACATTTGGTGACCCGCGATGCCGTCAGCTTGGAACGACAGACATATGTGGAAGACTAGAGCGAGCTGCAGGAGACTTACCGCATAAAACACAATAGGGTCAATGATGAGGGTAGAGCGTCACCTTCAGCTGCGGGCGAGAGGTTACTTGACGGCGGGGGAAGGAGGTTGTAATATGGGGCAAAGAAGGTGTGTGGGGTCACCAGTGTCAGGCTGGTACCACTTTGTCGCGCCACGCTCGTCTACCTGAACAACTCCTTTCCTCCTCTAACACAGTCACACCCCAATTACATACAATCTGAATGCACCTGTACAGTACCTGGAGGCTGCGTCCTAGCATAACTCTCACGTGTGTGCTGGCTCTCTACACATGACACCTCACCCTCCTTTACATACCTGTCATCACAAGAAGAGCGATAACACAGGTTGGCGAGGTAAAAGATCTATCTGTAAAAATCTACCGTTTAGCTGTGATATAAGAGACGGAAAAGTAATACTGCACATCGTGTCGGATAACTCTGGCCAGGTCACGTGGCCACACTTCTTATTGGCCGCTAACCCTACTGGGGCCCCAACATAACCTTACTTAATCTAACCTAGCCCAATATAACCTAACTTAATCTAACCTAGCCTAACCTAACTTAATCTAACCTAGCCTAACCTAACATAACATAACTTAACCTAACCTTACCATCGATTAGGATCGTTGCCTATTAGGACTGGGACCCCTTTAAGAATTAGAACCTAAAAGGACTGGCTCCCAACTCCTATGGTGAAGTGAGTTTTTTTTATAGACCAGTCACCGCTCCCATAATACTTTCCCCTGTACTGGTAGATTCTCTCTCTACCAACCATGTTACACCCACTGTACACACCTACCTACACTATACCTTCGCCCACCCGTCTATGTATACTTAACTATACACCACAAGCATATCTACACTCTAGCGACCTCACATTCAATACTACCCGCCGTATATCCAAGATCACTTATCAGTCTCACCATCTACTGTAAGTTAATCACAACAAATCCACATTTATCGAACACTGCCAACCACCGACCCGTGACTCAGCATGCGATAGTCTACCTTCCCTCACTCCCCGTAGACAAAGTACTCCCCCTCCCCACACCAACCAAATACTCCAACACTTACTTCCCTCACACAACACCACACTCCATGTTACTAAATACTTGAGAATCAGTTCCACCCATAGAGAGAGCGTGCACACATTCACCACTTTTAAATCCTCCCATCCATCCACTTACCTCGTACTGTTACTCGGCATGTCAAGTAACACAACACCACTCTAGTCACTCTTCCTCTTCATTTGATAAAGGAAATGTGTGTGTCAAGTAACACTTCATCTCGTACAGTTGTTGCTACTTGACCAAACATTATTATTAGAAATTACTTCAAACTGAATCTCAAGAAAAAAATACTCGCTTATTTCATCTGAGGATTAAACACGCCTAATGCTAATCGGGGGAGTATGTTGGGTTAGGTTTGGTCAGGTTACTATTAGGTTAGGTTAGTATTAGGGTGTTTAATCTTCAGGTGAAATAAATAAGGTTTCTAATCTCAGAACAGGAAATTCGATGGACTCCGACGAATGAGAAATTAAAATGTACTCTGAAACTCGTCTTGGGTCACGTAATCCCGCACCAGTCATCAACAATACTAATAAGAAGTCTGACAGAAAAATATAGTACGTGCAGCCACTGGCTAACAGGCCTGCAGATACCGTCGGTCACCAGTGTGTTGATATCACCACCACCAGATCCCCGCTCTCCTTACTAACAGAAATAGCATATTTATATGAGCTAGGTGTTATTTTATAGTTAACCCTAACAAAAAATATCGCACCTCCTCAAGATAACTGGAGGCTTCCTGATAACACTTGTGTGTCACACGCCTTATCGATAACCTGGTAGCTTTACTGTTACAACCTGTAACAGTAACAACAGCCGAAGCAATATAAGAACAGTATAAATCAGCAGCACCATAACGCTAACAGAGGTATTAACAGGAACAGTGGTGACAGTGGCGGCAGGTGGTGGGGGGAGAGGCAGCCAGGATCTCGCGTTGGGGTGATGACTCGTGGCGCCCGGCCACAAGCCTTCACTTCCTGCAGCTACCACCACCCAACTCTCCCACACCACACCTTACGCCACTCCACACCTTTAAACTATTGAACAAGTTTTCCCCTAATTTACTTAAAACAACAAACCCGTAGTTTGACGAACACAGCTTCAAATAATGGGTAGTGACAACCTAAGTGACGCAGTTGAGTCGTCTTATCACTTGGTTCCTCTTGAGGTAATACACCAGCTGCGGCCCGGGACACACGCCCTTCTCTCACCCCTCTCTCTCCACACACACATGCACACGTAAAAACATCTAATTGTACACACACACACAAGTACAACCCTATTCTATTAATATCTAATGTCAACCCCCAAGACCGCAGTTCCCAACAACTATAACCTCACTTTTGTCTTCCTGGACCTCACAGTACAGTAGCCTAACATCACCCCTCGTGTTGATACTCCTCTGGCTAGGTCCCCGTCAGGGTGGTGCTCATTCTGTTATATCATTCAGTTTTTTACAAGGCTTGGTGGTTCCGGTGTCACTTCCTGTGTGTGGTGTACAACTACTGCATCATAATACCCGCTGGTTCCCTCTGACGGCGGCTCTTACACCTCTTACGTATGTCAAACACAGATTTCGTTCAGTCTGGGTTGTTTTATTGCCCTTCCTTCAACATCTAATATAAAATGAGTATCCAAAATGTACCTGCCAGAACGATGTTGACAGGACTCTACACACCAGCAGGTTGGTGTAGCACTACCCAATTACGTCATAACTCTCAAAATACGTCACAGCTCCCCAAGATAAGGAGATATTATACCGACGGCTGTATCGAGAGTTTGTGTCGGCTTTTGTCCAGATACTAAGGTTTATCTATACCAATTTATATTCGTTCCAGATATCGTGTCCACAGGAAGCTCGGACGGACACCCACACACAGGATCAGAGGTGTTATTTCATACACCATCCCTCAACAGGAGGCGACGAGGCATAAACAAATAAAAATAAATTCTAATAAAAAAAATCTATAAAATCACCACAGGGTTGGGTCATACACCCACTAAGGGTCACACGCCCACACTCACTGGTACATCCCCTCTATGACCGTATAGGGCGCCAACCCACCTGTTTACACCGTTGCCATGACAACCGCCAAGCATCTCTTGGATTCATCTGCCCACACCTTCCCACCTACTAAGGCTGCCTCTTCGTTTCTTATTTTATTACAATATTCATCGAACTATGGAAGAAATAATTTAATCTTTATATATATATATATATATATATATATATATATATATATATATATATATATATATATATATATATATATATATATATATATATATATATATATATATATATATATATATATATATATATATATATATATATATATATATATATATAGATACTGAATGACTTATACCATATGATTATGGACTTCCTTTGAACAATGAATAAAAAAGAATTATAACCTGGTCATCACTGCTCTCTTGTCGTAGGCAACAGTTTGGTTTATTCCTAGGCTCACACACTCTCAATTTCACTATAGTAGTTGCTGCTACAATAACTTGCTTTTTGTATCCACCGTAAAATGATTCTGTGATGACATATTCTTGCATTTATATGGTACAAAATTAGTACACAAGACATAAAAGATAAAACCCACATAAAAATATACATATGCACATACAGACACATCCACTGGTGCACAAGCACACAAACATAAATAATCTGGCTATCTATGACAGGGTTTTCCCCATGAAGTGCTGTGCATATCGGGACTGAAACACTAAATATCAAAAGCCAACCTATCTGCATTTCCCTGACACGCTTGAATATTTTGTCAGTTTATCAAGTTATTTTCAGAAACAGTACAGTCTTGTCTCAACCTTGAACATGCTGTTGCTGGCACCATTAGGACTATGTCATGAAGAAAGTGTCTTCAGACCCTATTTTTGTCTGTCTCTCCCTCATCATTATCAACAGCAATGCTTTACAGCCATTCTCCACACTTGTGTGGGTTAGTATTGATTACATAATAAATATTTCTGCAACTAGAGTACAGTATTGTAGAGCTTACAGCCACCTTTTCATTCTTCATATTGTCAATTGCTTTCTTCACACTCTCTCTCAATCCATGGGCATGGTTCCAGTACTGGCTCTGCTGCTCTTAGGCTGCCCCTGTCCCATTTGTACTACTGTACTGTACTAATTCAGCAGTCGATAGTAGTACAGTACTGTATATCCACTAGAAAACCTTGATTTCTTTACTATCAACCACATTTCTCTCACCAACATCATCCTTGTTTCTACCCACTCTTTGTCTAACTAACGGTACAGTATTCGGTTTACCTCGTCTCTTGCATCTGCTCTATTCAGCATACATACAGTATCTGCAAGTGCATCTTGTTTATGTTTCTTAGCCTTGTAAACCTCTTATGGCCCTGACAAGGACCAACACCCTCACTATATTCCCAGATATGGAGTGCACCACATGTGGTTTGCACCTTCAAAATCAAGTAAGTAAAGCTCACCCGCCACATTGATCTTATAATTCTTCTTAGTAATGGTTTCAGTCATAAAATCATTCAACTTTAGTTTTGTCATCCAAATCTTTATGTCAGCCATTTTTGCACTTTGTATCCTCAAGGTTAATTACTGGCACATAAAGCAGTGTATCACCTCCATAAAAGTGATACTGTACAGTCATACCCTGTGTTATGAACGGTCAAGATACAGAAATTCTCCCAAGTGGAATGTGTAAATTATGACTGCTAAATTTGAGATATGGTATAAAGCTTCTCCCTTACAGAAATGGGGTTATTTATTTTAAAATTTTCAACATACACACACAATCTTTGAAATAATTTTTTTGGAGGATTTCATATAAATTAGGAGTTTATGGGCAATGACCACGAGTTGCCGTCACTGGACATGGTTCCCAGAACGAGACATGCCATCATCGTGTTGAATGCTGAGCGGGTCTATTCATAGGTGGTAAGGTTAAGTTAGGTTAGACCAGGACAGCCTCGAAGACATGGTCATCCCAACAAACGCAGGACTGCTGAGGTGGGTAGACACACAAGGCCAGTGGTAGGGCCCCGCCCTGGACTGAGATGCCGCAGCATATGCTGTGACAAAAACTGTGGCACCGACATGTGTGCCAAGAGAAACCCCAAAGCACAAGTCTTTGATTACTCTTTCTGCCTCTCCACGGGCAAAGCAAGTGGCAACGTTGCTGGTCGATGCTGTGCTCCTTTCACAGAAGCGTAGTGCACTTCTAGGGAAGGATAAATGGAGGAAAGCCACCTTCCCCCTGGTAGAGTAGCCTCATAAAACCCAAATTCCAAGGGACGACACCCTCCTACCCTCACACTGCATTAAAGGCCAGGACAGCCGCAAACACGGGATGATCACCAACACATGCTGGATTTCTGAGGTGGGTGGGCGCAAAAATTTTACGAAACTTACTAACTTAACCAGGATACCAGTTATGAATTTGTAGTGCTATCTCAAATTCTGTAGTTGAATTACATATTACAGCACAGTACGGTATAATTTAATTGTGCTATCTAAGCACACATTAAAGAAGTCTTGCCTCTGAATAAGATTTCTGTGGAAACTCAAATACCATATATGGCAACATATAAGTTGACTCAGCCTTTGACCATTCATTATTAATGGGTGGGATGCCTACACCATCTCGGGGCAGTTGCCAGAAGCTTCCACAAAGATGCTCAGCAAGTACAAAACAATGTGGGATATGTCCAGAACAGGGTGACCCTCTGTCCTGCAACTGTTGCAAGATATGCCCACCAAGGGGGGAGGGGTTAAAAGGAATTTGGTGGTATCAATAATTCTAAACCCAGAATATGATCAATAGAGAAAAAGACAATCTATTGATGTTTTAAGAACACTGTTCCTATGAGGTCATTAAACCTAATCTCATGGGTTAATTTTTTCCTTGTAATTTCGACTGACTTTGATTTTATTAACTTTCACATCTCAACCACTTGAACTTTTATATCAGGGGTTCCCAAGCATTTTCCAGTGTAGCCCCATCTAGTGCTGTTGCTTATCCAGTGCAGTAAGTCATTACATACACTGTATATGAGAATTCTTAGAATAAATACGGACATATTTTTATACATACGGGTAAGTACTTAACTGTTAAAACAAGTTAGGAAAATGTATTACATAGTTCAGGAGTTTAGAAGTAAACACTGGCAGAAACACATTACAACTCTGTCAAGATTAATACTTGTTTATATCATCATTTAATGTGCTATTCCTGGGGGTATAATTACACAGTTAAGCTATTTTGTTAGTTACAACTCTGTTGTATTCCGTATACGACGTGTGTGTGTGCATCATCATTTAATTAATTTTCAATAAGTTGCATGTCATAATTCATAAGTGACATGTGTGCATTACCATTTAATAAATTTTCTGTTAACTAAGGGTGTAAATATGTGATCAAACAACGTAGCATATAATTTTTTAAGTTACAACTCTGGCGTATGTCATATACTGTACTACAACTGTGTCATATTTCATATCTGTCATGTGTATGTCATCATTTGACTGATTTTCTATACCTGGGGGTATTTGAGGTAAAGCAACATAACATACAACTCTAAGTTGAGGCTAGAAACACTGTATTGTTACTTCAATAATTTTTTTTATAAATACCATTGATGAAAAAGTTGCATCACAGACATAAGTACAGTAGTTCCAAATTGTACCAGAACTTTGATAGCTCAATTTTTAACCGCTGAATGTATCTTTGATAAATCCAAAACTTTGCTATTCACCCTTTACTCATTGCCAGCCTGAAAATCTGACAATTTGAGTGCAAAAGTGCCTCATTGTTTTACATCTGTCTTGAATGGAAACTGAACAAAATCTAAAGACTCGGTAAGCAACCCAAGGAATCTATAATTTAAATTTTCTGTCCCCAACCAGGGGGAGTAGAGAGCAAACTGGACTGAGAACAGTTCAAAGGTAGGAGTGTGGAACTTCTTTTGCAAAACATAATCATCAGAGCAATCCTGACCTGGACTGACCTGACCTGACACAATTTATGGTCCTGACTTAACGAGACAGCATCTGTTGGCCACGTCCTTCAGTCCTTGACACCTGGACTAAAAAAAGAAAAGGTGACCAACCATGAGCTCTATGCAACCCCATCGCCCCCAGGACCTCTATGCAACCCCTTATGATGCATTTGGGGTCATGAACCTATGTTTGGGAACCACTGATCTAGATCAATCTTGTTTTGGCCTATACTGTACTGTATACCCAAGGCTAAAGTAAAGAATTACCCCTTCACTACAGGGGTAATTTTATTTAACTAACACCAGATGATCTTATTCAGCAGAGAGAACCCCGTACAAAAGTGGTAACTCTTAACTGATAATTAAGATTTCATACCCCTCCCCCTCTAACTTATGCACAAAAATGGAAGGAAGGAAAATTAAACGACCGCAAATGATGGCTTCCGTCCCTACAGCTAACTTCCACTGATGATTGCTGTCATATAAAGATTCATTAATTTTTTCAATGTATTATTTCTACCATTTATCAGTAAAAACTAACTGTTTGGTTGGCTGGTTTGTTCTTTGATACAGCCTTCATTGTCCTATGTTAACACAGGAGAAAACTGGAGTACCCAGGGAAAACTTGCAGTGTTTGGTAAGGTCACACCAGATAAAATATTCTCACAACTGATCCGGGCCAGAGATCAAACCCAGGACACAAGATGAGAGGCACACGCTTTACCACCAGCACTCCCTAACTTAAAATTAAAAACTGGTAAGATAATTCACCACAAACTACACCCAAATGTTACCAAATCTTTGTTTCATGAGAAAAGAAGTGGCTCGCCAAACACAAGACTATAAAGGCAGCATAAAGTTAAGAGCACATGAAAGGTGGAACTTCCTCTTCATACAAATGAGGGACCTACCATATATACTGCACTCAACTATACAGTAGTTCAAGATTTATGACAAAATTTTTATGCAAAAAGTAGGGGGTCAAACTATATACAGTAAGCATAATATTTTTGAGGGGATAAAATTCATGTACATTATTCCCATGGGTCATTCACGGTGAACGATAGCTACCCAGTACTGTACATGTTCGCGGTAGACCAGCCTTACCAGTGAGCTCCTTTCTCCTGGGCTTGCCTACCATACCCCTAGATTCTTTCTTTATGCTGTTACATGAAAAGCACAACCTCTTTCTCTATACAGGTAGTTCTGCTATAACGCGATAATTGTGTTCTTGTAAAATATCGTGTTATAGAAAATCGCGTAATAGAAATAACAGGGCTTATGGAGAAAATAGGGTTAGGTGCAGATTACTCGAAATCGAAAAAATTTAGTAGTTAGCCTAACACAAAGGATAGCACAGTCTAAATAAATGTTACATTCATATCTAATAATGAAATCATACAGTAAATTTAACACTTTACCTTGAAAAAATATGAATGTAACTTGGGGGAGAAGGGTGATTTTGAGGTTGATAACATCGAGCTTCTCTTCAAGTGTTATATCCTTTCTTTTACGATAATCACCGGGAATTCTATCATCAGAACGCTTTTTGGAGATATTCTTCTTTACCATATTCACAGTTAATACCACAAAATTGGAGAAATAGTAAGCAAAAATCGCGTTATAGCAAACAAGCGTTCGCGTTATACAAATATTGTTCCGAATTCATAAATCGCGTTAGAGCAAATTCGCGTTATCAAAACACGCGTTATAGCAGAACTCACTGTACTGTATATGCCACTTTAAATTTGCAAATACCTAATGTAAATGAAGATACAGTACTACAGATAGAAAAATTTCATTTGCATCTGTTAACATCGCTGGTGGCATTGTTGTCATATAAGACACGTCACTTTAGCCACATCCCCCTAGCCCTCTTGCTACCAGGCTGAACTGTGAGTTATATTATGGTTATTTTTCAACTCATAATATCAGGCAGATATACATAACTCTCTTAATTTATTTTACTCAGTTACATGCATACACAATCCTCTACATAATGTGCAAAAAAAAAGTAATAGAAATAATTATAATAAGAGGGTAGGTAAAGGCAGCGCCCCAGCTGGGCTGTGTAGCTAAGGCGAGCATTAAGGCCAAGCAACCAGCATCTATGCAAATGATGGTTGTGTGAGACTTTAATTTGTTTGTTTTTTAATGGGTTTAGCTGCATTTTTTCATCAAGATACTGTAGTACTGTATACAAATGCTGTTTGAAGTAACACAATTGTTTGATACATAACATAAGAAAGGTAGGTGGAATGGTTTAGGAATGCTGGGAAAGGAGGTACACAGAGTTACGAGGTTGCTTCACCCTTCTGACTTACCATGTAGGCCGTTACATTACAGTAATACCCCGCTTTACGAGGTTTCACTTTCCGCGATTTCACATTTACGCGGTACCTCGCCAGAACCGGACTTTCACTTTACGCGGTGTATCTACTCATATACGCAGGAAGCGGCGCAGGCAGGATGCGCACAAGGTCGCCCAGTCATCAAAACATTACCGAGTTCTTCACCCACCACAGCCGGCCTAAGTCAGTGATAGTGAGGATATGGACTTATATGGACTTTGAGGGGTTTGACAAAGAGGCCCTGCAAGCCTATGTAGTGGATAGTGATACAATTGATACAAGTAATACAGGTGAGGGCCAATAATCTGCCCTTTGCCTCGGAACCAACCCCCCATCCCTGTGTGCCCAGCCATCTTTTCTACTAATGTAAGTGTTAAAAAAACTAATATTATTGATATTTCTCTTAATTATTAATTGTGTGTGCATAACATCATAAAATTAAGATGTAATTTTTACTACAACGTAGGTATTGTGTCTGAAAAAGTGGAGTTTGGGGGTCGGGCCAGTCTCTATTGGAATTAATCCCATATGTTCTGTTGTTCACTTTACGCGGTTTTCACTTTCCGCGGTACCCGTTGGGTTCAATTGACCGCGTAAATCGGGGTACTACTGTACATCTGTGATAATATCCTTACATTTTTTCTTGCTTTTCATTATTTTATATTAGTATTGTATTTGTTATGATAACACATAATTTGAATTAGTATATTCTTGGATTCATTAGGGGACTGCAAATGAAACCTAGACATATCTATATGTTGAAAATGACCTTCCTTTTCCAACAATATCTGCTAGTACGGGCACATAGACACAGGGTTAGCTGTTGTGGTAGTCACAGCCAAGACACGTTGGTGTGAATCTGGTGACTCGCTACATAATATGTCGAGGATTATACAGTACTGTACCTCCTATTTCTCAAAAGCTAGGTACGAATTATACATGAAGCAGATGAAAAACCCGGGCCTTTAAAAAAAAAGGGGATTGAACTATACATGAGCTTGGTTTATAGTAGACGAATATATTGTATATAGATTGCAATAATACACTCATCAGCGCAGGGAAATTTCATGTTTAGAGTCCAGAAACAAAAACCCATTTTCAGCCATGTTGATACTGAATGTGACTCACAAATCAATAAAGAAATTCCACTCAATAAGAGTGAGGGATCGACACAATTTAATTTTTACAGTTGCATACTGGATAAACTCATCTTATGGTTCCGAGACAAAAAATAAACCAAGATGCAGACAGAGACCACTTCACACCCTAATATGCTTTACAAATTCCAGAAATGCAAGATACTACTTTGTAAATGATGGGATGAAAAAAGATTTTCACAGTTAGTAGTCAAAAATTTCCTATTACAAAAATAATTTAAACACTTACATCGATGACAGAATCATCTCCAACTGCCCATCGATGCCCCTTCTGGTAGGCAAAGTCGTTGTCGTTATGGGGTCGTTGGTAAAAATAATTCACTTGCTCATCATCTTGAGAACGAGCAAGTGATCTGCCATATTCCATATACTGGCCCTGCACCTGCAACTGATGAAAGATTAAGCTTTATTATAAGGCTCTACTATGTAATTCTTGTACAATAATTATTCTATATATCATGTACATATTCACCTTCATTCAGTACAAGGAAGCATATGAAGAAAATCCTCAAAATATCTAACTTTTGATTACTGTACAATCGTGTGTTAATCATGAAACATTTATTTTGTCCAATTGTAATATCTCCGTTAGCCAGAATCCCTCAAACCCGGAACTCTCCAATAGCCGGAATTGAAATTTTCTCGGAAAAGCGTCCCCAAAGCCGAAATTTTCAGGAAAATTTTGACTTTGGAAACGATTTTCCGAGGGGCACATTTTTCCGGAAAATTCTGAAAAATTTTTCCCAAATCCCAGAAAATTCCGGGGATGGGGGATTTTTTTGGGGTTCGAGAGAAGGTGTAATGGGCAATTTCTGGAACTTCTGAGAAAATTTTTCCATTACCCAGAAAATTCTGGGGATGAGGGATTTTTTCCGGCTTTGAGAGAGTCGCCTAGTTACCCGGAAATCTCTCATTCCAGGAAGTGCTCTGCACCAATTGTTCCGGCTAACGGAGATATCACTGTACTGTCATATTTTTATAATGTGGTCAGTTAAACGGATACATATTGAGTACAATCAAAGTCGATCATGTTTATGAACTGTATTCTTAATGTTATATGCAATCTTTAACGTGAAAATTGCAGCATACATCTATAGAACAGATGCATTTAAAAACTCGCACGTGGGCTGAGTGTGGTGACTTTTAGTCTGTATGACTCCTCAAACCCTCTACCATCCCTCTCAACGTCCAGCCTAAATAGTAGGCTGGACGTAGGTCACGCTCGGAGAGTGGGGAGGAGCAGCCCTTCACCTCCAGTATTACCAGTGTTGGTAAGAGTAAAGTTTGTACAAAGAAAAAAGTGGCTGCAAACCATAAACTTGAGCTAATATCTAGAAGCAGAGAAGAAGAAAGTGAAACAGATGTGCAATGTGTTAAGTGGCAAGCGGGGTGTGGGTGTGCGTGGGTGAAGGAAGAAGTCTACGCAGTTAGCTGCTCCCTTCCTGCAACCCCACCCCAGAAAAAGAAAAAACTAAAGCCTCCAACTCCTTCCAAGTTTGTTCCCATGGCCGTGGAAACTGATTTGGAGCTATCATCTCTGTCAGTTGACCCTATGTGGAATATAGTGTGTGTACAGGTGAGGAGAGAAGTGTCAGTGATGGAAGTTTCCACGATCTATCAAGTGATGGAGAGGAGGAAGAACAGCCGTGTGATCCAAAACATGCATTAATTTTGTGTGGAGTGATGGTAGAAATTTCCAACTAAACATTCATGATTTTGATAACAGAATGTCTGGTGTCACAGACGAGTGGCTTCATGATGAAGATACCAGTGAGATTGAATACTTTCAAACATATTTATATTGGTGTTATTGTAACAAACAATTATCATATATATTTGAGGGCAGCATAAGTACACACTTAGGCCACATTTGCAAGATCAGGTGGATGTGTTAGTTTGCAAAAATTTGTTTTTCCCTTGCTTCTCTTGATGCCCCTTGTCAAAAAACTTAAGATACCAGATTACTGGAAGAATGATGCGCTAATACCGACCCCAGTTTTCAAGAAGTTCATGCCCAGGGAAAGATTTCTTCTATTACTGAGATGCTTACACCTCCCAGACAATAACAATCTTGTGGGAATTTATAGGTTGTGAAAGATTGGGCTATTTTTTACAATGATTACTGACAAATACAGAAAGTTCTTTATCCATTCCAAAAAATGGTACCCGGTAACTGATGAAAGCTTAGTTTTGTTCGAGGGATGGCTTTTGTTCAAACAGTACATTTGCTCAAAAAGACGCAGACTTAGAATAAAACTATTTGCTTTGTGTGATTGTGAAATGGGAATTATTCTGGGCATGATTGTATATGCGTCCAGTGATGTTGATACTGTATACAGTACTGTACCTAAAAATGACACATAGGTGCAATAGTTAAGAAACTAATGGTCAGATATTTGGGAAGGGGACACACAGTATACACAGATAACTGGTATACTTTCCCTGCTCTATGCCACTTTATGCATTCTGAAAAAAATGGAAATCGTCGCAAATCAGAAAACACGCCAAAATTTTCTACAGCAACTCAAGGTGAATTGAAGTCATCTGGCCAAATATTGTATTAGCTATAAACTGGCATGATAAACAGGATGTGTCAATCTTGACTACCCTTCACAAAGGGGAAATGAAGGACAGCGGAAAAGAGAAATATATAACAAAAGAAAAGATCATGAAGCTGGATGCTGTCATTAATTATAATAAGAATGAAACTAACCGATAAAAGTGATTGTCAATCTAGTGCTACCGAATGAGAGATACTGAAATGGTATCATAAACTGATTTTTCATGTTATGGATGTTACCCTTCTTAATTAAAGTAACGTGTGCCTTGTATAAACTGGAAAAAAAGAAACTTTTACTGAGAGTTTATTTACAATGTTGTATGCCAGATTCTGGAAAAATACATCACTGAAAGTTGTTCTTGAAAATCACGCAGTGCAACACAAGTCCTGGACACACTCTTTGCCAATGAATTCATGCTTCAGCATTATCTGGACAATATAGACAAAGAATAAGGGAATAAACCATAAGAAACAAATCGAGTTTAACGCTTGTAGAAACATGACTGCAAGACCTTATATACACAAAAACTCGTCACCACATCACATCCTGAATACAAAGTAGGATTGTGTGCTGTTCCATGTTATCGTGACTTTCACACTAAGAATAAATAGAGTACGGGGGGGTCCCCGGGTTACAAACGAGTTCTGTTCCGGAGGAAGTTTTTAAGTCGGATTTGTACGTAAATCGGAACACATGATATGTACATACCGTACTTACAGAACAATGTTTAAAATCCCACTATATCATAGCCTAAGTCCTAATATACATCTAAAATCACTTAATTTAAGACAAAAGAAGAAATAGAATGAAAAAATACAGTAAATGAAAGTAAAAAAAATAGTCATCAGGAAAATAAAACATTGTAAATTTCAAGTTTAACCCTGTTCTCTATTGGCAGGCATTCATAAGTCAGGGACCCCCTGCATTGAAATGCTTAGTGTTCTCTTTTATAAATATACTGTATGTACATAATTAGACAAGTATAAATAATTGAAAAAAAACTTATGATAAGGAAGTACTTTCATTTTGTAAATATTATTTTACTCCTGTACTGTACTGAACAGTATAGTATTTTAGAAAAAAAAAGTTTTGAGTTACATATATGAAAATAAGCTAACTACTAAAATACTAGACCGAAACATTGCCCAGACATCCTCTCGTCCCTCAAAATAGTGGGGCAGATACACTGACAAAATTTAGACGAATTGTGGGTTTTGTGGTAAAAACACCAAAATTGGCCCACAGTAAATGAATAGAATGAATCCTAAAAGCAAACCTTTGTCAGGTCTCAAAAATGGTTGACTGTTAGATTCTGTGGGATAACCAAGAGTTGTTCTTTAAAGCGCTTCATTTAGTGATGGCAAGTATGAACACAGAAATGGCCTACCAAGATGTAGTCAACTCTCTTGTAGGTCACTCACAAGCCTCCATATACTGTACGCAGTGAGCCTCCATAAACTTCAAGCATTCAATATTCCATTTTTGCCTTGAATTCTAAAGCTTATATAAACTGTACACCATTTAAATAGAGCTGTAAGGCCACAAAACCTCTATCTGCACGAACCACACACACATAAGCATAGAATGGGAATGTATACAGCTGCTCCTCGACTTACGACGGGGTTAGGGACCCAATTCCAGGTTGTAAGTCAAATTGGTCCTAAGTCGAAAATGCAAAAAATAATACATAGAAAATCTAAAATGAACTACAGTACAGTAAAAGTAATCAATAATGAAGAATGAATACAGTGTTACTGTGCACTTACCTTTAATGTAGTCAGCTGAATGCACACGGGGCCCCCATAATTTTTTAATTATACATGGAGACTACATTAACTGGATGAAGCAGAGGAGGAGACAGGGCTGGGTGGGTCATCAATGTTGCTTTCTTCAGACAGGTTGACATACAGGGGAAACTTGCTTGTTGAAGGTATTGGATCATCTTAAGGAAGTGAAGAGGCAGCACTGGTGGGGCATGAGGAGACAGCAATGGGGGACTTCTTAAAATATATGTCCAATTTAGACTGCACAGTTTGCTTTATCTTTTCATTGTAAATCTCCCTGTAGCAATCAAGTGCATCTTGGATCATTCTGTCAACTTTTGCAAAATGATCAACATTTTTATCCATTCCATCAAACATTTGCATCCCCTTATTAATTGTAACAAATGACTCTGCCATTTGTTTCACTGAATAATTTTTGGGGGGTGCAGGTTCTTCTTCTACATTTTTACTCTCTTCTTCCTCTGCAATTTTCTGTGCATCCAGTTCAATAAGATCCTCGTTACTTAGCTCTTCTGCTACACTTTCAACCAACTGGTCAACATCCTCATTATCAATTTCTAACTCCATCTGTTTACCCAACTCCACTATCTTGTTACTAATCGCAGAAATTACTTCATCTTCATTATATCCTCTCAAACTGTTCACATATCTTTTCAGAACTTTCTTCCATATTCCATTCATGCGCTGACCTGTAATCTCATCCCATGCTGCAGCTATGTTCTTTAACATTTCAAAATGTTGTAGTCCTTCCAAAACTCTGAGCGTTTTCTCATCTTCAGTATCAGCAACAGCCTGAGCGAAGGTCGTACGTAAATAATTCGCTTTAAAAGCAGCAATAGCACCTTGATCCCTGGGTTGGATGATAGAGGTAGTGTTAGGTGGAATGTAGACTACCTTAACATCAGGGTGCAGGTCGTCCAGGTGTGGTGGGTGTCCCGGAGCATTATCCAAAATTAACAAGATCTTGAATGCAATCCTTTGTTGCAGACAATACTCCTTGGCTCATGGAATGAAACAAGTCAGGAACCAATCCTCAAACAGTACTAGGGTCATCCATGCTTTCTTATTACTGGGATAAAACACTGGCAGTGTGTGCTTGCTGACATGTTTAAAAGCTCTTGGGTTCTCTGAATGATATATCATGAAGAGCTTTATCTTGAAACCGGCTTCATTCCCCCCCAACAGCAGTGTAATTTGGTTCTTGAATTCCTTGAATCCCGGCATTGTTTTCGCTTCTTTGTGGATGTACGTCCGCCTGGCATGCACTTCCATACTAAGCCAGTTTCATCCATATTAAGTATTTGCTCAGGCAAATTTCCCTCCACGATGACACGATCTAGCTCCTCCTTAAAAGCTTCAGCAGCACCCACATCAGCACTTGCTGCCTCTCCACTCACCTTTACACTATGCAAACTGTAGCGGTTCTTAAACCTATGGAACCACCCATGACTTGCTATGAAGTTTTGGTCGCACTCATCTCCTGCCTGCTCCTTCAGGCTTTCAAAAAGGCTTCTTGCCTTAGCCTGTAGAGTTAGAAGGCTTAAGGGTACACGCTTTTGTATCTGATCTTCCATCCATATCACAAGTAATTTTTCCATCTCATGAACAGGACCTTGTCTTTTTTTCGTTATTATTGTTCCCTTTATAGGTGCTGATCCTTTCACTACCTCACGAATGCGTTCCTTGTCCTTCAAAAGTGTCTCTATGGTCGAGTGCGAGAAGCCTAGGTTGCGTGAAATGGTAGCTACAGTTTTTCCATTTTCATATTGCATTATTATCTTCATTTTTGTCTCAAAAGTAATTGACTGTCTCCTTTTTCTTCTGAGCACCACCAGCACTCTCACTTCTACGCTTGCCAGTCATTCGAAAGTGAATTAGAAATGAAAATATTGTCAGTACACAGCGCAATCACTATCAACAACAACGACGGCCAAACACCAACTAAGCGCTTTATGGCGTGGATGCTGTAGCCAAGAGGCGACCCAGCCCACGCGAAGCTCTCGTACGGGACGGAAACGTTTCGGTCTAGAAAATATGCGCGTCATTTGAAACATTTTTGGTACCAACCGTGGCAGTCGTACGTGCGGGTGGTCGTAGGTCGAGTATGTTGTAAGTCAAGGAGTAGCTGTACTGTACTGTGTATATTCCTATGTACAATCAAAGACAAAAGTCGTGTCGCGGTTTTCTCCGAAGATTAAATATATTGTAACTCATGAAGCATTATGAGAGCCCCTACACAAGGCAGATCACACCAAAAGTTTAGCCCTTCGGCATATGTTTTCACCAAATTTCATGACACAACTTTCATCTTTCATTGTACCTAATTTTGTCTTGATACCTTTCATCATCTATTTTCACATGCACACTACTCAAATAAGCCATTCTTACCTGAGGTCTGATGGGCTGGGGAGGTGTGGGGTGAGGTATATGTCTACCTGCCATCATGGCCGCTGAGGGATCACCCTCGAATGCAGCCTGGCTCCACTTCATCCACCTTCAATATAAAAATACAAAGTTTATTAGTTAATAAATACCTGCAAACTTAAGCACAAGTAACTCAGAATATGAAAAGATATGCATGTGCAATCAGGGATGGGCTAAGATTGGCTTGGGCCCCGGGCAGTGTCCCAACTATGGGCCCACTTCCCTGGTGTGTTGACATCCTACAGGAAATTTCATTAGTGGGCTAACTGTAAGAACACTTACTGAACATTCTCTTAATATTATATTATGCTTCTCATTAACCTCATCCAATAAACTGAATAAAACAATCAATACAGTATACTGAAGAAACTGTAATGTACCCAAATAATCTTCTGAAAAGAAAACATCCCCAAGTTATGATAAACAAATTTAGAGAACAAAAATAAAGAATGTCAAGGGTGAAACAATGAACATAAATCTGTGCCTACAGTAATTCCTAGCAAGATAAATGAAAAGGTCAGATCAATTCTAAAGTATGAATTATTGTGAGTTTCCTCAAATAACAAGCTCACTGTATCACACTACTGTACTACCAACTTCCTGAACAATCAGTGATGTCCAAGTAGCTTTTTCCTGTAATATGAAATAAATTTACAAATAAACATTTTAAGAACATTGGGTTTGTTCCTGAGTTGCCAGAAGACAACCACAGAAAACAAAAGACCAAAGTTGTGCGGACTGGAAACCCGCAGCACCAGGTGAGAGGCTCTTTCTTACTGCCAAACAGGCACATCATTATTAGGTTGTCACATACAGTACAAAACACTTGTAAAATGATATAAGAGAAGTAAATCCTCCATTCATACTTTATACAACATTAGAAACTAGATGGCCTAGTCCAAGGAGACAATACTTTTACTTTTTACTTTTATCCTCTTCACCACTGATCTGGTCACATCTCTGTTATGCGCTGTTGGCAAGTACTGGACATGCACTGCCTCCTGAATGTAACTGAACCTGCTCCACAACACTCTCTTGGAGGATGTTCCACGAGTTCACAACTCTCACTCCGAAAAAGTTAGCCCTCACAGTTTACTGGACTTGCAGGTTCTTCAACCTTGAGCTGTGATCCACCTCGCCGAGTGACTGGCCATATATGAGGGAATGATCCTCAAATTTCATCTTATGGCTGAGCCCAGCACTATAGACTATAGTATGTTCATTTTGGAGTTATAAAATAAGCATGACTAACATTCTCTTATGTGGGTTTGTGTTTGAATACCAGTACAGTACCATACTGTACATCACCATAACACAAGAGATCAGCCAATTTATAGTAGTACAGTACTGTAACTTACTACACTATATTAATGCTCTCTTGTACTTGTCTGGCATTTTTTACAATGTAAATGATATCTGTCTTATGTCATATCACATACCTGTCTAAAGAAATTCAAAATGTTATGTTGACAATAGTGGGTGAAGAGAGTGGGTAGTCAAGGGACTGCCCAGCACCGCCTGCCATCCACCTGATTGACAACTGATGGATAAATACTCATAAATGTGACATCCTCTGGCAGATATGAAAGAATGTGAGTAGTGCCCATTTTATGTATTCAAAATGGACAGACTAAACTGCTGGTGGGTCTGATCCCTCACTCCTCCTATAAGCTAGTGTAGAGGATTAGCTAATGGGAATGAATGGGGGTGATTGTCCGGGAAACCAGCACGGTCAAGCTCCAAAAGAAGGGCGAGGTGCACATTTGTCCACATATCATGACACATTCACAAGGCCACCTTTCTCTAGTTCAACAGAGAAAACCTTTGCTCCCTTTCCGAGTGACAATTGTAGGAAGGGAGAACTAATAAATCATAAGTTTAGTACTGGCCAGAGAATCCAGAAAACCTCTTAAAAGGAAGTTACCTGAAACTGCTCTAGATGTTAAAATATATTGGCAGATATATATATCATATAAAAACCGGTATGAGCTTCCATGGGAAAATGGTATAAGTTGCTACTTTTAGGTGGAATGACTCACTGAAAGTTAACACTGTACCTGCATTGTATGTACGTACATATCTTTTACAGTACAGTATTCTTATTATTTGTTTATTTTTTTACGGTGTGTAGTGGTTCATTCTTCCTAAATTCAGATATAATTTATTGATGGATTGCTAATAATTTCAGAGCCAGAGCTGTAGATAGAAAGAGTTCAGTCAACTCGGTGATTTGAGCCATGTTGTTATACTCAGTTGATGAAGACATTTGCGCTCGTACTGTAGAGGATGGTGGTGGTGGTGATGAGGATGATGTTTATTCAGTAAAATTGTTATACATGTTTAAAATTGGATAAAAATACTAATAAACTATGTGGGAGACAGCCCGAGAAGACTTCCCACCCACTGAGTAACAACATGGCGCCCAGTTGGCCGAACTCTCTCCATCTATGGCTCTGTTCAAAGCTGCACAGTGGCTCCAGCAACACAACCACTTGCTGCTGTGGGCGAGCTGTAATCAATTTTCAGCCGAGACTTTTATAAATATACTTATTTTAATGGTACTGTGAGTAAGGAAATTTCCTTTGGATTTATTTAAGGTGCAGTAGCAGGCCCTGACCTCCATGCCTTTGACTCTATAGCAAATTGGCAAAAGTCATCATTGAACTACTGTACCTCTACTACTTTAGCTCGAACAAATCATTGAATGATGATAAAAATAAAATATTTTTAACAGTGCTTCTGGGAGCATGCCCAAATGTGCCACTTTAGTAAATTTAAATGTTTTTTCTTTTGCTCCCCACTAGACTTTCATTCTATGCATTAAAACCAAATTTTTCATGAAAATCCCAGAGAAAACAAACCTTATTAATCATGCAAACACAAAAGACACTGTCACATGGACCACTCAGCAGTGTAACATATATAGTACGGTAAGCCATTCCTGTTAACATCACACACAATCAAACAACATTGTTATGATGGTGGACAACACAAAGAAACTTGTGAAGTATAAAGTCAAGATGATGTCACAACTATGCAAAAGGATCTACTTGAGCTGTTCAAATAGTTGCAAGACTGGCAAAAGCTTCTGACCATTAAATAATGTAAGACTCTGCACGTAAAATAAAACTCTTATTACAACTATTATATACATAACACTTTCCTGGACACTGTTGATAATGCCAAATATCTATGCGTTGTGATAGATCAGTCACTGAAGGCAGCGCAACATGTGGGAGCAGCAGAGAAAACCAGCAACTGAGATTTTAGAGTTATAAGCCATAACTTCACAAACAATAATAAGAAAATGCTCCTTCATCTTTATAAGTCTCTTTTAAGTCCCCTTCTGGATTACTATACTGTACTATACAGGCATGGAAATAGTACAGTACCTCCAAAAAGACATACCACCCCTAGAAAAGATGCAACACAGAACTAGTTAGGTGATGTTAGAACCATTTCATCTCAATTATCCAAGTAGACCGAGGGCCTTAGGATTAACAACACGTCAGACAAGACAAAATACGGCAAATCTCACAGAGCATTCAAAATCTTGAAAGGGATGGAAAATGTGAACCCAGGCCATTTTTTTATGTCACGTACTACCAACATGAGCGGACATAACTTCAGGCTCACCACGCTGTCACGCAAGACAAATATAAGGAATTACTTCTTCACATAGACGGTGATGGATCTGTTGAACAGTCTATCAGCTCAAGCTGTGGAATCAATTACTAGGCTTCAGAATAGCCCTTGACATGACTATCAAGAACAATGGAGGGATCCAACACAGACATGGCCACCTCTAGTTTCAATGGCCATTAAGCAATCAAGGTAACTAAGTTCAATGATGGTTTGTTTTCACTCACCAGAGTGTACAGACCATAAAGAGACAGTGACCCACTTGCCACTTCATAATACAAGTACATTCATAACAATGGGAGTAGAAAGTCACATCTTAAAATGTCCTGTACTAAGTGAGAAAATATTATGGAACATATTTTGTTACTTTAAGTAAATGAATGAGCAAGCAGCCTTGTACTACAGTCTTACCCACCAGACACTACTCTTAACCACATCCCTTAGGTCTGGGCACTTTAACTTGTTCACCCAATAACAATTCAAGTCTATCAACCTTTCTCCCACTAAAATTAACAGGATAAAGTGTATAAGTATATAACTACACCTAACTTTTAGTGTCCTCTTCAGTGAATTAATATAAAACATGCTTTAAGGTAAATAAGACATCTCATCATCTGAATATAGATTGGCCTTACACGGTTAGTTTACCTACAGCCCATAAGAAAAAGTTGACACCCCATGTTATCCCATATTCCAAAGAGAAAACTTAAGTGACAACACACATTAACTTCCCCATACCTTTATTTCTCGTATCCTTAGGGCACCGTTGTCAATTAGTTAGTCCTAAACCTATTCCGTCCTATTTTAGCTGACTGTTGGTGAATACGTCTGCCTGCTTGTCATTCCCGGAACATGGCGCTGTGGCCTAAACAATGAGGAAAAGATAAATTTATACGTATTTTTAGTGTTGTTCCATAACTTATACGATAAAATGAATTAATAAGATTGTCGCCTATGGAGTGGGTGTGCTATTTAATAACTTATAATAGTAAATATGAGGGTTATATTATAAAGAAAAACAATAAAAACAACAAAGGTTGAGTGAAACATCATTGCCAGGAATGACTCAAATGACGACCATGATGCGTTTAACCTCAGTCTTCATTAATAACTACCTTATTATCTACACTTATATACGTTAACATACTATACCATAAACAATTTAAAAATAATTAAATGTCGTTGGATATCGTTACATAAAACAAATGATATAATGTGTATCTTAATGTTGTCCCGTTATAAATTTAAGTATATGAATGATACTCGTGATTTTATTACTTTATAAAGAAAATCTATAAAATACACTAGCATATTATATGATTTTTTTTATATCTTGATCAAATAGAGTAAAAAAAACTCATCAAATGTAATCACCTGACGCACAGTTGAATTATTTTTCCTCCAGCCTGACTCACCAAACACTAGATAATGCAATGCATCTTCAAGTCAGAGTATGCAAATTTCCACTGCATCTATTCAACCAAACAATTGTGCTAACTTTAGTGCATATCAACCAAACAGTAGTGCTATTATCTCGCTATGCTATCCTTAAGGGGACTAGAGTAGCTGTATCTATCCAAATTTTGTGTCTAGTCTAGATTTACTACACTATAATTATGTTATAGGTAGTTAGAGTAAGCTGAACCTGACTGATGATCAAGGTGATTTTACTTCAGTGTTTTTTTATATTATTCGTCAATTAATTAAGTCCAAAGGGAGACAGACTCGTCAGGAGACATGCGGTCTAAAACAACGTAAGAAGATAAGAGAATTATCATTTAGTTATCAAGATTTCTTCCAAATGGGGACAAACTTGGGGTTACAATTTAAATATCCCGTAAAATATAAAGCGAGATGATTTTCATAAAGATTCTAATTTAATAATAATTATTTTATAAATGAACCAGTGGAAGTTTACACAGGAGTCATAGATTCCCAAGCCTGTTCTTTGTTGTCAATATATTTTTTGTTTTCGAATGATTTAATAAAAGTTATATATTTTTTAATTTGCAGGCATATATATCTACAAGGATATTATTCCACAAGTACTATTATCCGGTCCTATAATATATACCAATAATATGTTTGAGTTGGTAGTGTCTGTGTGTTTACGTTTTGTGCTCGTTATTATCCAGCACAGATGTCACATATTCTTCCTTTATTTCTTTATTATATTTCCTTTAAATGAATATAACAACATCGTTCTTATTGTTATTTAAATATTTTTCCACACCAAACCTAATAAAATATTTTAAGTTATGGATAAATTTACAAATATACAATTTATTTTCCAATTCGTCCAACTCACAGTCTGTGGTAGTTAAGAACAAACAAGCTGTGGTAGTGGACTGTGGTGTCCTGTGGTAGTCTCTGTCCAGGAGAAGTTTCCTTTAATAATAGACTACAGTATTTTGCTGACATGGATGGGAAGCGAAAAGCTGATTATATGGCCGTGGTCATTCAGGCCAAAAAGCCAAGACATGAAATGGTTTTACATTCTGGAGAAAAAGGCCTCGTTCAAAGTGTAAGACTAGTTAACATGGGTAGTTGATAATTGAATTAGATACTGAATTATGACTGATTGGTCTATAGAGGTCCATCTCCCTTGAAAACACCTGTTTGGTATTATGGTTTAAGTCGGTAATATATATGGACTTGTTAAAATCAAACATAGTTCACTGATGGTTCACCATATATATTTCCATGATGGTTTTGTCATTTCACTAAATACATGTATGAAAAGGCCATGAACTACTCGCTGCTGAAACAAATATAATGTGTTTTTCTGTGTTCTGTTGGAGAAAGAACAGTAATGTTAACTTTTTGTGCTGAATAAAATCACCTAACGTTAAACAAAAGTGGCGTCCCTGTAGTGAACGAGTTAGTGGAGATAGTTTATTAATTATGTAGTTCAGAAGTAGGTATTATTTTACTATAGGACATAGCGCGCCCTTAAGTTATAAACTACTGAAACATTTAGGTCTCGCTATTCTGAGAATTTTGAACCCCATATATACCTACCGGAAATGGATAATAGCGACACAATTGAATTTAATTGATTTTATGTAGTTTTCAGTCTTCGTCTGTTAGGAGATGTTATCGGCGCATCGTGCATACGCAATATTGACTGATGTTGGAAGAGAGAAAAAAAAAATTTAAATGGAAAAGGGTTTCAACTTGGCCATAATTGTGGTATGGCTATGAAAACAAACCATCACTGAGCTATAGGAACAAACCATTGAATATTGCTAATTGGTATTAAAAAAATTATTCAAAGTTTTGCAATTGTAATTTGAACTTGCTTGTATATGTTGCAGGGTCCCCCAAGAACAAGTAGTCTCATGTCTCCCATCATGCAGCTCTCAGGCCACCAGGGAGACATCTTATGTGGCAAGTTCCACCCTGAAGGAGAGGTTGTTGCTACTGCTGGCATGGACAGGCAGATCCGTAAGTACAGCTCATAGGGATGAATTCCACCGAAGAAGTAAACTTCATCGCCTTCAGTTTATGGAAGGGTTATGTTCCTGAAAAGTATATAACCATATTTACTGAAACCTATTTTTCAATTGGCTTCAATTATTGAATCTACAGTGTTTGTATTCAGCATGCAATCAAGGAAGGTTCTGTATTCATTCCATATATCACTTATCATGGTATATTTATGTACAGTAGCTAAAACAACTATCTGTGCATACTTTGTGGGAAACAAAATGAGACCATGGACGATAAATATTGGTATATGAGGGCTGTCACTAGTCACACGTAAAATTTTGGAGCATATCGACCCCCACCTGCACAGATAGATGTTTTAGCTACTGTACTGTACACTCCGCTGAACTCATTCCCATCTCAGCCATTGAGTTTTTCACCCTGTAACTTACTGTTCAAGACTGTTGTTAGCATTTCAGCTTTCATTAGAAATTACCATTATCCAACAGTCTTATCTTCCTTCTCAAATATCTTAACTTTACTCTAGTTTGCTTGCACTTTCAACATCATCATACAGTATTACATTACCAAATTAACATCCTGTGCAGTATCTTGTTCTAGTGATTCACCCATTAACACAATAATAACCTTTACTTCAACTCTCTTCCATGCATTTTTTATTTATGTTAAAGTTTTATTGACTACTTTCTTTTATTTATGTATAAACAAAACAGAAACTTATATTACAAAGTATAAATATGCTAACCTGCTATTTGGTTTGTGTTTTCAGTCTTCTGGAATATTTATGGAGATTGTGACAACTTTGGAATGCTGACGGGTCATACAAATGCCATCACAGACATGCATTTTTCTACGGATGGGACAGTGTTGTACACAGCATCTGCAGATAAGACAGTCATGTGTTGGGACACCACCAGTGGCACACGTGTTAAAAAGCTTAAAGGTACATTTTTTACATAGGAGTCATACTTATGATTGGTAACATAAAACATGTAATCCATCAGTTTATTAATTAACAATAAGGAATTGGTTAACTGGCTAATTTAAATGAGGGGTGAGATATAATGGATATAATGGTTAACAAGAGCTCTTAGGTTTGTTTCAATTTTCAATCACTCTTTGTTCAGGAGTGAACTTTTTCACCAACTCTTGGATCACAGTTGCAATCTTCTAAGGGGAGGACTGCTAAGGTCATTAACTCTCTTAAACTGGCAATATGATTCAGGCACTTGACCTAAAAGATTTAACTTCTTCCATGAAAAGTGACATTAACTTCAATTTGAGAAAAAGACTGTTTAAAGGCTTTAAATGGCACAGAATGATGTATGGATCAAAAGCATTGACATTTTCAGCAGAAAACAGAAAGAGGTTGGAGGCCTTTGAAATGTGGTGTTACAGGGGAATACCAAAAATAAGCTCCAGTGACAGAAAAACAAATGAAGAAATACTAAGATTAGCCAAAACTTCATGAGAAATACGTGAAATGTACAGAAAAAGAAAGATGAGCTACGTTTTGTCATATAATTAGGGATGAGGGGATAACAGAAATATTAATCGGCAAAGTTGAGAGAAGGAGGGCCAGGCCAGGGGAAGGCAGAGACTGGGATGCACGAATTAAATTAAAAACTGGGTCTCCAGAGAGATACAAAACCTTAGAGGATTGGTAAAAACAGCCTATGAACATTTAGAGTGGAAGGACTGTGGTCACCAACCCTTAGATGTAAGGACGGTATGGTGATTAATTAATTGATGGCGTTTTGGATGGGAATGACTTATCCATTAGTCTAATCTGAAAGACCTTGATAAGGATTTACCAAGGATTGATTATGTAGTTCTAGGAATTGCATTGTTAAGAATAATTATAAACTTAATTTCAGACATAGTAGGATCAATACAAAGTACTGTACTGTATCTACACAGGGTAGAATCTTCCTCATCCCACTTCTTATTCTCATAATTTTCTTCGGTTTTAGGGCACAGTAGTTTTGTAAATTGCGTCCATAGTGCACGTCGTGGACCAAGTCTTGTGGTGAGTGGTGGAGATGACTGTACCATTTTAATCTGGGACGTCCGCAAAAAAAGACCGGCTACCACACTACAAAACACATTCCAGGTAATATTTTTTAGACATGTCACCTTTTATTTTTTTTGCCTGAAAAATTTAGCGGATTTTCTAAGCTTATGCTGTATGTGATACTATTACTGGTTTATTTTCAGTAAATATTTCAATTTCTCCTTCTTCAGTGTCTTAGTTTAAACCAGTTTATGGTTTACTTTTCTTCATGATGAACCTTCATGTAAGTTGTGCTTTGTGTATGAAATATGGTCGGGGTTATAAATATTTTACACAGTATTTATAAATAATTTTCCAGTGTGAAGGAAAGCTGGTGAAATACCGGCCCCAAGGGAACTTTCTGTTCATGTATTACTGTACCAAATATTGTGGACATAAAATTCCTGATGAAGATTCTCATACTCATATTGGTCTGAAAATGTGATTATTAATGTCAAAGACAATTTGTGAGAGAGCATTCACGAGCTTTGCCCGTTTCTTCCACCAAGAAAAATAAATTTGCTATTTGTATTTAAGTGAAGACAGATATGCCCTGATATGCTTAGGTCCACCATAAAACAACCAAATTAAATACATTTATTTTCTAGGTTAGAAGAGAACATTTACTTGGACTGACATATCTAAGATTGTAATTTAGCAAAAAAAATTTGTCTTCAGGTAACAGCTGTGACCTTTAACGACACATCAGAACAAGTTATCTCCGGTGGTGTTGACAATGATATGAAGGTAATTAATTTTTTCATTTCCAACTTCCTGCATATTATATAACGTAATGTAAACAGTTGCTGCAGTCACATAAATTAGGAGAGTAATACTGTAGTTATTCACACAACTGCATAGGATATGAAAAGTCATAAGGCTAAAATTTATCTTCTTAAAATTTGAAGAAGTGTGGAGTAAACAACCCTCCTGTTTAACTTGAAGTTAATTTTTGTTTAAATGCAACTAATACATTTGTTCACAGGTCTGGGACTTGAGAAAGAATGGTTTACTTTACCGGATGCGTGGCCATAACGATACAGTGACTGGGCTCAGCCTCTCTCCAGATGGCTCTTATGTGCTCTCAAATGCTATGGACAACACTGTCAGAATATGGGATGTGCGGCCATTTGCTCCACAAGAACGCTGTGTAAAGATTTTCCAAGGACACCAGCACAACTTTGAAAATGTAAGTTGTGTGTAGGGATGCACCAGAAAAAAAAAATTCTCCTCTGGATACTGGATAGTTGCAAGAATCTGGTCTGAATTATGCATAATTAAAAGCATAACAAAATTGTAAAGAACCATGAAAAAGTCAACTCACCACTCCTTGGGATTCACTAATACTACAGTTGTATAAACCAGCAATTATAGCAATCCCATGTAGCTACCTAACTCATTTTTTTTTTTTGGTGTTTACAATTATCCTCGCAAAACAAATGCACACACAAAGCAAAATACTAGTCATTTTCAGGCCCTCATAACATACTGTTCGATAAAAGCTAACATAGCATCCTAGTTACCCTGGTTCTTACATCCCCCAAGTAATATCTCTTGTTCCATATAAATTCTGATGATATACTGTACATTACAATATTACTGCAGTCATATGACTTTGTTTTTTATATAAAATATTCATGACTCTTACTAACACCAAAATAATTCTGTAGGATTTTATATTTGCTGTATTTTCATAATGTTTCCAGATATTATTACGTTGTTCTTGGTCTCCTGATGGGCGTCGTATATCGGCTGGATCATCTGACCGTCATGCTTACATTTGGGACACTACTACAAGACATATCCTTTACAAGCTACCAGGACATAATGGTTCTGTAAATACTGTTGAGTTTCATCCAAAAGAACCAATAAGTAAGTTGAATTTTGTTTCTTGTCTGTTTCCTGTTTACCTACTAGGAAGTGTTCCTTTACCAAAGACAAAAATACTGTAGCAAGGTTTCGGGGGATTTTCATAGAGGATTGGCAGCCAAACAGCTTGATTCTTTTTGTAAACATTTTGAAGTCTTTAGGTTACATACACGCACACATCTCGGCGTCAGCTGGTTGAACTGTGTTATATCGCCCAGAGGATGGTTTGAGTGTGGAAAGAGCTTTTTTTTTTTTGACACAAGAAGTGTGCTATTGTATTATATGATATGCTGTATAAATTTTTGTTTATCATAGCATGAAATTAGAACCAACACCTCCCATCAACCAAAAAGCCCGGCACATTTGTAAACAAAGTGTGTACAGTGCCACTGGTGGCAGACAAACAAATCAATAACTTAAGTTGCCTTTGGATTGTTGGACTAAATTAGAATTTTTACCCAACCCAACCAAAGGGGACAAAGTTCAGATAGTTGGATTTCAGATAAAATAAATTGCACTGGAGATCCTTTTGTATTACAGTACAGTACCTACTGTGTGTTAATGTCCATTCCTTTTTTCTTTTTTTCATAAAACTATAAAAAAAAAATTATTACCATTATTGTAAAATACTGTTCAGTATTGTAGGAGCAGTATACCAGTAAGTACTGTACCACACACCCTTCACTTTTTCCAAAAATTTATAACATCACTTTACTTCCCATGGTGATCAGTACAGTACAGTACTGTGATTCTGAACGATTAATATACAACTATGCTAAAATACAGATTTTATTTTAATAATGGATTTCCTAATTTCAGTTATGTCTGTATCAAATGATAAACAAATCTTCCTGGGAGAAATTGAATAAGCACCGTCTTATGATAGCTGAGAAAGTGTCAAGACTGCCGCTCACCAAATAATAATAAGAGAAGAAATTAATTGAAGGAATGCATGTCATATCCATCTATCAAAGTTTGGAGGCTGGAGATAGCATGTTAATTTGTGAGGAGTGTATAGAGAGAATTCAAGTTTTTCCATAAGAAAATTATGTATATACATTATATGGACTTTCAGCTTGGTGTCTGAGTTTTCATAACTGTAAACAGTATAGTTACTGTATCTACAAAATTTTTTGTTTTGACGGACGATGAAATTTTTGAATGAAATCTGTGTATGATATATTGTAGTACAGTACTACCTGTATACTGTAATATTAAAATTGTTTGAATATGTATTGTGTTTGCACTTTTTGTTTCATATTGCAAGTTACTTGAAAAGTTGAACAAGTATTGACATTGAGAGAAATAAGGAATAAATTTTTAACCATAAAACTTTCACCACATTATAATTTAAGAATGTCACTTGTCATGATGACAATGAATACATGTTTAAGCTCCAGTATTATATTGTGCTGTATACAAGTCACTTTAGATAAAATATGAGAGAAGATGCCATGGGTCCCTGAATACTTTACATCAATCAAGTAACTTGGGAGGTCTCCATGATATTAATGAAGTCAGTAAATGAAAGTGTGCATATTTTTCAATCAATCATTAGCTCTTGATTACACAAATTTAAATGTCATATTGCAATTGAAATGAAAGTTCATTCATATTTTTTGTGCTAAAATTCATTATGTATGATAGAGGAATTTGTTCATTAGTTTATTAAATTTTATAAAATACTACTATCTTAATTTGTGTTTTATATCACTTATACTGTAGTTATAATTTAGATAAATCATCTACAACTTAGTTAAGATCTTTGTGGAGGACACTGTAAGGTCCAGTGCTTGGGTCCTTACAAACTAGGAAGCAAATCCCAAACTTTCCTGAGCCAAACATCAAATTACTCTGATTTTGTTGTGTACTGTACTTCATTATTTGTCTAAGTGTGTGTATGTGTCTGGTTTACTCCACCTTTTCATGTTCATTTACCAAAGAAAAGAAAGAGCAAATGAAATTGGGGTGTTTTAATATAGATGGATGTAATCAGGGTAATAAGGAGAGACTAATAAAAATATGATAAGTGAAATGGCTCTGGACGTTCTGAAGGGCAAAGGAGAGGTATGCTGTGGACAAGTGGCGGTGTAAAGGTGGGAGAATCTGAGAGAGTAGGAGTTAAATAATGAGCGTTGTTCAATAAAAAAATGTGTTTTGTGGTAGAAAATAAATATGATAATCTCAGAATATGTATATCAGATTAAAAGAAAGGTGGGTTATAATAAAGTAATTATAAATGCACCAGGAAATGACAAAAGGGAAGGTGAAAGAGTGTGTGGTTCCTGTCTTGAGTGGCATTATCTTACATGGGTTGGTATACCTGTAGTTTTTCACAATGGTCTTAGAATATTTAGTTTGTTGTCAATATACAGACTTAAATCCTTTTCACATCTCACTTGAGTTAATGTTTCGTGGTCAGGTTGGGTCATGTGATACTTCTCCTTATTGATGCACTATCATGAGCTTAGCCCGACAAGATACACTATAATATTTACGGTTTATTCAGTTTGTAAGTCTGTCTCTTAAAATATTATATTATTCAATTCACTTTTATCACTCGAGGTCATTTTCTTTATATTTTAAAGTGAGTCATTTGACATTTCATCTTTAACTACCGGTAGGCTTGTAGTGGACGTCTTCCCTACAACTGCCTACAACTGCCTAGCCGCAGCCACCAGCTGCTACCGTCTTCCCTAGCAACCAAACTAGCGGCCCAGAGGGGGGCGTCACCAGATGCCGCAGTATCTTAGCAACGGAACCAAAGACCGGCGACTTTCTCGGGTTTTCCCAACATGACTCATAGATGACTCACGGCTGCTGGGTATATAAGCTCTGTCTCTCCATTGAGATTCATTCTGGCCTCTCTTCCTGAACAAGCAACACCTCCTCCGCCGCTGCCTGGCGGTCCTCGCTCCCGCCGGCGAGCATGGCGACCCACCAGCTGTCCTTCTCTGAGCGTCCTCACCAACCAGCTCTCTCATTCTGCTCTCGGTTCCTGAACACGCAACACCTCCTCCAGCAAGCTCCTCGCTGTCCAGCTTTCATTCAACCAGGAGGCCAGCAACAGGCAACATCTTCTCTAACGAAGCTCCTGCACATCAACCTCCTTCAACACGCTACTCACCGAACGTCTCTACTGAGCAGCTCCTCACCACACGGCACCTCCAGCACCAGACTGTCTATCATATAACTTATATTATACAAGAAAACCACCTTAGAGTTTCCATCCATCCTGAGTGCTAGACACATTATACTATGAAACCCTACAAATGGTGACCCCCGGAGATTCCTACAAATGGTGACTCCCGGAAATTCGCACTCACACAGGATGGAGGAGAAACTGATCACGCTCCCAGTCTTCAAGCAGCATGGAAGACTGGCTTATCCACACAGAAGCAGCTCTGCTACTCTAAGCAGACACCAGCTCCTCTTCCTGCCCCAAGCACCACATCCTACCGACCCCAGCACACCCGTCCTGCCTCAGAAGGCCGACCCCGGCCCAGCAGTCACCCCTGCCGCCCCTGACGCGGCCTCTGTTCCTGAGTGCGGACCCACACACACACCCTCTTTTCTCCCTCAGGTGCTCCCTGCTAATGTCCTGCACCCTGCTGCTGTCGTGGACCCAGCTGCTGTCACGAGCCCTTATCCGCTTCTGCTGACGCAGCCCCTGCTCCTGACCCAGGCCCACACACCCCAGCAGGCGCATCTGACGACTCAGTACCTGCCGTGAGGGAAGCACAACATTCATCGCCTCCACACACACCCTCTTTTCTCCCTCAGGTACTCCCTGCTAATGTCCTGCACCCTGCTGCTGTCGTGGACCCAGCTGCTGTCACGAGCCCTTATCCGCTTCTGCTGATGCAGCCCCTGCTCCTGACCCAGGCCCACACACCCCAGCAGGCGCATCTGACGACCCTGTACCAGTCGTGAGGGAAGCACAACATTCATCGCCTCCACACACCCTTTTCCTACCTCTCTCTTCCCACAGATAGTGTGTATATTGACAGTTGTATTCAGCGACCGGCTCATTCACGCCATCGCCGTTGTCTCACATGAGGCATGCACCGCCCGTTCTGCCTCACATGTGCTAAGCAACTCTACAAACAACAAGTCTCCTACACCGCCTGGAGGGAAGGGGGAGTATTGTAGTGGACGTCTCCCCTACAATTGCCTACAACTGCGTAGCCGCAGCCACCAGCTGCTACCGTCTTCCCTAGCAACCAAACTAGCGGCCCAGAGGGGGGCGTCACCAGATGCCGCAGTATCTTAGCAACGGAACCAAAGACCGGCGACTTTCTCGGGTTTTCCCAACATGACTCATAGATGACTCACGGCTGCTGGGTATATAAGCTCTGTCTCTCCATTGAGATTCATTCTGGCCCCTCTTCCTGAACAAGCAACACCTCCTCCTCCGCCGCTGCCTGGCGGTCCTCGCTCCCGCCCACAGCATGGCGACCCACCAGCTGTCTCTGGCGTCCTCACCAACCAGCTCTCTCATTCTGCTCGGTTCCTGTGTAATGGTCATGATAAGAGCTAACCTGAAAACCTTAAGGATTCATATTACGCTCAAACGTCCACAAAACCTTCCGAGTCCCCCAGTGGAAACGTCCCCCGTTTTCTCTGTTTCCCCCGCCTTTGTCTATGGGAGCAGACGCTGTATGCTGGGACCTGTTGCCATCCATTCCTTTGTAATCAATTTAATTTTGCTTTCGATAGCTGAGTCAGAGCATTGTTAGTGAAGATAATAGTAGAGAATGAAAATGAGTTCATAGTCTCAATTTCAACGTCAGAGGGTACCGTAAATTAATTCATTGGAATAGGAGTAGCTGGACTCCCTGGTCTGTTTGAGTGAGGGCGCCGCGGGCATTTTAACCGTTAGTAAGTGCCCGTCCCTTCATCCATACAGGTATGCCATTCCACGCTGTGTTGTAATTTGCCCTTCTTTAAGTGATTTGACCCAATTAATAGTTGATTGTGCAAGTGTTACAGTAACGTAGTTGATATGCTCTGAGTAAAGTCATATTTACGTCTTTAACGTCCCCTGAAACGTGTTGTTGTTGTCACCAGTTAGTAAGTGCCCGTCCCTTCATCCATACAGGTCCCTAACGCAGCCTAGGCCGTGTCTGTAGGGTGGATGTTGTATCCACTATGTCTGGGGACATGTCCGAGGTCCAGTAGGATCAGTTACCTTCGTGAGACCCGGCCGTCAGACACTTCAGACCACCTATAGCCCCCATAGCTGGCTCGTCTGGCCCTAACGCTCGGTCCACGAGGTGACCCTGGACCACCAAGCCACACACCACTACCAGCCCCCATCATTGGTGGATGAAGGTCTACCTCAGTAGGGCTATATTTGTGTGGTGGAATTAACCCACTGGGATCTCCAGAGTTCGTCGGATAGTACTCCATGGTGGCTGGACCCCATGGCTGTTGCTTGAGTATCACTCCTGACGACTGAGTGTTGTAGTGGCAGTTGCCTAGTATTTATGGTGCTAAGTGACTATCATAGTTGTGCTATTGAGTATGTCCACCCAGTAGGGTTGGAAGTGTATTGAATATGTCCACCCAGTAATGGTGTGAGTATGTTGAGCCTGAGGGCCTAGTAATAGATTTCGTCTGTTAGTACAAACCAATTTTTTCTTCTAATTTCATATTCATGTTTAAATAAACTTTGTATTTGTATAATTGTGTATATTATTTACCTACAGTATTTACCGTTATTTCTTCCCTATTGCTTGATACTATCATTACACCTACCCACGAGCCTCCTATCGTCACGCTACCAATGGTGATATATAAGAGTAACAGGAATTGTTACTGGCACACAGGCCCTCATGAATGGTGGCAGTAGCAGCCCTCATAAATGGTGGCAGCTCAAGCCCTCATAAATGGTGGCAGCTATGGTGATGTAATGAACATAGTATCGAGTTGGGAGGAATGACTGTGATACTGTAGTTTAACTGAGTTATAACCATTTCTCTGTACGGGTATTTAATAACCATTCCACTGTAACTAATGAGTATTTCAGATTGCTAATAATTTTGTTCCATATTTTTCCGAGGTACAGCTTTTTGTGGTGGTTTGCAGAGAAAGTGAAATAAGTTCAAAGAAATACCTTGGAGTTAGGTTAGAAAAAGTCTTGTTTAAAGTAAAAGGAAACCTGCAACAATAACTTGTAGAGTGTGAATAAGGTTCATTAATAGTGGAAGAATTTTGATATGTAACAATCTGCCCAAATTTTTTTTCTGTTGTTAACTCAGTATTACTTACAGACAGTGAATACATGTTTGGGCCGTGGCACTAGTTGTGAAATGTTTCCATCGTGGGAGTGCCCAGTGTTTTAATTCTGAGTGCTAACAGAAGCATTGCACTATATGCAAAGGTTAAGTGGATGCTAATTCTGCATTTGTAATATTCTTTAGTTATGTGTTAGGTAGGATATATATTCCATTTACTTAATATCTCGGGGCATTTTACAGTTCCTACTATTAATATTCCTATGTATACGCTATAATTTTAAAGTTATATTAACCAGGTGCTAACGGGTCATTATTTTGTGTAACGTATGTTATGTGAACTCTAATGCCAGTATACTTTCAGAATACAGTATTATATATGTGAGGACCTTATGGTGATACGGTATATGGAAAATGTTATACAAGTGTATGGACCCAGAATTGTGAGTACGGAAATTCGTGAAGTGTTCACGCAGTGTTGCACCATACTGAGTCTGTGAATGGCAAAGTGTCTAAGTGAATTTTTGATGCCATAATAGTATCTTTGGGGAGATTAATAATCTGAACAGTAGTTTGAATAGTTGATGCATGGAGTGTTAGTCGTATTGCAGAAAATCAGTACCAGTCCTTGGGTCTTGAGTGAGCACTGTGCGTGTATTGTATTTACAGTGGGGTATACCTGTAGTATTGATTTGTTGTAACACAATGGCAGATGCTAACGCAAATAAGGGGACCATGACGGCCAAAGCCGCTGTTGATTTAGCAACAAAAGTCCAAGCACTTCTGGCTAAACTCGCTAAAGCCATGGGTAAAGGAGGAGAAAACCAGTGGTTAGACTGGATCTTTAAGAAACAGTGGGCTTTGTAAGTGAACCTCCTTGGTTGTTGATGGGTAGTGAAGTGCACAATCTGTTGTAGGTAACTTTTGGTAATTGAAGAAGAAAAAAAAAAATGGAGGATTTTTTTTTGGGGGGGTTAAAAGTATTTTGCAGAGGAAGGGTCAATTTGCAGTAAAGACAGAGATTGGAAGATGTATTGGCAGTTATGCAATCATCTGAAGGGTATCTGTTACTAGTATGAGTAAAGATACCAGTGGTGAATTCTCAAGTTCTGGTTGGTAAGTCCTACGTAGGCTGGGTGTTGTTGGTATATAGGTGTAGAGTTCGTGACTTTCAGGGAGTATTCGGGCATATAAATATGGTGCTATTACTTCTACATGGCAAATGCCATAAGTACAGACAGTTTTGGTTTGGTGGTGTTCTCATGAGGACCGTTTCGTTAGCATTGAATTCTTGGGAATACCCGCTCGTTCGGAGTCCCTTGAAGGGTGCTGCCTCTCGCGAGTGCGACATAACTCTTAAGATTAAGGGCAACAAATCATTCCTTTGACTTGATGGGGTCCGTTCGTCTATGTCCTAGCTTGAGAAATCTATGTTAAATCTCAGTGTGTCCTGTCAGCATTTGACCAATCGCGTAAAAGAAACTTTCATAATCTATGAACATTGAAATTTGAGTTCTGTAAGGAATTTTGAGTGTGCATTTTATCTACCGATGTGAGGGTGTATTTTGTAACATGTAACACCATTTATTATTATTATTATATGATATGAGGTATCTAACTCAAATCATTATTATTCTATGATGATGTACTTGACCCCATTTATTATTATATGATATGATGTATGTAACACCATTTATTATTATATGATATGATGTATGTAACACCATTTATTATTATATGATATGATGTATTTACCGCCATTCAGTATTATTATGACATGATGTACCTAACCCCATGTGCTATTATTTTTGGTGCTATTTTGTAATATGTATCCCAATATATTTTTTATGAAGGTGTGTCACATTCTAATTGTATGTTAACAGATTTCCATTTCTTGTACCTAATCCTGACCACCGGTAGGGAATTATTTTTCTAGTTTTATTGATATAATTTGTGCAATGTTTTGTATGAGGATTTATACTTTATATTAATGATTTAATATGTATGTCACTACTTACGTGTTTTCTGAACGTTACCGCATAATGATGAATCTTGGGGAAGGAGGAAGCTTTGTAATGGTCATGATAAGAGCTAACCTGAAAACCTTAAGGATTCATATTACGCTCAAACGTCCACAAAACCTTCCGAGTCCCCCAGTGGAAACGTCCCCCGTTTTCTCTGTTTCCCCCGCCTTTGTCTATGGGAGCAGACGCTGTATGCTGGGACCTGTTGCCATCCATTCCTTTGTAATCAATTTAATTTTGCTTTCGATAGCTGAGTCAGAGCATTGTTAGTGAAGATAATAGTAGAGAATGAAAAGGAGTTCATAGTCTCAATTTCAACGTCAGAGGGTACCGTAAATTAATTCATTGGAATAGGAGTAGCTGGACTCCCTGGCCTAGTTTGAGTGAGGGCGCCGCGGGCATTTTAACCGTTAGTAAGTGCCCGTCCCTTCATCCATACAGGTATGCCATTCCACGCTGTGTTGTAATTTGCCCTTCTTTAAGTGATTTGACCCAATTAATAGTTGATTGTGCAAGTGTTACAGTAACGTAGTTGATATGCTCTGAGTAAAGTCATATTTACGTCTTTAACGTCCCCTGAAACGTGTTGTTGTTGTCACCAGTTAGTAAGTGCCCGTCCCTTCATCCATACAGGTCCCTAACGCAGCCTAGGCCGTGTCTGTAGGGTGGATGTTGTATCCACTATGTCTGGGGACATGTCCGAGGTCCAGTAGGATCAGTTACCTTCGTGAGACCCGGCCGTCAGACACTTCAGACCACCTATAGCCCCCATAGCTGGCTCGTCTGGCCCTAACGCTCGGTCCACGAGGTGACCCTGGACCACCAAGCCACACACCACTACCAGCCCCCATCATTGGTGGATGAAGGTCTACCTCAGTAGGGCTATATTTGTGTGGTGGAATTAACCCACTGGGATCTCCAGAGTTCGTCGGATAGTACTCCATGGTGGCTGGACCCCATGGCTGTTGCTTGAGTATCACTCCTGACGACTGAGTGTTGTAGTGGCAGTTGCCTAGTATTTATGGTGCTAAGTGACTATCATAGTTGTGCTATTGAGTATGTCCACCCAGTAGGGTTGGAAGTGTATTGAATATGTCCACCCAGTAATGGTGTGAGTATGTTGAGCCTGAGGGCCTAGTAATAGATTTCGTCTGTTAGTACAAACCAATTTTTTCTTCTAATTTCATATTCATGTTTAAATAAACTTTGTATTTGTATAATTGTGTATATTATTTACCTACAGTATTTACCGTTATTTCTTCCCTATTGCTTGATACTATCATTACACCTACCCACGAGCCTCCTATCGTCACGCTACCAATGGTGATATATAAGAGTAACAGGAATTGTTACTGGCACACAGGCCCTCATGAATGGTGGCAGTAGCAGCCCTCATAAATGGTGGCAGCTCAAGCCCTCATACCTGAACACACAACACCTCCTCCAGCAAGCTCCTCGCTGTCCAGCTTTCATTCAACCAGGAGGCCAGCAACAGGCAACATCTTCTCTAACGAAGCTCCTGCACATCTACCTCCTTCAACACGCTACTCACTGAACGTCTCTACTGATCAGCTCCTCACCACACGGCACCTCCAGCACCAGACTGTCTATCATATAACTTATATTATACAAGAAAACCACCTTAGAGTTTCCATCCATCCTGAGTGCTAGACAACATTATACCACGAAACCCTACAGGCTTTTACTGATACTTTGATATACAGTATACCTAAACTTTACTATTAAAACGGATTATTATTTTAGCCAAGTCTTCTAAACAAACTGTTATCATAAATATAGTTTCTTAATATGTACCTCTGTTTAACCTATTTAATTTTAGCTTTATTATACTGCAGCACACATGAGATTTCAAAGGCCTTGCTATGAAAGAGTTTTCGCGTGTTATCCCATAAAAGTGAAATATTTACGTTTTCTTTAGCATATAAGTGTATTCGTTTTCTGTGAGTGACTCATGATTTGGTGGATAACTACTAAATCGTGTCTAATATTGGAACGACATTGCGAGCGATAGGATGACTGATGGAGTTGGAGAGATAAGATGGCTGGGTGGGATTGGGGAGACAAAGTAACTAGGCAGGTTCTTTCTTTGTAGTCACGTTCGTTGTGGTGTCTTATCTTGGACGGCAGCAGTAGTTTGTACAGCATCTTTCCAATGGAGACATCTGATATTCTGTTTTATAAGTTAGATCATGCTCTAAGTGGCTGCCACACTACGGACTACATTTATATGAAAGGGGATTTTTTCTTAAATGCTACAGCAAATCAGGTATGTAAGCAGCTTGAAAGTCAGTCAGATATAACAACTGAAACAGTTCAAGAAGTCACCAGTGTTGCCCAAAATTTCATGTGTGCTGTCTAAGGCCAGCAAATAGGTAAATATGAAGACCTGACAAATTCAGGGTAAACCTGTATGTCAGAGAGAAGGACGTTTGGAGCTTACCACCCAATGAAGACGCATTTGTCCATGTAAAGCGAACAACATTATCTTACAATCATGTATTTGTTGGGTTAAGGCTGATCAACCACAACCTGTCTTTCCAGACCCATTCAATTTTGTTGGGTGTCAGATGATTGAAGTCAAACCACAGTTTCACCAATACCATAAATCCTTGCTACAACTGCGTACTGTAGTTGCAAGGGACGTTGTGGTTGTAAATGTCCGTACCGTCAATATAGGTCGTGTCGCGTGAACTCATGTGTACATGCGGTGGCAAACCAGAGTTATATTCAAATATGTTACTTTCATGGACGATATTGATTTGCGAGTCACTGAGCTGGAAAGAGTATTTCTTGTAAATTGTAGATTATAATGCATATCTGGCACCTGACATATGTATAGTATGTAACACAGGTAATCCCATTAAATAAAAAAAACTACTTATTTCATATCCACGCACTTATCTGCCTTTCCCCCCATGCACACAACCCATTTCATCACGCACACAACCCACCTCCTCCACCCACACAACCCACCACCACCTCGCATGCAACCCACCTCCTTCACGCACTTGTCTGCCTTCCTCCACGCACACAACCCATCTCCTCCCGGCAGATAACCCATCTCCTCCACGCACACAACCCACCTCCCCCACGCACACAACCCACTTCCTTCACGCACACAACCCACTTCCTCCACGCACACAACCCACCACGCACACCCACACAACCCACCTCTTCCACCCACACAACCCACTTCCTCCACCCACACAACCCACCTCCTCCCTGTCTTCATCCCACACTCTGTCCCTGTTACATCCAGAAGTTCCGGGAAAACCTCATTTTCCCGTGTAATCATCGTCTCCTCAGCGGTCCACTCCAAGGCAACAAAAAGACAATGAGCGCCCGACCACTCTCGTTCCCTCACCACACCTGACTCTTGAGAAAACTCCTAGCGTGGAAATACACCTGCTATAAGTGATCCAATACTTCTATAAGGGATCCAACACCTACTTATAAGGGATCCAACACCTGCTATAAGGGATCCAGCACATCTATAAGAGATCCAACATCTCTATAAGGGATCCAACACCCCTATAAGGGATCCAACATCTCTATAAAGGATCCAACACCTCTATAAGGGATTCAGCACCTCTATAAGGGATCCAGCACCTCTATGTACGAGATGTCCTAGTGGAGAAGCTGGATCCTGAGTGTTGGGGGAGGAGAATGGAGGACGGAGGAGGAAGGTTGGAGGTCGGAGGAAGGAGGAAGAAGGTTGAAGGTTGGAGGAGTGTTGGAGTGGGAAGAGAGTTAGAGGTGGGGGAGGCCGTGTTACGATTGTATGGAAATTAAAAAACTGATTATTTCTGCTAAAAAATCTACATATCTTTTTCAGGTTATAACGTAATGCTACCTAACGATGTTCCCAACTCAACACCACTATCATTTCACACTCGCCTCCCTCTCGTTCTCCTCCTCGTCCCCGAAAACAATAAAATACTGGAGGGAGAAAGACATCCTTGATAAAACATCCTCTGCTTTGTGAATACATTTGCGGGTTGTAATTCTCTCTGTTGCGGAAAAGACCAGCGAGGTAAGAACCAGCCGTGTTGAAAGGCAAGGTGGTCGGGGGTGGCTCCCGCCCTCTCCCCGCCAGCTCACGGGTGAGGCTTCGCTGCCCTAATACTTGTGGGAACCACCGCCTGCTCTCCGTACACCACCGTTTAAAATGCCGGCCCTCAACCCTGCCTCTGTTTGCTTTGTTATCGTCGGGGATAGAAAATTTATCGTTGGTCTACGACGCTGGTGGTGTAAAGTTTGTTGCCGCTGATGGATGGTTGAAGTTCCGTAACGCTGGATCGATTCAATATTGACTGTTTTGTTTGAGATCGATTTTTCTCTGAGTACCAAGCCTCGCTGTCTGAGTAACTTGAACGATATTTCTTCCTCCAATACTGAACTTGACAGTTCGCGAACAAACTCGTCACTAAAGTTTCAGTTCCCACAACTAAGCTTTTTGATTTATTTTTGCCAAAACTACTAAATAAGACAGGCGAGTACAGTAAGTCTCCCCCCCTCCTCCCCAGCTAGAATACCACCGTGGTTCTCCTTCAATAGAAAGACGGAATGAGATTTTTTGATGTCAGGATATTATATACAGCAGTTTCCTCCCTCCCGACACTCGACAAAGACCCCGCGGGGAGAAGGCTGGCCGCTGTCACACACACACACTCATGGCGTCTTGATAATGTGGTGGCGCTGTTCTCTACTTTGTTGTGTCTGAGCCGCTTGGAGGGGAGATAGGGGGCGGGGAGAGGTAGGGGTGTGTGGGGAGGTAGGGGTGGGGAGATGTGAGGGTGGGGGAGGTAGGGGATGTGGGGGGAGGTAGGGATGTGGGGAGGGTGGATGTGGGGGGGGAGTAGGGATGTGGGGAAGGTGGGGATGTGGGGAGGTGGGGATGTGGGGAGGGTAGGGGTGTGGGGGAGTGAGGGTGTGGGGGAGGTGGGGTGTGGGGAGGTGGGGTGTGGAGGGAGGTAAGGGTGTGGGTGGGGGAGTGTGTGGGGGAGGTAGGGATGTGGGGGGAGGTGGGGTGTTGGGGGAGGTAAGGGTGTGGGGGGGGGGTGTGGGGGTAAGGGTGTGGGGGGGGGAGGGTGGGGTGTGGGGGTGGGAAGTGGGATGTGGGGGTGTGGGGGAGATAGGGATGTGGGGAGGCAAGTTGTTGGGGGGGAGGTAAGGGTGGGGGAGGGAGGTGGGGGAGAGTGGGGATGTGGGGGGAGGTGGGGTGTTGGGGGAGGTAGGGTGTGGGGGGGAAGGGTGTGGGGGGGTGGGGGGTGTGGGGGAGGTGGGGATGTGGGGGAGGTAGGGGTGTGGGGGAGGGGGGGTGTGGGGGGGTAGGGGTGTGGGGGAGTGGGTGGGGGGAGGTAGGGGCTGTGGGGGAGGTGGGTGTTGGGGAGGAGAGGTGTGAGGGAGGTAGGGTGTGGGAGGTGGGGATGTGGGGGGGAGTAGGGGTGTGGGGGGAGGGGTGTGGAGGGAGTGGGGTGTGGGGGGAGGTAAGGGTGTGGGGAGAGGTAAGGGTGTGGGGGGGAGGTAGGGGTGTGGGGAGGGGGCGTTAGGAGTGTACACTCATCACTCCCTCACGTGTACAATTTCTAAACAGAATAACAAGTCTAAGAAGCTCGTGAGATGAGAGGAGGAGGAAGAAGAAGAAAGAGAAAGAAGAAGGGGAAAAAAGAAATAAGGAAGAAGGAATAAGGAAGAAGAAAGAGAAAGAAGAAGGGGAAGAAAAGAAATAAGGAAGAAGGAATAAGGAAGAAGAAAGAAGGAATAAGGAAGAAGAAAGAAGGAATAAGGAGGAAGATGGAAGGAATAAGGAAGAAGAAAGAAGGAATAAGGAAAAAGAAAGAAGGAACAAGGAAGAAAAAAGTAGGAATAAGGAAGAAGATAGTCACCCCCCACCCTTCATGTTGACACTAACGAGATCTAACTCAGCTCACGTCTCTTTAAAACTGCTTCCTCCCATCAACGACGTTATTAACACGTAACATCAATATGCATGGTCGTCATTAATATGTATAGAGGCATTATCAGAGGCTTAGAGGGTGAGGTCAAACAGACAGACACACAGACAGATACAGACAGACAGACACAGAAACGCAGGCTCTAGTACAGTGTGACGGGATATAATTATAGGAGTACAGTGCTAGATTGAGTTGTATTGCCTTAGATAGGGAAGGGAGGCGACTTCTCTGATTTGCAGGGATGGCGAGGAGTGGGTGGAATGACGTGAGGTGGGTGGGAGTGACGTGGGGTGGGTGGGAGTGACGTGGGGTGGGTAAGAGTGACGTGGGGTGGGTAGGAGTGACGTGGGGTGGGTGGGGGTGACGTGGGGTGGTGACAGGCTCGACAATATCAGGGCTTCATCTCCTACTGCAACTGTCGTGGTATTCAGAGGGTGGTAATGGTGGTGGTAGAATGGATGTTGGTAATGATGGTAGTAGCATAGGGAATAGTGGTAGTAGAATGGATAGTGGTGGTCTTAATAATAATGTTAGAGCGGGATCATTGAAGAAACAATTCCTCTATAAAAAAAATATTCGTGATCAGCCAAACTTCAAAGGAAATTAATTCAAGCGTATTTGATTCACCCTGATTCACACTCACTTACTTTGACTCACTCTCGCTTACGCTGACTCACTCTCGCTTACTCTGACTCACTCTGATCTCACTCGCTGATTAAACCTCAGAACACCATTAAGTTTTGTGTCTGTGAACTCGACTGACAGACATAAAAGATGGAGATATTTGACGTATTCTCTCTCACCGTGAAATTACTCCCAGACGCGCTAAAATATGCCTTTGTTTGCTTTTGCGAATTTGTTGTTTGTTCATATTTTTTATGTGTGAATTTTGTTATTTGGGGAATATATTTTTTTTATTTGAAAATTATTAATGACGATATTTTTTCGTGGATTTTTTTTTATTTATATTTTTGGTCAACTATTTTTACTTTGTTTTATTTATTTTCGGTGAATTGTGTTTTTTTAGTATTCGTTGTGTGTTGTTTTAAATCCCTTGTTCTTTTTTTCGTAGCCATGTTTTGTTTTGTGAATCTTGAATCCTTTTTTTTTTGTGAATCGTTTGTTTTTCCGAATCTGTTATTTGGGGATCAGTTACTTTCGGTTTTTGTATTTGTGTGTTTGTAAATCCGTTCTTTAGTCATTTTTTTTTCAGGGAATGGTAGGGGAGGGAGGGATCGAGAGAAGGAGGGTAAGGGAAGAGGAGGGAGAGTGAGAGGAAAGAAGAGAGGAACGAGGAAGGAGGGGAGAGGAAGGGTAAGCCGAAGGGAGGAGGAGAAGGGAGAGCGAGGAGGGGAGAAATAGGAGAGGAGAGGTAGGAGGAGGGGAGGGGGAACAAAAGGGTGCACATCGGCCGCTAATCTACATGTCAAAAGGCTGCGTCTCTTTGTCAGGTTTGTCAACACGACGATTTTAGGGTCACCAGCTTTATTCACTCTCATGTTTTCCTCTTTATCAACATTACTCAGCTGTGTGCTTTTCGCTGTTACTCTTCATCACCAAGTGTGTGTGTGTGTGTGTGTCAATGTGTGGGAGGGGGGTGGGGGGACTCCGAAGGTTAATTTGTGTGTTCGTCTCTCAAGCGAATGGCCACAGGTTCGATTCCCAACTAGAGTGAAGGTTAGTGTCCTCACCTTGTCCACTCAGAGATAAACAAGTACATTTGTGAGTGTGCTGGAGATGGTGGAAGAGCCCTGGGGTGAACCAACATCCTGCCAGGGTGGGAGGAGGAGGAGTAGTAACCCACTCCTGCTGATTGTTAAGAACAAGGAAATGAACACTTGTCCAGCCGCCTCCACAATGTTTTTATATCCACCAACCTGCTGACCTCTGTACCTCAAAACACACACAGGTCTTACTCCCTATGGCCTCCCTCATCCTCTAAACCTTAGTCGCTTCTGGGTTCTAGATTTACTTTCAAACCAATACTCTTGACATTTTTGTTTTCCTTTCCACACCTTCTCTCGCATCACAACACTACCCGGAGATATATTCTATTTGTTATTTAAAACATACTTGGAGTTTACAGGGAAATATTTGCCTTAATATGTGATTTTTCTAAGGGTGAGACGACCTAAACAAGCTCGGTATATGTTGGTTAAATTTGGATTCATTTTAGAGGGAATATGAGAGCAAAGCTTTTTGCTGCAGGGAATAAAACCAAACGGACTAAAAAACGGATAAAGTAAATAAAATAAAAGTAAAGGGAATAAAATTAAAATGCCTTCATGAGTATAATATCACTCAGCGAGAGTTTGGGATGGCTAACTGCTCGTTTTCTGTGGATTCACCGATTAAAACCGTGTCCCCGAGTAATATAGTCACCCCACCTAACTTCTTTTTTTCACTCGTCTCTTTTTATTAAATTCTTTTTAGTTTATGTTTTATTTATTTATTTAGCTTTCAAAATATACTTCGTTTTTCTAGTCTACTTATTACGGTGTATATTTTTTGCTTGGTTAATTCCCACTATCATTCATTCACTATCCTCTTGTACATATAATCGTATTTATTTACTTTACATTCTTAATTTTTCACACTTATCTATCTCTCACTATATTACGGTGTTCTGTAGTACTTTTGAGAGCCACCAGTAAGGCAATGATTTAATACATATTGATGAGAAACCCTCTAAGCTATTCACCTATTCACTCTACTGTGGCTAACATCCTCCCCGTCTGAGAGATATTCCATATGGTTTAGTTCTACCTTCGACAAAACCGTTTTCTATGTAATAAAATAGTATACCGTATTATGGACTTCATGACCGCTAAGTGTACTTCCTCCTCTGCTTGTGTTTCCCGTTACTCTTAAATCCACCAATATCTCTAATACCCTGCCCCCCCAACCCTCCTCCTCCTCCCATCCCCTGTCACACCACTCTCCTCTCTCCCCTGCCACACTACCACCCTCTTCACGTCCCTGCCACACCAATCCTCCTCCTCCTCCTTCTCCCACCATCCCCTGCCACACCACTTATCCTACCATCCCTTGCCACACCACCCTCCTCACATCCCTGCCACACCACCCTCCTCACGTCCCTGCCACACCACCCTCCTCTCGTCCACTGCCGGTACAATATGCACGAGATTTGTGTAGCAACCTTTCATCGCCTCCTGTAAGGTTCCTCCCCACCACACACACACTGCAGTACATCAACACAAACTTCTCGTTACTTTAGCGTCGCGGACTGTATGTATTTTGTACTTGCTTTATATGAAACGTTCAACTATTTATCTGTGGAAGCTGGCAAGGAATTAATACTAATTCATGTCACACTTGCCAGATGCTTCTGGTGTCATTGTACAGGGGTACCTAGTGACAGCACTAGGATCCCGCTTCCTCTATCAAGGAATAAACAATTGAAATTGAATTGAATTACATGCAATCTATCTAGCCGTAGCGAGCTTGTCTCTAACGCCGCATCCTGGGTTCAGTCCGCGGGTCGGAGGTGAGATGGGTGTTATCCAGTGTCACCTTATCAAACGTGACAGGTTTTATCCGGGTGCTACAGTGTCCTCCTGTACTAACACTGACTAATAAAGGACACTCTCACTAGGAACTATATACTACTGGATCACTTATAGGAAATCTTAGTTAATTAGTGAGACTTGATGCCATAATGATCCTTGTGCACAAAGACAAACAAACACACACACACACACATAAGGGGACGACACATGAGCCTGGGGTCGTTCACCTCTACATCCTAATTTCCCGCATTCGAACTCTAAATCTTAAATTTGCATTAATGTTGGACGTCGCGTCGACCTAGTTCAGGCTGGTGTGATTTGTGTTGTCTCGCGAGTTAGGAGATGTCTGATGCTATAGAGGTAAGACTAATGGCTAATCTTGTTGTACATAATGGCATTTTATTTTGCTAAATGTTCTTCTCTTACTCTATTTTTTGGTCTGCCTGTCTGTCTCGCATACCCACACAATCACTCTCTCGTTCGTTAACTATTTCATGGCACCATATACTAAAATCTATCTCAATTTCTTTATTCCGTTCTTTATTTTCTCCCCCCTTCTCTCTCTCTAGGTTTCTCTCTCATACACTCAAATTCTCAGTCTCCTTTCGTTCTCTAACTGTTATGGTCGTGTCATTTTCAGTTAACAAGTGCCGGATATGAATAATTCTTCCCTGCCCTCACTTGTGTCTGAAGACGAATGACGTTTTCACAATAATCATGAATTATTTCCGAGCCTGTCGTGTCGGACATCCACCACACTTCAGGGGAAAAAAAAACCCCTGTTTCTTCGTTCTTTTGGGGAGCTGGAAGTGGGGAAGTGGGGAGACGAGGAAGAGAGGAGTGGGGAGAAGAGGAAGAGAGGAGTGGGGAGGTGAGGAGAAGAGGGAAGGAGAAGTGGGGAAGTGGAGAGAAGTAGGGAAAAGAGGGAAGAAGAAGTGAGGAGGTGGGGAGAAGAAGGAAAGAGAAGTGGGGAGAAGAGAGAGAGAAGAGAAGTGGGGAGGTAGGGAGAAGAGGGAAGGAGTACTGGGGAGGTGGGGAGAAGAGGAAGGAAGGGAGGGAGGGAAGGAACTGGTAATAGAATTCTGATTCTCAAAGAGCTCACAACGTAACCATAAAAATAAATAAATATATAAAAACAAATCCGGATTCACAAAAAACTCCCATAAAACAGTTCCGGATTTTGAAGAGTTCTTGAACTCACATATGTAAATAAAAGCAAATTTCTTCCGGGTTCAGAACGACTCGTACATTAATATTTTTGAAAGCATTATCAAAAGACTCGCAGTTGTTGTGACGTGTTGCACTTTTTTTTTTTTTTGCTGCTGCCGTGTTGTTGTTGCTGCTGCTGCCGTGTTGTTGTTGTTGCTGCTGCCGTGTTGTTGTTGTTGCTGCTGCCGTGTTGTTGTTTGTTGTTGCTGCTGCCGTGTTGTTGTTGTTGTTGCTGCTGCCGTGTTGTTGTTGTTGCTGCTGCCGTGTTGTTGTTGTTGTTGCTGCTGCCGTGTTGTTGTTGTTGCTGCTGCCGTGTTGTTGTTGTTGCTGCTTCCGTGTTGTTGTTATTGCTGTTGCTGCCGTGTTGTTGTTGCTACTGCCATGTTGTTGTTACTGCTGCTGCCGTGTTGTTGCAGCTGTGTTGTTGTTGTTATTGCTGCTGCTGGTGTCGTGTGTGTTCTTGTTATTGTTATAATTACTGAGCTGTTGTTGCTATTCCTTCTACCTTACTGTTGGTGTGTTGTGGTAGCCGTTAACGATGGTATTATTACAACTACACAACATAACCTTCCCTTACGCGCTTGTTATTTGACTTACTGGAATTGTTGTCGTTGTTAAGAGGGACTGCCCTACCCTGTGTGTGTGTGTGTGTGTGTGTGTTGGGGACCGCGTGAGCGAGAGTTGAGCCCTTGATCCTCGCTCATCCCTGTTTAATATTCCTGTCCATTTTTGCGCCGCCGGGACAATGGTGGATGCATATGGATGTGGGGAGACCCGGATAGTCCCTTCCCTTCACCCTACCTCCACCTCCCTCCCTCTCCCCTGTCCCTCTTCATCCCACCTCCCTCCCTCCCCCTTGTTCACATGACGGTATACACAGGGGAGTTCAGTTTACCTTTTACTGCTTGTTACTACCTCAGGTGACTGGAGGATAATATATACTGTATAAGGGAGACTCCATACAGGTCTTCCGTTCTTCACCTTCACCCTCTTCACTCCTGTCTGTCTGTCTGTCTGATGGTATAAAACAGAGACTCTCTCTCTCTCTCTCTCTCTCTCTCTCTCTCTCTCTCTCTCTGCTTGTTGCTACCTCGTCTGCTTGGTGTTGAGGACGTGTGTAGGGAGTTGTACGACCCCTTTAATAATCACTGACTGGTATAAATAATCAGTGGGTGATTGTCGTAGTTACATCAGCAGGTTTCTAAGATACCCCCTTCCTCAAAAAATGTGTGTGTGTGTGTGTGTGTGTGTGTGTGTATACACCTCTGATCTAAGAAACAAAAATCAAACTCAGAGTCTAAATACGTATAAATCCGGAACATATATATATATATATATATATATATATATATATATATATATATATATATATATATATATATATATTGTTGTTGATATATATATATAAGACAACTACGGAAGTCCAGGTGACGCCAGACTCACCTGATTTGGAGAGACCGTGGTTGGATGCGTATATTCTCTCCAGACTGAAGAGAAGTGAACAATTGTCTGTCTGTGTGTCTTGTTATTGAACGAGAAAAAAAAAATGAAAACAAGGAGGGAAGACTGAGAGACCGGAAGGAGGAGGAAGAGGGATGGAGGAGGAAGAGGGGATGAGGAGGAAGAGGGGATGGAGGAGGAAGAAGGGGGAAGGGAGGAGGAAGAGAGCGGAAGGAGGAGGAAGAGGGAAGGAGGAGGAAGTGAGGGGAAGGGAGGAGGAAGTGAGGGGAAGGGAGGAGGAATGAGGGGAAGGAGGAGGAAGAGAGGGAAGAAGAGAGGGGATGGTAGGAGTGAGGAAACCTTTTAAAGTGGATTATTCTAACGTATTATTTACATATGCTATTGAAAATTCATTGCCGTCCTGGGTGTCGAGTGCCTAAGGAGTGGTGGTGTGTGTGTGTGGTGGTGGTGTGTGGTGGTGTGTGGTGTGTGTGTGGTGGGTGGTGTGGTGGTGTGTGTGGTGGTGGTGTGTGTGGTGGTGTGTGGTGGTGGTGTGTGTGTGTGGTGGTGGTGTGTGGCGGTGGTGTGTGGTGGTGTGTGTATATGTATGGTGGTGTGTGTGTGTGTATATATATGTATGGTGGTGTGTGTGTGTATATCTTCATATGTATGGTGGTGTGTGTGTGTGTGTGTATATGTATGGTGGTGTGTGTGTGTGTATATGTATGGTGTGTGTGTGTGTGTGTATATGTATGGTGGTGTGTGTGTGTGTATATGTATGGTGGTGTGTGTGTGTGTGTGTATATGTATGGTGGTGTGTGTGTGTATATGTATGGTGGTGTGTGTGTGTGTATGTGTATGGTGGTGTGTGTGTGTATATGTATGGTGGTGTGTGTGTGTATATGTATGGTGGTGTGTGTGTATATGTGTGTATATGTGTTTATATGTGTGTGTGTGTGTGTGTGTGTGTGTATATGTATTTATGTGGTGTGTGTGTGTATATGTATGGTGGTGTGTGTGTGTATATGTATGGTGGTGTGTGTGTGTGTGTGTGTATGTATGGTGGTGTGTGTGTATATGTATGTGGTGTGTGTGTGTGTATATGTATGGTGGTGTGTGTGTGTATATGTATGGTGGTGTGTGTGTGTGTGTGTGTATATGTATGGTGGTGTGTATGTAATGTAGTACGGTATTGCAGATGGCATACAAGTTTTTTAGGTTATGTCTGTCTGTCTGTCACTATTATGTCTTTCCTACTGTCTATGTCTATTTCCGCTGCATATCTTTTGTAACCTCTCTCTCTCTCTCTCTCCATCAGACGATAGTAACCCACAAGTGCTCAATTTTCTCGATCAAAAATTTCCCCACAAAGCGAAAGTCATCTGTTTTAAGCGGTTAATATGCATAAAAGGCTTTGCGGAACTACCATGGGGTAGAGAGGGGGAGAGGGGGGAGGCAGGAGGAGGGGAAGAGGATAGGGTTGATGGGCAGGAGGGAGGAGGGACAGGAGGAGGAGGGAGAAGGAGGAGGGGAAGATAGGGAGAGATAGATGAGGGGGAAAGAGTAGGGAGAGGTAAGGGAAAGGGGGAAAGGCAGAAAAAAGGGAGATGGAGGGGGGAGGAGGGGAAGCACTCTGCCTAATGTGTCGCTTTGGGAGAAGTAGATGAATTGGCTCCTCACAAATAATGGGCTCTGAATCACCTGTGTGTCTCGTGATACTGACAAGTGTTCTCTTTGTTGGGGGTTGGGGAGATTGGAGTGGGGGGGTGAGGTGACATGGGGTGACGGTGGATGGGGATTGTGGGGGATGGGTGAGTGAGGGAGGATGGTGAGGAGGAGGATGGGTGAGTGGGTGGGGGATGGGGAGTGGGTGGGGTGGATGGTGACTGGGTGGGGGGGAGGGGTGAGTGGGTGGGAGGATGGGTGAGGGTGGGAGGATGGATGAGGGTGGGGGATGGGTGAGTGGGTGGGAGGATGGTGAGTAAGGAGTGGGTGGTGAGTGGGTGGGAGGATGGGGTGAGTGGGTGGGGGATGGGTGAGGTGGGGATGGGTGAGGGTGGGGATGGTGGATGGTTGGGGAGGTGAGGGTGGGAGGATGGGGTGAGGGTTGGGGGATGGGTGAGTGGTGGAAGGATGGGAAGGAGGGGTGAGGGATGGGTGAGTGGGGTGGAGGATGGGTGAGTGGGTGGAGGGATGAAGGGTAGGCGAATTGAGGGATTGAAAGTTTCAAGGAAGTGTTTTTAGGCTGTCAAGGAGGGAAGAGAGAGGGAGGGAGGAGGAGGGAGGGAGGAGGGAGGGAGGGGAGGGAGGGAGGAGGAGGGAAGAGAGAGGAGGGAGGGGAGGGAGGGAGGAGGAGGGAGGGAGTGGAGGGAGGGAGGAGGAGGGAGGAGGCGAGGGAGGGAGGAGGGTGAAGCACGTCTCAGCTGAAGTCATGAACAGCTAACTGAGTATCAACAGATAAAAACAAGAATTATAATCAGATAAACAAGCAAGAGAAAAAACACCAGAGAACATTGATTGGACAGAGAGGTGTGTGTGTGTGTGTGTGTGTGTTGGGTGTATAGTTAAGCTTACAGTGCGGTATAAACAGAGGCTCTACCTTTGGCGTATTAAATAGTTATACGTAGGTGAAATTAACACGCATGTTCCAACCAATTAACAGCTAGTATGATTCTCACTCCAACCAATTAAATTACTGACTTCACCTGACCAATCAACAGACACCCCTGATTCTCACTCCGACCAATCAACAGATACCCTGATTCTCACTCCGACCAATCAACAGATACCCTGGTTCTCACTCCGACCAATCAACAGGTACCTGCACGCCCTCTCCTACCAATCATCAGCATTTAGTCACCAGCACCAACCACCGCTGCTCCTTCACCAGGCTGTCGGTACGAGGAGCTTTTAAAAGATCAATCCTGGCGCTATTTCAATGGCCTCTTTAGCTCACTATCCGGTGCCATTAAGCTACAACAGTGTCTACGGCGCCTTAACCGTCATATCCAATTAAATAGCTTCTTCTGAGTCTCTGTTACTGTTGCGGTGCTTTGTGTTCGTGGGTGCTTGTGTTCGCGGGTGTTTAGCCTGCGGGGTGCTTGTGTTCGCGGGGGCCCCAGATTCGCAGAGAGGGCCTGTGTCTGGGGCCTGTGTTCTGGGGGGCCCAGGGTTCGTGGGGGCTCTGCGTCTGGGGCCTGTGTTCAGGCGGGGGCCCAGGTTTGCGGGGGGCCTGTGTCTGCGGGGGGGCCTGTGTTCGCGGGGGGCCTGGTGTGTTCGTGGGGGGGGCCTGTGGGCTCATGGGGGCCTGTGTTCGCGGGGGCCTGTGTTCGTGGGGGGCCTGTGTCTGCGGGGGGCCCAAGCTTGCGGGGGGCCTGTGTTTTGGGGGGGTGTCTGCGGGGGGGCCTGTTCGGTGGGGGGCCTGTGCCTGGGGCCCGTACCTGTGGGGGGGGCCTGTGTTCGCGGGGCCCAGCCTGCGGGGGGCCTGTGTTCGCGAGGTAACTGTGTTCATTTCGCCGTGTTACTGTCGATTGTCACTTCCTGCTCGTTCGTACAGTATATGAACTTTACTCTTTGACTCATATTTTCTCCCGTCAAAAATTCTTAGTAACTCATAGATTAATTATTAATTACCATAAAATATTCTTTACTGCACTGGAGTATAAGCGACCAATCTATAAGCCTTGAAGCATCTGTCATTCATTTTCGTCACTTTCTCTTTTCTACTCGACTCTCTCTCTCTCTCTCTCTCTCTGCCCCCTGGAGGAGTACTGAATCATCGATACATTCCACCCACATTTAGCGATTCACCCAGACGTCCTGAATCGTTAATGGGTCCTCGGGGAGTTCTGCCTCATTAGTGGCTGTCTGCTCAAGTTTGAGATCACTGATGGGCTCTTGAGGGAACCCACAAACATTTATTTCTTTTGTATAAATTCGAAAACATTAATACTTGTGGGGCAATTTACGTGTCGTGGAGATGACTTGTGAAATAAGTGATAGATTCTTGGTAGAAGTTCACATTCACTGAGATGGCGTAAGATGCTGACAGCCTTTACAGTGACTGGCTGGTGCAGGTCTGGAATATTAAGCAGTGTGGAGACACTACTGAAGAACATGCAATACTTTGATCATCACTGGAATTTCATTTAGATAACAAGACAGATTTATGTTGTCTCATAACCAATTTAATATTACTGTAATTCTTCCCAGCCCTTATGCCCTGAGAGCTAGGATGTGTACCTTCATCACCGCCTCAAGCCCTGAAGTCTTCCCTGACATCGGACTTAACCTCCTCCCCCCCCCCGCGTGAGACGTCTCAGAAGGGGCCAGGGGGCTCCAGTGATCCCCAAGTCGGCCTCCTAAAACAGGATGTATTGCCCACTAAAACAGTTTTACCTCTCCTCAGATAGCCAGGTAACAGGCGCGGCGCTGGCTGAGTGCGGCCTGGCACACCACGCCCTTCCCACGCCTATCCGCGCCCCCCTCAGGCTAAAACACATGTCAGCCACATCCAGTCTGATGTAACAGCGCCCGGTATAAACAGAATATGATAGTCATTGTATTGTGTGTGAGAGAGAGAGGGAGAAAAAGTGTGTGTGTGTGTGTGTGTGTGTGTGTGTGTTTATCACAATCTTTCAGTCATCATCCGCCGTACTTCACACTCTACCTTCTCCTCTCACTCTCTCTCCCCTCTTTCAAAATAACTTCCCTCCCCTCACGTGTCTCTCCCAACCTGACCCTCTCCTCAGACACCCTCCCTCACCTTGACCTCTAACTCACTCTTACACCCCACCTCCCCTACTATCATCCTACACACAACCTCAAACCTATCCCCTTCCTCCACTCACGTTCCCTCCCCACCACTCCCTAAATGACCATCCCCTCTCCGAGCCCAACCTCACTCCCCAACCAATAATAACTCCCCCAGCCTACGCCCACTCTCCCCAGCCCCAACCCACACCCACTTCCCCAGCCCATACCAACTTCCCCAGCCCATACCCACTTCCCCAGCCCATACCCACTTCCCTAGCCCATACCCACACCCCCAGCTCACAAACACTCCACCAGCCCACAAGCACTTCCCCATCCCAAACCCATACCCATTCCTCAGCCCACGCCCACTTCCCCAACCCACGCCCACTCACCCATACTCACTAGGGAGGTCACCAGGTTGGGATAAATGGTGAATAAAGATTTTTTTTTTTTAGTTTGGGCCATTATGGACTACCCCTTGTTCGTCCCCAGGGCCGAGTGAACGACGTCATCCTTAGAGGGAGAGGAGGGGAGGGGAGGGGAGAGGAGGGGAGGGAAGAGGGAAAGCAGGGGAGAGGAGAGGGAGAGGGTAAAGATGAAAGGGCCCAATGAAGGGAAGTGAAGGACCTCTACATCAGGAACACAGACCTTATACGATACAGTGATTCTAGTGCCTGTTTATATTACTATAAACGACATACCTTTGTACTCCTCCTTGTGTAAAGTTTCTTCCTGTCAACCTTACCGACCTATCTTACCTACATACAGTACATATCTTAATTATCTTACCTCCTCTTTTACTTACCTCACTATTTCCTTCATCATCTCTTTACTTTGCAGTTCCCTATCTTACCTCCCCTAACTTACCTCATCTTCCAAGCCTACCTCACCCCCCCCACTCCATCTAGGTCAACTCCCCCATCCACCCCACCTCCTCCCATCTATCTAACCTTTCCCCCACCTATCTCACCTCCCCCACCTCCCCAACCTACCTCAACTCAAATCCCCACCCACTTAACCTCCCCCATCCTCTCCTCCCCACCTGCTTCACCATACTACTCCACCTACCCCATCCCCCACCTATCAAATCCCCCTACTCTACCTCACCCCCTACTTCACCTCATCTCCCCCACCCACCTAACCTCCCCCACCTAACCACTGAGGCACCGTCGGGTAACAAGGCCACTAACCTCCCCTGAATTACTCACTAGATCACCTAAACTTCCAACCAGGGGACCTGAAACTCACCTTTATGGCGCCCACACCAGGTTAACCAGCATCACAAGCAGGCTGAGGGGGAGGGGTGAGAGGAGGGTAAGAGGGGTGGGTCAAGGAGGAGGGGTGTGCAAGGAGGTGGGGGGTGTGGAAGGAGGGAGGGGTGAGGCAAGGGGGGTGGGGTGTGGCATGGAAGAGGGGGGAGGAGGTGCAAGTGTGGTAATGAGGAGGGGGTGGCAAAGAGGGTGTGGGTAAAGAGGTGCAGGTGGTGGTAATGAGGGGATGTGGGCAAAGAGGTGGGTGGGCAAGGAGGGAAGAGGAGAGGAGGGGGGTGTGGCATGGAAGGGAGAGGGGGCTGAGACAGAAAGACGTCAGGGAGGTGAATAGGGGAAGGTGGTAGGTAAGGACGAGGGTGAGGGAAGGAGAGGAGGCGAGAAGCAGAGGAGGTGAGGAGGGAGGCGAGGAACAGAGGAGGCGAGGAGGAGAGTGAGGCGAGGAGCAGAGTGAGGCGAGGAGGAGAGGAGGCGAGGAGGAGAGTGGAGGCGAGGAGCAGAGGAGGCGAGGAGGAGAGTGAGGCGAGGAGGAGAGGAGGCGAGGAGCAGAATGAGGCGAGGAGATTGAGGTAAGGAGGGCGAGGTAAGGAGGGCGAGGTAAGAGGGCGAGGTAAGAGGAGGGTGAGGTAAGGGAGGGCGAGGCAAGGAGGGAGAGGAGATAAGGAGGGGAGGTAAGGAGGGCGAGGTGGAGGCGGAAGGAGGGCGAGGCAAGGAGGAGGAAGTGAGGCAAGGAGGAGGACGAGGTAAGGAGAGGAGATAAGGAGGGCGAGGTAAGGAGGGCGAGGTGAGGAGGGCGAGGTAAGGAAGGCGAGTAAGGAGGCGAAGTAAGGAGGGCGAGGCAAGGAGGAGGACGAGAGGAAGAGGGCGAGGCAAGGAGGGCGAGGCGAGGGTAAGGCGAGGCAAGGAGGGCGAGGCGAGGAGAAGAATAAGTGAGACAGGGCCGATACGAATAGAAAAAAATAACGGATCATTGTATTAGCCCGAGATATTTATTAACTTAATCAACATAAACAAACCTAACTCAGCTCAACCCAATTTAACCTAACCTAACCAAAATAAACTAATCTAACCCAAACTAATCTAACCTAAGAAATCCTAATCTAACCTAATTTAACCTAACCCAACCCAAATTAACCTAACTTAACTAGAGTAAACTAACCTAACTTAACCCAACCTAACCTAACCCAAAGTAAACTAACCTAACCTAACTTTAATCCCCTCGACGACAAGGTTCCAATATCGTCAAGTAAATCACTAAGATGTTGTATGTAGGGGAGGGGAGGAGAGAGGAGGGTCAGTCAGCGATTCAGAATCTCCCCTCCAATCACCTTCTAACCCTCCCCCCTCCGACCCTCCCTCCCCTCCTTACCCCCTACCCCCCCTCCCTCATTCCCTCCCTCCCTTGGTGAACTAATGGACTCGGGCCCCAGGCTGCAAGACGCTGCTCCAACTCCCTCTAGATGGGAGATGAGGGGCGATGAGGTGAGGGATAGAGGGGAGAGAAAGTGTGGGAGAGGTATGGAGGGGGAGAGGAGGTGTAGGTGAGGGATAGAGAAGGAGATGAGGCGATGGAGAGGTGGTAAAGGGTGAGGGGCAGGGGGAGAAAGGGGGAGAATAGGGACAAGGGTGAAGGGTAAAAGGGATAGAGGTGAAGTGCGAAAAGGAGGGAAGACAAAACAGGAGTAGCGAGAGAAGGAATAGGAGATAAGAAAGAGGGAGGGAAGGAGGATTGAAAGTGAAATGAGAGGAATGGAAGGATGAAGGGAGAGGAGAGAAAGGGAGAGAGAGAGAGAGAGAGAGAGAGAGAGAGAGAGAGAGAGGACCACAGTGATCTGCAATAGTTCACCCTCACACGGCGGACTAACCAAAATAAACTACAAAACGACATCAAAGAAAACGGACACAAGAGCAACAAATACTACCCAAAAAACAAAACAAAAAACAATAAAAAAAATCAACAACAGCAACAACGACTATCTAACCACCCACCGATAGATCAAATTGTTGGTCACTGAAGCGTAAAGTTATTTCAATTTTTTTATTACTTTTTCTATCCGACAGTTTTCAATAACACGAATTTATAGAAGAATGGGAGTTAGGGAGGGGGGGGGGCGCGTCAGACAAATGGCTAACACAGCGGTGCTCGCCATGGGTAAACACCAAATAAAAGGCGAGACAGAGGCTGGCGTATGACCGAGGTGACCCCCTGCTGGCCATACATCAAAACGTCTGTTAGTTCAGAGTTTTATTAAAGTTGGTAGCACAGGTCGGGGGCCCAGTGGGAGGGGAGGGGAAGGGGGAGGTTAGGGGAGGGTGAGGGGTTGATGGATGGTGTAGGGAGGGGAAAGGTAGGGTAGGGGGGAAAGGGAGGGTTGGGGGGAAAGGAGGGAAGGCTTGGTCGGCCGGTGTAAAGAATTGTTGTGGTTATAATGTTATTACTGCGCTTTAACAACGGAAGTCTTTAAGCGTGTAACAAGGTCGAGAGTAATACACTGGAGACCAACAACGATGACAACTTATGAGAGAACTCTGTAGAGAAGGTGTGTAGTGAAGATGGAGGGAAGGGAGGGAATGAGGGTGCGGAGGGAAGGGGAGGGTATGGAGGGAACAAGGAGGGTAGGGAGAGGGTAGGGTGTGGAGAGTACCTTTTGTCCCTACGTCCCTCTCTCCCTATCCTTCATGTTCATACCGCCTTCCCTCTTCATTAAATGTTCCCTCCACACTGTATCCCCTCCCCTTCATCCCAACCTTCCCTCTATCTAACAACCTCCCTCCACTATACCTCTCCCTACCCTCCACCATACCCCTCCCTGCCCTCCACCATACCCCTCCCTGCCCTCCACCATACCCCTCCCTGCCTTCCACCATACCCCTCCCTGCCCTCCACCATACCTCTCCCTGCCCTCCACCATACCCCTCCTTGCCCTCCACCATACCCCTCCTTACCCTCCACCCACTCCATTATATCACAGGATTCTGGTGATTATAAAAGGCCCGAGAACTGAGGAACGTTCACAAATTTACATGATGCGAATTTCACTGAGGAACGAGTTGATGACGGCAACGCAGAGACGCGTGTTTCACTGTTGCCAATATGAGAATAATTGGCTGGTGTGTGTGGAGTATTGTCAGGCGTCTCGTTAGTAAAATGAACTTATCTCGTTACTGGAAAATGATTGACTGTGGCGGCTCAAGTTACGGGTATTGTAATGTGGTGGGAATTATTAGTATTAATATTTTATTTTCATTATTATTATTAGGTTGGTGGGAAAAATGAAAAACGGTAGCATATTAATAAAGGTTATGTATGGTGAACAAAAGACATCATAGGAATGACGCTGATAAAGGAATGAATGAATGACGATAAATGAAGGAACAATCTATATCCCTTCCTCATTCCAATTAACATACATTTTTGCTGTCATCATCATCATCATCATTATTTTTACTGTTATAATCATTATGCTTCAACCTCTTCTCCTTTCTTTTCTCCCTCTCTCTTTTATTTACTCCTCCCTTCCTCTTCCTCACGCCCCCTGTCCTCCCCCCCCTCATACAGAAGTAGGGGGGAGGGGGGGGGTTGGGGAAGTCAATCGCGTTAAGTAAACTGTTGGTAGTGCTGTGTCCATACATGTAGGGAACACACACACACACACACACTCACACACACACACACATTATATAAACCAGACTCTCTTTCATACATACATACATACATACATACATACATACATACATACATACATACATACATACATACATACATAATAGATTCCTCACACACACACACACACACAGAAGCGTGGTCGGTCAATCAACCAGATTGCCTGGTGACGGCAGGACTTGGTGCCTTTCACGTGTGTGTGTGTGTGTGCGTCTCCCCTCCCTCTCCTCCTCCTGTTCCCTCACCTCCTACTCTCCTTCCTCACCACCGCCTCTTCCTCCTCCTCCTCCCCCCCCCATCGTTGACGGTAAATACAGAGATTAATTCGGCCAGTCTCCTTCCTCCTCTCCCCTTCACACTCACTCACCTCACTCGCCTCACTCGCCTCAATAACTGCTTCACCCACTCATTCACTTCATCTACTCATCTTTCTCACTCACTCACTCACTCACATTTGCCTCATTAACTCACTCTATTACTCACAGGTTCATAATGTCATTGAATCACAAGTTAAATTTTCCACATCTAATTAAGCTTGATCAATTTCAATTAGTTCCCAGCTTGATATATTAGCCAATGGAAGAACATATCCTACATCAGTTACACATAATGATCATCATCAGCTTGACGGATTAGCCAGTTAATAATAAGCTTGACCAGTCTCCATAATCCCCAGCTTGGAAGATTCGCAATTCATTTCTAAGCGTGCCCGATATTAATAACCCCAGCTTAAAGGATTAGCCAGTCAATTTCAAGCTTCAAAAATTTCTCATCACGGTCGATTGCCCAGTTAATTTCATCCTATCTTGACTGCCACTGACTGTGTCTTCTCGAGTAAATGGGAACACTGACTGGGAGACAGGAGGTGGACCCAGGGTGACTGTAACTTGTGGATAGAGAAAGAGGAAATCACAGACAGACAGACAGACAGACAGACAGACAGACAATTAAGGGTGAATTAGGGGGGTTGTATTATTATTGGCCTTAACAAATTAACACAATCATAAAAATTAACAGACAGATGAATTGACAGAAAAAAGACAGACAAGTAAACAGACGGGCAGATAAACGAAGACAGAGACAGACAGACAGAGAGATAGACAGCGAGCACCTTGAGGCTTTAGGAGGGGAGAAATAAGGTCACTCAGGAGAATCAACCAATTTTCAGCTTGGCACAAAATTAAGCGGGATCTTTAGAGAGAGAGAGAGAGAGAGAGAGAGAGAGAGAGAGAGAGAGAGAGAGAGAAAGCACACACACACGCACACACACACACACACATGAGACAGACAGACACACGTTCCCAGCTGCCAATACAAGCATTAATATTCATAGTGACTAATATTTAAATATTTGTTATTAACTACGTAAACGCGACAAGAATTTCATTAATTATTTCCTGTCATTGATATTGATTATTTAACACTTTATAATCCCGTGTGTGTGTGTGTGTGTGTGTGTGTGTGTGTGTGTGTGTGTATTTAAACATGGGTGGGAGAGACCTTAGAGTTATCACTGGTATGTGGGCGAGGGACAACAAGACTGAAGGAAGGAAGGAAGGAAGGAGAGGGAAGAAAGGAAGGAGGGAAGGAAGGAAGGAAGGAAGGAAGGAAGGAAGGAGAGGGAGGGAGGGAAGGAAGGAAGGAAGGAAGGAGAAGGAAGGAAGGAAGGAAGGAAGGAAGGAAGGAAGGAAGGAAGGAAGGATGGAAGGATGGAAGGAATGAAAGAAGGCATGAAAAAAGGAAAGAAGGATGGTCTATAAAAAATTCTCCAACAACAGTATATACCTGGGGTTATTAGGTTAGGTTAGGTTAGGTTAGGTTAGGTTAGGTTAGGTTAGGTTAGGTTAGGTTAGACATAAGGGTGTTCAATCTTCAAGCGTTCCAAATAAACACATGTGTAACTCTTCCAAATAAACAAAAAAACACGTTCATCTTTCATCCTAAATATAAATACTTTTCCTTAAAATAATATTATATAGTCTTGGCTTATTTCCTTACCCAAGACTCCCCGACAGGTTATCCCGAGGGAGGGGAATCAGATCCGTCGGTGTTGTTCCTAGTCTAAAACCACACCGCCAGTCAGTCAGTCTGTCTGTGTCTGTCTGTCCGTCTCTCTCACATAAGATGGAGATATTGTCTAATTTTTTCCCCTAAAACAGCTCTATTCCCCCTATACCTGCCATATTTTCCCCAAAGACCTGCCATATTTTCTCCTAAAACCGCTATATTTTCCCATAAACCTGCTATATTTTCCCCTAAAACCTGCTATATTTTTCCCTAAAACCGCTATATTTTCCCATAAACCTGCTATATTTCCCATAAAACCGCTATATTTTCCCATAAAACCGCTATATTTACCCATAAACTGCTATATTTTCCCATAAAACCGCTATATTTTCCCATAAACCTGCTAAATTTTCCCCTAAAACCGCTATATTTTTACTTACATTCCATCAAGGAGAAACGATCAGGGGTGACTATTAACACTTCCGCTATCTCAATACACTTCAGTTATCTTCATACACTCACCATTGTTTATTCCTGTCTTTGCTTATTCCTTTTTATCATGATTTATATTTCTATGTCATGCGGTAATTAGTTATATGTTACCTGCAACCAGTCATTATATTCCTTAAGACAGGTGAGGCCGAGTGTGTGTGTGTGTGTGTGTGTGTGTGTGTGTGTGTGTGTGTCATAACAACCCTTATTCCTTCTAACCTTACACCTGGTGACATCATCTTCTTCCTCCACCTCCTCCTCCACACCTGTCTCCTGTGTACGACTGTCTTGTGCCCATAACACCTGGTTTGTCGATCCTTCAGGTGTGTGTGTGTGTGTGTATCGCTCAGCTCCTATTATCATCCTTGGTCAGGTTATAAGGTGAATCACCATCTAGAATTAAAAGAGAATTACGGTTTAGATTATTAGAAAGAGACAGAGAGAGAGAGAGAGAGAGAGAGAGAGAGAGAGAGAGAGAGAGAGAGAGAGAGAGAGAGAGAGAGAGAGAGTGATGAACAGGTAAACACGACAATTAAAAAGTATCTCTGTCGAGGAAGATGAAATAAAAAACCTAAATAGGGTTTGGTTGTTAATGGAGCGGAAGCAGCAAAAGGCCAAGCTTGACCAGAGTGTTCAGGGGAAGGGAGGGGAGGAGGGAGGGGGGAGGAGGGAGGAAGGGCCACAGAAAATGCGCTAAATGGAAAGGTTTACTCGGCTGCCATTAGTGTGTCGAGGGTGCTGAGAGGGAAAAGGGGAAAGGGGAAGGGGTAAGGGAGAGGGGAAAAGGAGAGGGGGGAAGGGGGAAGGATAAGGGGGAAAGGTGAGAGGAAGAGAAGGAGGCAGTGAATCCGACAGGCGGTGAAATGGATGGTTGAATTTACTGTATGTTCAAGGTGCACAACACAGAAATTTCGGCAAGCTTAGTTTTACGCAGCGATGGGAAAATGTGGGAGGGAGGGAGGGAGGGAAGGAAGGGGGAGAGGAGAGGAGAGAAGAGGGAGGGTGTGGGAGAGAGAGCAGAAATTCATTTAAACTGTGAGGAACAAGGGTGCAGGTGCGGCCAGAGGAACACGTTATCTCACAAACTCATAAAACCATTTCTATCTTGATGCCACGACCAGCAGAACCAATGAGACGAGAGAATATTATCGTTTACTACTATCAATCATTATCTATTGGTGTTTTGGTGGTAAATAACATAGATAAAAGGATTTGAAATACGGTGTTGCGTATGTTTTAGGGGATCAGATTCTACCACCTTCCCACACACACATGTCGACATATCCGCTAGCTTACACCTTGACGCCCACATCCAACGCAGTTTACGCAGATTGTCCTGATATCGTAAACCCAAATTACCAACATGATAGTATAGTGTTGGGCGGTCATCTATGTTCCAGGCATTACACACTGTACATTTTAGTGTTGATGTAACTCTGTGTTTAATCGCATGAAGTGCTCGTTCACCTGATAACTGCTGAAAAAAAATGCATCACATAGAGGAGACGATATTGCGTCATGTGATACGAGATTAACTAAAAGGAAAATATATATCATGAAGGAACAGAAGAGAAATTGATAGTGTAAAAATATAACAAACGATAACGCATATAAACTAAGTTACTCCTGAAGGTGAAGATAACAAGTAGATATCAATGTACTGTGCAGGAGGATCTTATCTCCCCGACGTTCAGAATTAACGAGCCAGGGAGAGAGATAGAGAGAGAGGGAGAATGTACCTACGTCTGGCAGGCCGAGTAAAACCTCCATTGATCTCTCTTCATCAACATAATAGCGGGGGCTGAGGGTGACGGAGTGGGTCTCGCACACCTGACTGATTCCCATATTTCCACGCTCATAAGACTTATACTCCGTTTATTGGAAAATTATACTGTGAAATTACCTTAAAGCTGTAGCCAGACACATAACTGATTTCGGCCATTGATCGCCTGGCAGTGTGTTGTGGTGGCGGCTGTGGCGGATGAAGACGTTGTCGTACCGCATTTGGTGGATGATCGGATTTGCAAGATGAATATTAATTTTGCATCCAAGAGTATAAGTGATTTGCATTGTCAGGTTTTCATTAATTGTGTATTTATTATTCACCCTCGTGTTTAATGATAATAATACTACTAATAATAACAATAAGACAAATAAACACAACACAACGCAACACAACGCAACACACTTGCCAAATATCCTCTCAACTACAATAACAACTACGTCACATCTTCAGTAAATAAAACAACTGATAACTTTAGTATATGTTCATCCGTCTAGACTTTATTTATACCTCTCTATGTCTATTGTTACTCACACTTACTAATAATCAGCTTTCTGTCACTTTACCTGTCCCCGTCAAACATAATAAGCTTTCTGTCATCTTACCTGTCACCGTCACTCCTAATCAGCTTTCTGTCTCTTTACCTGTCAATATACTTATACACACACACAAGGTAAATACGCGTATCTCTACACAGAAGAATTATAGCAGTGTTTTTATTGTATTTCGACGCGTGAGACATAAACAGTATTTGTTATATGTTCCCCTATAACCCAAGAAGACATTATAGTGATCTTATTATAATCTGGTGAGGTTAACCCTTGTTCGGCACTGAGTATGGCACTATTGGCACCCCCCACCACACCTCCATCCACCTCACTTGGCACTGGCACTCTCTTCTTTATAACGCGTATATATTATTAGTAAATTATAGGTTATTATAGACGTACAAACACACACGCGTACACATATAAACACACACGCGTACACATATAAACACACACGCGTACACATATAAACACACACGCGTACACATATAAACACATACGCGTACACATATAAACACACACGCGTACACATATAAACACATACGCGTACACATATAAACACACACGCGTACACATATAAACACACACGCGTACACATATAAACACACACGCGTACACATATAAACACATACGCGTACACATATAAACACACATGCGTACACATATAAACACACACACACACCAACCACCTACACACTCACACCAACCCAGAACCTCCCGCCCTACACACACACACACACACACACACACAATCCTTAAATCAGCTACGACCTATTGCAATCACCCCAATACCCAGCTTAATCTGTGAAAGTTTTGTGTTCGACTGGGCTTATGCTGATATTGCAAGAGTCGTAGACCCTCAGCAATTTGGCAACATGAAAACTTCCTCCACCACTCACTGTCTTGTCAGCTTTCTCAGCTTCTGATTACATATACCCATCTTCGAGAAACGAAAGACGTCTGTAGCTGTCGCCTTCATTGATTTCACTAAAGCGTCTGGACCTAGTCGACCACAATATAATCATCAACAAAGCTATTGACCTTCGGGCTTTACAGTTCCTTATACCATGGCTTACAGACTCTCAGTGACGACGCTGTTGTACGCTTCCTGAGGGGCTGTCTCCACCTTTCAGTCACTCTCACCTGTGGCGTCCCCAAGGCACCAAGATGGGACCACTCTGCTTCCTTATGCTCATCAATGATGTCTAAGAGAAACCCTGCTCGTTGAAATATGTCGACGACTCCACCATTGGGATCAGCGTCAATAATTCTGCTCCCAACTATACCGCCCTTCAGGATTTATTGAACAGTCTCCAAAACTGGGCCACCAACAACCATGTCACCATCAACCATACCAAGACCATGGTTATGCACATCAACCTCTCCTCCGACATTGTCCCACCTCCTTCCATTACTCTAGGTCCGAACACACTCCAGGTTGTAGATTCCACGAAGCTACTCGGCGTCACCATAGACAACAAACTAAATTGGAAACCACACGTCAGTGAAGTTGTCAAATCCTCCAGTTTCCGTCTCCACCTCCTCCGCCGACTCAAGTCCTCGGTTCCTGCACGAGCTCCTCAGTGTTTACAACATTCATACTTCCCAAGCTCACCTATGCCTCCCCCACCTGGTCTTCCTCCTAAATGCCACACAACGTAAACACCTAGAAAAAGTGCAAAGAGGGCATGCAAGATTATTCTCTCCCCTTCCTACTCCACATATCAAGAAGCGCTCAACACACTGACCCTTTCGACTCTCACTGACCATCACCACGACCTCATCTGCAAATTTGGTAAGAAGCTTCACCATCCCGACACCGGCCCTACTACCACCTGAGATCCCTGTCCGAGAATTGCTGTTCGACACCACAACCGCATCCAGCCCGTGCACGAACTGATCGCTATAAGAACAGCCCAGTCCCAACCATTGTAAAAATTATCAATAACATGTAATAACAGTGTATTCACTCCCAGTAAACACTACTCCTTGCACTGTCACTATGTTGAAATGAACTGTAGTTTGAGCTTTTCCCCATCTAGTTATTATATGTCTTATTTGTATCACTTATGTTACTTGTATATTATTTGTAATTCGTAACCCATTCCCCAAATATGTAACTGTATATTTTCAGCCTTCTGGCTGCCAAGCTCTTTCAATAAACCGTTAATTATTATTATTATTATTATTACACACACACACACACACACACACACACACACACACACACACACACACACACACACACACACACACACACACACACACACACACACACACACACACACACACACACACACACACACACACACACACACACACACACACACACACACACACACACACACACACACACACACAACACACACACACACCATTAAAAAAGAAATATTCCTGTATAAATCACTGACCTAATAAGAACAAAGTAGTATTTTAATTAATATAAAAAACACTACGTGAAAAAATCACTGAAACTACGACAAAATGACGAGGATTAATGACAATCTAAAGCATCATGCGAGAGAGAGAGAGAGAGAGAGAGAGAGAGAGAGAGAGAGAGAGAGAGAGAGACGCGCATCTTATTGTAAAAAAAAAATCTCCAAAGTCATGGTTCAGTGCAGCACCAGCATCTTAACGGAGGGGGGTGAGGGGGGATAAATCTTAAGCCTGGGAGAGAATAGCAGCATCCTGACCCCCCTCCCCTTCCTCAGGTGACCGCGGGCCAACATGTTCTGGACGTGTCGTGGCCCCTAACAAGCAAAACTCCCCAAATTGGAGCCTAGAACAGGAAAATACGAGGGCTATATACATCATGCCTATATATATATATATATATATATATATATATATATATATATATATATCGTTGGGGCGTGAGAACGTTAGGTTGAGAGATAGAATGGAAGATAGAAAATTTATTTTTTTTGAGAGTGAGTGAGTTGGACTATCCTGTGTTTTGAGAGAGAGAGAGAGAGAGAGAGAGAGAGAGAGAGTACCTGAGCCGCGCGAGTTGAGATTGGAAACAAGTGACTCTTCATGTGGGCGGGCCAGGGGCGAAGGACTAAGATTATCTCAGTTCGTCAGTCAAGGAAGGTCTCTCTTCAACAACATCTGGGAAACCCCACAAGTAAAACATGTAGGCACTCTGACCCCGACCTTCTACCAGCCATATAAAGGTAAACAACACCAGACAGCCTGAGGGTGAACTCAACACGACAGCTCTAACAGGTGGAGAGGAGGATGGCACAATCAGGCGGAGATGACTAAACCCAAGGATACTTTAGAAATATTAAAGACACGAGGGAGTGGGGGGGAAGGAGGGAGGGGGAAGGAGGGAGGAGGGGAGAGGGGGAGGGGGGAAGGAGGGAGAAGGGGAGGGGGGAGGGGGGGAAGGAGGGAGGAAGGGGAGGAGGGAGTGAGGGGAGGAAGGAGGGGAGGAGGGGGGAAGAGGGAGGAGGGGGGAAGGAGGGAGGAGGGAGGAGGGGGAGGGAGGGGAGGAAGGAGGGGAGGAGGGGAGGAAGGAAGGAGGGAGTGAGGGGGGAAGGAGGGGAGGAAGGGAGGAGGAGGAGGGGGAGGAAGGAGAGGAGGGGAAAGAGGAGGATGGAGGGAAGGAGGGGAGGAGGGAGTGAGGGAGGAAGGAGGGAGGAGGGAGAAGGAAGGAGAGTGAGGGGGAAGGAGAGGAAGGAGGGGAGGAGGGGGGGGGAGGAGGGGGGAGAAGGAAGGAGGGAGGAGGGGGGGAAGGAGGGAGGAGGGAGGAAGGAGGAGGAGGGGAAGGAGGGAGAGGGGGAAGGGGGGAGGGGAAGGAGGAGGGGGAAGGAGGAGGATGAAGGAGGGAGGAAGGAGAAGGAGGGACAAAGGAGAAGGAGGGGTGAAAAGGAATAGGGGAGGGAATTACTGCTTTCCGCCTTAGGATTAAACAACAGGAAAATAGAAAAGTTTATTTTTTTCTCAGTCAGCCAACACAAGGGAGGGGGAGAGGAGAGGAGAGGGGAGAGAGAGAAGCAGACAAGGGGGGAGATAAGTGGATGGGGAGAAAGGAATAGAAGAATGGGTGAAAAGGAAGTAAGAGGAAGGGGATATGAAAGAACAGAAGAGAAAGGGAGAAAGAGGGAGATTAGACGAGGGAGGTGAGGAAAGCGAGTGGATGGGGAGTGGAGGAAGAGGTGGAGGTAGAAGTGGAATAACAAGAGGAGGGAGAGGACGAAGAGGAGGCAGAAGTATAAGGAAAGAATCAAAAGAATAAACGAGGAAGGATGAAGAATTTGAAATGTAAACAAGATGATTAAAAAACAAACTTGACAAAGAAGAGAAGATAGAAATAAAGGGGGATGATGAGGCATAAGAGAATTGATAATGAGGCGAGATAAAAGGAAATATAGAGGAGGAGGAAGGAGAAGAAAGAACCCCGTTAACTGTTCTTCCTGTTACCTGTTGAGTGTTGCTCCTGTTAACTGTTGATCGTTAATGGTAGTACTGAAGCTGAAGAGAACACACACACACACACACACACACACACACACACACACACACACACACACACACACACACACTACTATATTTGTCCGTGAGTTTGTTTGTGTATATGTCGCGGTTTTGTATTTATTTTGAGACAATGAAAATGTTCAAATTTATTTCCGGAGATTAAGAAGTAAGATTGGTTGTTACCAGTGAGAGAAAAACATGTCAATACCAAGCCGGTTGTCCTTGGGGAATGTAGGAGTGGGAAGGAGGAGGGAAAAGAAGTAGGAAGGAAGAGAGAGAAGGAAGGAAATAAGGAGGAAAGGAGAGAGGAGGGAGAAAGGAGGAGATAAGGAAGGAGAGGTAGATATGGAGAGGTAGATAAGGAGAGGAGGGAGATAAGGAAGGTGGGGAGGAGGGAGAAAAGGAGGGAGGGAGGGAGGGAGATAAAAGAGAAGAAATGAGAGAGAGGAATGGGAGTGACAGGGAGAAGACGAGTAGCCTTAGTGAGAGGATGGAGGAGAAGGGAGTAAAGGAGAGAGAGAGAGAGAGAGGAGAGAGAGAGAGAGAGAGAGAGAGAGAGAGAGAGAGAAGGATGAGAGGTAGAGAGGAAGCTACTGAGGATGAGCCAGAGGACAAATATTAAATGTAAATCATGGTTTTGGATAACGTTGGTGCTCAAGCCTGAGTTCTATACTAAAGGTGTAGGAGGAGGTAGGGAGAAGGGAGAGGTGTAGGAGGTGTAGGAGAGGTGGAGGAGTGGGGAGGGGAGGAGGGTGAGGAGGGGTGGGGAGGAGGAGAGGGGGGAGGAGGGAGGAGGGGTGGGGAGAGGGAGGTAGGAGGAGGGAGGTAGGAGGAGGAGGAGGTGGAGGAGGTGGAGGAGGGGTGTAGAGGAGGTGGGAGGAGGAGGAGGGAGAGGAGGTGTAGGAGAGGTAGGAGGAGGGAGGAGGTAGGAGGAGGTGTAGAGGAGGGTGGAGTGTAGGAGAGTGTGGAGGGGGTGTAGGAGGAGTGTGGAGGAGGAGGAGGGGTGTAGGAGGAGGGGGAGGAGAGGTGGGAGGAGGAGGAGGGGTGGGAGGAGGTAGGAGGAGGAGGAGGTGTAGGAGGAGGGGGAGGTGGGAGGGGGGAGGAGGTAGGAGGAGGTGAGGAGGTGGGAGGTAGGAGGAGGAGGTGGGAGGAGGTAGGAGGAGGTGGGAGGAGGGAGGAGGGGAGGAGGGGTGGAGGGGGTGGGAGGAGGGTGTAGGAGGAGGTAGGAGGAGGGGTGTAGGAGGAGGGTGGAGGGGGTGTAGGAGGAGGTGAGGGAGGAGTGTGTAGGAGGAGGGGAGGAGGGGAGGGGGTAGGAGGAGGGGGAGGGGGGAGAGGAGGGGTGTGGGAGAGGTGGGGAGGAGTGTGGGAGGAGGGTGGAGGAGGGTAGGAGGAGGTGGGAGGAGGGGAGGGGAGGAGGGGGAGGGGTGGGAGGAGGGGGAGGAGGTGGGAGGAGGGGTAGGAGGAGGTGGGAGGAGGTGGAGGAGGTGTAGGAGGAGGTGTAGGAGGAGGTGGGAGGAGGTGTAGGAGGAGGTAGGAGGAGGTAGAGGGGAGGGGTAGGGGAGGTGTAGGAGGAGGGTGGGAGGAGGGTGTAGGAGGGTGCAGGAGAGGGTGGAGGAGGTGTGGAGGAGGGAGTGTAGGATGAGGGAGGAGGGGGAGGGGAGGAGGGGTGGGGAGGAGAGGGGGAGGTGGGAGGGGGAGGAGGTGGGAGGAGGGGGAGGTAGGAGGAGGTAGGGAGGGGGAGGAGGGGTGGGGAGGAGGGGGAGGTGGGAGGTAGGAGGAGGTGAGAGGAGGGTGGGAGGAGGTGGGAGGTGTAGGAGAGGTGTAGGAGGTAGGAGGAGGTAGGAGGAGGTGGGAGGAGGTGGAGGAGGGGGAGGAGGGGAGGAGGTGGGAGGAGGTGTAGGAGGAGGGGTGGAGGAGGGGTGTAGGAGGAGGGTGTAGGAGGGGGTAGGAGGAGGGTGGGAGGAGGGTGTGGAGGAGGTGAGGTGGAGGGGTGGGAGGGGGTGGGGGAGGGGAGGGGGGAGGAGGGGGAGGAGGGGTGGGAGGAGGGGGGAGGAGGTGTGGGGAGGTAGGGAGGAGGGGGAGGGGGTGTAGGAGGAGGGTGTAGGAGGAGGGTGTAGGAGGAGGATGTAGGAGGAGGGTGGGGAGGAGGTGTGGGAAGAGGGTGGGAAGAGGGTGAGAGGGAAGGAGAAGGGTTAGGAAGGAGAGAGGGATGAGGGAGGAGGATGGGTGGGGAGGGCGAGGGAAGAGAAGGGCGTGGGAGGATGAGGGGTGAGGGAGAAGCGGAGAGAGATGGAGGGCGAGGGAGGAAAGATCGTTTTTATTCTCTGGTAATTTCTGACCCAGGAAGTAAACATTCTTACATCTGCTTGTAAATATTATTGGAATATTTTGGTAAAGAATATTGTAGCCTTTGGTAACGTAATCGAGTTTTGTGGAAACCTTCTTCAAGATTTCCACTGCAGGAATTTGAGAGTTGATAGTATTGGAACCTTTGTTGATCTAGCCATATTGATAAAACTTTACTTATACCTTAGTGAGTAAAGGTAAAAGAGTATGTATTATTGGAACCTGCTTGTAAAGACTATTGGAGCCTTTGAGTACAGTATTGATAATACCTCATTCATATATTTGAAGTTTTAAAAGACTTTGCTGTTACTGTGTACTACTACTACTACTACTACTACTACTACTACTACTACTACTACTACTACTACTACTACTACTACAACCAATAACAACAACAATAGTCATACTCCTAGTAAACACAACTTTACTAGCACGACAAACCAGTAAACCCCCTCAGAATTTTGTCTAGACATGAAGGACATAAAAAAAACTCTGCGACATTAATCTGGTTTCCGGAAAATCAGTCAGTCAGTCATTCAGTCAGTCAGTCATTCAGTCAGTCAGTCTACCGAGTCTACCGCAGCAACACGTCTCACATTTTTGTTGTTCCTTTAGCGGGAGTTTCGTAAGTGACTATGGCCTACATCTGTGTAATAACAACATCTTGAAGTTTCCTTACCTAGACCTCTTGATTCTGAAGTAATAACACGAAGGAAAAAATAAAAAGAACACAAAATAAGAAAAAGAGTTCGTTTATTACCTCCACGTCACAAATGTTTACCAAATATCGTATTAATTCCTGGAAAGTTGCTGTACACGTGAAGCTATGAATCTGTACACTTATACCGTCATGGTTTTTCCTTACCAATGCTGTTGTTTTGGTGTTATTAAATGAAACGATATAAAAATTAATAATTTTTTTTTGAGTCGTGTTTCCTCATGTGTGTGGAATATGACTTTTGGACGGACGGACAGAGGCTAGACAGAACAGCTGGGTTATTGTATCGTGTGTGTGTGTGTGTGTGTGTGTGTGTGTGTGTACTACAGTAGATATGACCTTTAATAATGTCAACACCGATTTTATTGATGGTCGGGATAAATAAGATGAGGAGAGAGGAGGGGAGGGAAGTCAGAGAGAGAGAGAGAGAGGGGAGGGAAGGTCAGGGGAAAGGGCACGGGGAGAGGGTCAGGGGAGGGACACGAAAGGGGAAGGGGGGTGAGGAGGAACGCTAATGTCATCTGGGAATTAATTACGTTGAGTGTATGTGCTGGGACGACCTGGGTATCATCTACGACCTCCTCCCTTTCCAGATCGCTCCTCCTTCCTATCTCTCTCTTCTCTCATCCTCCCTCTCTCCCTTCCCAGTTTTCTCCCTTCTTCCCCAGTCCCTACATTTCCATCAATCCGCCCATCCTACTACTTTTCATCCCCCAACACATCCCATCCTCCATCACTCCACCAGCACATCCCCAACCTCCATCTTCACCCGTCACCTCCTGGTCTTCAATAAATCATAGTTAATACCTTCTATATTTCACGACCAATCAATCATCTCAGTGTACAGTGCCAATGTTTATTCCTGGGTAAATTAAGACCACGGTATCTCCTGAAGGGGTAAATTAACACGGACTAAGGACAAGACCACGGTACTCCTGAAGGGATAAATTAAGACCACGGCAAAAAAACCACGGTACCTCCTGAAGGGATAAATAAGACCAGATACCTCCTGAAGGATAAATTAAGACCACGGTACCTCCTGAAGGGGTAAATTAAGACCACGGTACTCCTGAAGGGGTAAATTAAGACCACAGTACCTCCTGAAGGGTAAATTAAGACCACGGTACCTCCTGAAGGGATAAATTAAGACCACGGTACTCCTGAAGGCAAATTAAGACCACGGTACTCCTGAAGGTAAATTAAGACCACGTACCTCCTGAAGGGAAATTAAGACCACGGTACTCCTGAAGGAAATTAAGACCACGGTACCTCCTGAAGGATAAATTAAGACCACGGTACCTCCTGAAGGTAAATTAAGACCACGGTACCTCCTGAAGGATAAATTAAGACCATACCTCCTGAAGGTACCCCAGAAATTAAACCACGACTCCTGAAGGAAAATTAACCACGGACCTCCTGAAGGAAATTAAGACCATGGTACCTCCTGAGGGGTAAATTAAGACTACAGTACCTGAAGGGTAAATTAAGACTACGGACCTCCTGAAAGTACCCTGAAGGGTAATTAAACACGGTACCCTAGTAATTAAGACTACGATACCTCCTGAAGGGGTAATTTAAGACTATAGTACCTCCTGAAGGGGTAAATTAAGACGACGGTACCTCCTGAAGGGGTAATTTAAGACCAAGGTACCTCCTGAAGGGTAATTAAGACTACGATACCTCCTGAAGGGGTAAATTAAGACCATGAGTACCTCCTGAAGGGGTAAATTAAGACCATGGTACCTCCTGAAGGGGTAACGCCGCGATAACTGGTGGTTGGCTTCTATTCATGGGGTAAATCTGATTGCAGTACCATGTTCTTGAGTGCACTACAAGGCGTTACTCAGACTCCCGCTATAAACACGACTACAGGAGTACATTTTCCCCCTAAAATACCTAAACTACTTAAAATATGAACCTTTCCAATCAAACCTAACCTAACCAAAAGGTACCATAGATTATGTTTTAATAATTTCGTATTACTTTTTTTTAACATGGTTGTCCTTATATAAACATAACAAAAAACATCTTATCATTTTTAATTAAGTACAGGTATTAGTTAAAGAACATCCACGTAACGCTGATTACCAAGAGATGTGATCTGAAATGCAATATGTCTATTATTGTTGAGAGATTAGTGATCTATTTTTTAAATTGAGTTATTTTGTCATTTTTAGAGGGGGTGACTAAAGTATTCCGTGTTTTCTGTGATGAGTGTCGCAGGGGTCGGGTGGCGTGGGTGTAGGACCTCTGGGGACGAGCGTCAGGTTGCAAGTGTAATTATCGGAGAGAAAATTAGTACCGAGTGATGTCCCTACTGTTGTTGTGTTAGTGGCACTGGGGAGGGGCGTAGGGAGGGGGAGGGGGCGGTAGGGGGGAGGGGTAGAGGTAGGGGCAGAGGATGTAACAGGACAGAGAGAGCAGCAGGGGAAGAGATTGCGTAGTAAGAGGATAGCGGCAGGAAGGACATGCCAAGGAGTAGAATTAGGGGAAAGAGGAGTGTCTAGGAGAGGATGTGTTGGGGAGAAGGGACATCTAAGGGGGAATAATGAGGAGAAAGGGGGGGGGTTGTGTAGAGGGTAGGGAGGTGGGGATTGACAGGGAGGTGAATGAATAAGAGTGGAGGGGTGTTTAAGGGAAAAGGATACAGTTAGGCTAAGGGGTACTGTAGAGGCAGCGTAAATGGGTGTCTAGGGAAAGTCATAGTACCAAATTTGAGAGTGAGAGACACGTAAAATTCAATTAAATTCAAGATATACATTTTTTTCTCATTTTATTCCTGTCTTACGAACCATTGAGAATCCCTAAGATAAAAAATCCCTAACTTACGAACCATTGAGAACTCCTAAGATAAAAAATCCCTAACTTACGAGCCATTGAGAATCCCTAAAATAAAAATCCCTATCTTACGAACTAATGAAAACTCAAGACAAAGACGGATTAATAAACAGTCTTAAAAGTCTGAGCATTGATAAGCGAATTCAACCCTTCTGAATTTAATTACTACCTACGATATCAAGTTCTTAATCTATCAATCAATTGTCTTCCCGCGGTAGTTGGGGGAGGAAGGGGTGGAAGGGGTGGGAGGAGGAGGAGAGGAAGAGGGGGAAGGAAGAGGTGGCGAAGGAGGAGGGTTGTGGCTAGAGGGCTGTGGGGAAGAGAGGACATAGAGGTAGGTGAGAGAGAGGAGGATAGGAGATGCGGTGGAGGAGACGAATGGTGGAGAAGGGAAGGAGATACAGGAAAGGAAAGGGGGTGATGGAAGAGATGGAAAGGAGGTGATGGAAGAAATGGAAAGGGGTAAAGAGAAGGAGAGATGGAGGGAATGGAGGAGATGGAGAAAGGAAATGGGGTGATGGTGGGGAAGGGAGGTGGAAGGGGTGGACAAGCAAGAAAGGTAATTAAGGCTGTAACTGACGTGTCTGGAGGGATTAGTTGACCCCGAGATAATAGTCGACATAAGACCTGATCGTTCGAGGTGATTGATGAGTTAAGATCTGTCCAATTGATCTCAAGTGGAAAAATAGTAGTATTCGCTAGTGTCCACAGTGTTAGTGATTGTGGTGGTGGTTTAGTGATTGTGGTGGTTGTCTAGTGATTGTGGTAGTTGTGGTATGTTCATGAAAAATTTTTATATAAGGTTAGGTTAGTTAGGTTACACTAATTGCCCAAACAATCAATATAATATATAATATAAATCTGTTCTCTAAACCAACACATAAAGTTATACTATTAAGACAGACACACACACTCATACATACATACATACATACATTTGTTAAGCCATCTCTTAATTTACTTAAATATCCAGGTTCTAGGCGTAACCAAACAAAAAGTGAAGTAAATTAAAAGAGAATAAAAATAAATAAATTAAACCTTTAAGAATTTAATTGATTATTAACACAATAAAGAGCCTCGTAGGCTGCACAACAAATTGATTCACCATCGAACTTTTAAGACAAGTGATACAAAACATCGAAACATCAAAAGAATAAAAAATAAAGCATTGGATTACGTTAACACTGCATAAACATGTAAAACTATCACTGAAATTAACTAACGTGAAACAACACTGAATTACTTGAATACAACTAAGCAAATACTGATGGACACAAACAGAGACATAGAAAATCACATAGATAAACATCCTGACCACCGAAGGTCAAGACGACCTGGACCTCCGACACAGCCAGGTCAACTGCTGTTGGCCCATACCAACTCCCCCGAACCCTCCTCCACCGGAATATCAACAAGTTCACGCTGAGTTACTATTTCATAGAAAGAAGGAACCAGTGTTAAACAGAGGTAAAGGTGAACAGTGCTTAAGTCAGTGAGAACAATCAACAGTAACATGGTACCTGTTGACCTTCACAGTGAGGTCCCAGGACCGTGATAACGGCCCGAGACCCAACCACCAGCGATAATCCGTCACGTAGGAAGGCGAACCACACCTCACCATATACACCATCTGTGAGGGAATTACTACACCACGTGAGGCCCTCATAACACCAATGTGAGGAATACACCACGAGGCCCCCATAACACCATCTAGAGGAATTACACCACGAGGCCCCATAACACCATCTGTGAGGGAATTACTACACCACGTGAGGCCCTCATAACACCATCTGAGGAATTACACACCACGTGAGGCCCTCATAACACCATCTGTGAGGGAATTACTACACCACGAGGCCCCAAACACCATCTGTGAGGAATTATACACCACGTGAGGCCCTCATAACACCATCTGTGAGGGAATTACTACACCACGTGAGGCCCTCATAACATCATCTGTGAGAGAATTATTACACTCGAGGCCCCTCATAACACCATCTGTGAGGGAATTACTACACCACGTGAGGCCCCTCATAACACCATCTGTGAGGGAACATACACCACGTGAGGTCCTCCAACACCATCTGGGAGGAGTTACACTACGTTTTTGCTGTTCAACACCTACATTAATCTGTATGTTCACTATTCCTTACCTTTCTAATGAAGGCTTTTGTTAAACCACCTATGTATGCAAAGTCATTTATGCCCAATGTATATTTTCACCTCGGGCTGCAGAACTTTTCAAAAACCGTTAATTACATATATATTACATTGGTGGCGACAGGAACAACACAAATAAATTAAGTTTAAGTAACAAGTGACACTCAAAGGATGTGGACTGTATGACAAGAGGACTGAACTAACTCAAGTCAGTTGGTGGGTCCTTATATAAGGTCGGCTCCCGCCACGCGACCCGCCGGTGGGTCGTTTAACGATGCAGATGGTCGTTAGAGAACAAAGAATGCTGGTTACAATACAAAATAAAGAAATAAGATGGCCGGAAACAAATAATGACAGTTAAAACCTTAACAGCACAGGGTAAGGTGACTAGAATATATAATAGTAAATTTAACACATCATTACAGGAATAATATGGAATATGGGAGCATGTTATATATAAAAAATAGAAAAATAATGACACAGTCGTAATAATACATACATACATACATACATACATACATACATATATACATATACAGACAAACACACATACATATATTCCGGCCGCTAACACAGTGACCTTCCTCTGTACATCAGGGTCGCGAGGGAGGGAAGCACTGACTGACAGCCGGATGCCAACGAGGCGACATATCTGGTGGCCGGACAGCCGGATAATGAGGTATGTCGCATATTGGTCTGCCTACACCCAGGCTGACCCGCGGGTATGTTGATTAATGTCCAAGTATGTGGCTCTCGTGTGTGTGTGTGTGTGTGTGTGTGTGTGTGTGTGTGTGTCCAATTGTCTCTTACGTTCTATTCATCGTCGTCTCTATTTCACCCTTCTTCCCAATAGTCTTTTAGAAGAGAGAGAGAGAGAGAGAGAGAGAGAGAGAGAGAGAGAGAGAGAAAAAGAGAGAGAGAGAGAGAGAGAGAGAGAGAGAATAAAATTTACAAAACAGTTACGGTTCATTAGACATAACTATTTCATTATTGTCTTTTTACAGTTACCTTCACCTCAAAAACACAAAAAATAACAATAACAACAATACTAATTATAATATCGATGATAAAAACAACAGTAAAAACAATAAAAGTTCAATTAATAATAATAATAATAATAATAATAATAATAATAATAATAATAATAATAATAATAATAATAAAAGGGAATCTAGTTCGTCAAAACATTTTATTTTCTGGAATCGCAAATTTCAAGCTGCGAATGTTGTTGTTGAAGTTGTTGTTGTTGTCGTTGTTGTTCTTGTTGGTGTTGTTTGATATCTAATTGGGGAACTTTTTTCAGGGAAGAGGGAATTGGGAAGGGGCTGAGAAGAGGAAGGGGTGAGGAAGAGGTGAGGAAGGGGTGGGGAAAGGGAGGAGGGAATGGAGAGTAGAGAGGGGGAGGAAAGCAGCGGGATGGAGAGCAGAGAGAAGCAGAAGAAAGCTGCTACTTTACCCAATAGCTGTTACTTTCAACAACAGCTGCTACTTTTTCACCAATAGCTGCCATTTCTCCAACAGCTGCTACTTTACCCAATAGCTGCTACTTTCTCCAATGGCTGCTACTTTCTCCATCAGCTGCTACTTTTTCCAACAGCTGCTACTTTACTCAATAGCTGCTACTTTACCCAATAGCTGCTACTTTTTCCAGCAGCTGCTACCTTCTCCATCACTCTACAAGACACTCAGTAAGAAAACAACTAAAGAGGCAGGTGGTGTGATGGTTCTTTCTTGGAGGTGATCAACAGGTGGAGAGGAGACAGGTTGGAGCAGCGTTCACCCTTGCCCCAAGACTTGTGCCAGCTGAGGCGAACTAATGCCAGTACAGGCGCTCATCAGAATATAAGGCTGACGGGGCTGATGAGGAGCTGATGGTAGCTGACTGAGGCTATCGGCTTTGTGTTCACGGCACTAGTTTATAATTTTATCATCAACTAACTACCTAACCTCATTTAACTACCTAACCTAATCCCACCCTACCCCACCGCATCCAATCTCATCTCAGCTCAATCCAACCACACCCAAACTTCCCCCTTGAAGTACTCCGCCCCAATTAAGTTTTCTGCACCGGCGGTCAACGGGTCTTGCTGATGAAATGAGTTTTAGCGAGCGTTCCCTTGTGTGTGATGACGGAGACGACGATTATAAATTTAGCATCACGGGAAGAGACGATCAGGCGCCTTGGATAACGTTTACTTGATAATTAAACCTCTGAAAGCTATTTGGGGTTAGGTTAGGAAGAAGAAGTAGGTTAGGTTAGGTTTGCTGGAGTGTTTAATCACATTAGGAGAAATAAGCTAATCTAGGTTAGATTAGGTTAAGTGGATGATACAGGTCTGTCTTACGTATATATGTGACATGACCTTCGGAAACTACCACTCATAGCAAAGGTCATGTCATCACACACCTCACCTAAACATCTCAAGGGAACAGAGGACTTCAAGGAGAATGTCTAGATTGATTTGTTAACAATTATTTTATTTATTGGGTAAACATTTAGAGAGTGAGGGAAGCAGAAGGAGAGAGAGCATGATAGTGAGAGCAGGAGCAGAAGGAGAGTGAGGGAGCAGGTGAAGGAGAGTGAGGAGCAGGTGAAGGAGAGGAGGGAGCAGAAGGAGAGTGAGGGAGCAGGTGAAGGATAAAGAGGGAGCAGGTGAAGGAGAGGAGGGGAAGCAGGTGAAGGAGAGTGAGGGGAGCAGGAAGGAGAGGAGGGAGCAGGTGAAGGAGAGTGAGGGAGCAGGTGAAGGAGAGGAGGGAGCAGGTGAAGGATAGAGGGGCAGAAGGAGAGGAGGGGAGGTGAAGGATAGTGAGGGAGCAAAGGAAGGAGAGTGAGGGGAGCAGGTGAAGGAGAGGAATAAGGGAAGGAGAGCAGACAGGTGAAGGAGAGTGAGGGAAGCAGGTGAAGGAGAGGAGGGAGCAGGTGAAGGAAAGGAGAAGTGGGAGAGAGGGAGCAGGTGAAGGAGAGTGAGGGAAGAGGTGAAGAGAGGCAAGGAAGTGAGGAGCAGGTGAAGGAGAGTGAGGGGAGCAGGAAGGAGAGTGGAGGGAGCAGGTGAAGGAGAGTGAGGGGAGAAAGGAGAGTGAGGAAGCAGAAGGAGAGTGAGGGAGCAGGTGAAGGAGATTGATTTTGATTTGCTGCCATAGCGACTACTTTATTGTGCACCCACACTCATCCTGTGAGCGGTAGCGCAAAAGGATTACAGAGTAGAGTTTTCAAAGGTCATAATACTAACCCCCGTTGTCAGGATATTATGGCACTGAATGTTACACAGTATTTCATTTACATTATTTGTTTAGTTCTATACATAAAGGGTAACTTATTCACAAATGCGTGAGTACAGGCGTGTGAGGCAGTATGTCTGGCCTCACACTTTGTTATTCACATTTACGTGAGAGGTATTCAAGCACATTGCGTATTTGTGGGGAGCAGGTGAAGGAAACATTGGTTAATATCTCATAACTCACAGCCTGAGTCTGTTATTGATTCCACAGCAGCGTTCATTAACCACCAAAGAAATGGTTTCCTATTTATAGTAACAAGCTTTCATCACGTAAATAGTAGACTAGCAGAATATGTTCTCATAGTTCATTTATATTTTAGGTAAGGAAATGATGATAAGTATTTTAATTAAAGTAAATAGTATTTCACATCCTGTCGAGTCACTATATATATATATATATATATATATATATATATATATATATATATATATATATATATATATATATATATATATATATATATATATATATATATATATATATATATATATATATATATATATATATATATATATATATATATATATATATATATATATATACCCAGAGTCCAAATTTTCTCTCGTTCCTGAGAGTATAATTGGAAGCGAAAGTTGGCCACTTTCTTGTTACATACTCATTTCTTCTTGTAAAAAGCGCTGGGAAATTCTTATGTGAACATTACACTTTGAGAATTAAATGGTTGAAAATTCCAGAAAATTCTAAAAAATATGGAAAATGTTTATGTAAATGACATTCAGCCTCAAAACAGAACGAAACTTCCATCTGCACCCGAACGACGTATACCAAATTTCCCGCCAAAACTTGATATAGGAAAATGTAAACAGCTGTTCATTTTGGCGGCAACTCCTCCAACACTACCGCCATCCCCAGTCTTTTCGTTGTCCATCTAATCTGCATACTTATTAGAGAGTTTTAAACTCATATGAGCAGGAACAAGAGACGCTAACTCCAGCTTCACGCATATTTAACTTTTGTATCTCATTTGCTCAAGTTTACAAAATAATAGGCTGGCGTTCTCGGCATGACGGCACTCACCCCACCCGCACACCACCGCCCTCAAGAAACAATGAACACGATATGGCAATACTCTACAAGACGTTATCAAAAGTTATTATTATTATTATTATTATTATTATTATTATTATTATTATTATTATTATTATTATTATTATTATTTTCATTATTGTATTTAGAGATATCTCATCATCATCTTCGGCAATATTTCTAAGACGTACAGGTATTTGACCCTGGCGATAATTATTTCCGAGAATTAGAGTAACGGCGGCGATATCTCCCACACTACACAAAACACTCCCACGAAAGAAGAAATTTATGTGAATTTAATAATCGATTTTTATTAATACAAGTTAATTCATCAGCTAAGGTAATATTCCTATTTGGTTGAGATTACGTTAGGGAAATCAACCTACCATGGGACGTGATTGGTTGAGATTACGTTAGGGGAACCAACCACCAACCAACGAACCGTGAACCCAATTTTTCTTATAGGAATTTCTTGGTGTGTGATTAATGGCGATGGTAATTACACCTGAGTTGTTAATGAGCCTTTAAAGACCCATTAGGTAATTACAGGAGGCAAGATAGTGCTAAGCGGCAGGAGACATCGAGTTACTAGACACAGGGTAAGGAGAACACCGGGCGGAGGGAGAAAGTGGGTGGAGGGAGAAGTTGGTGGAGGGGAGAACACTGGGCGGAGGGAGAACAGTTGGGTGGAGGAACAGTTGGGTGGAGGGGAACACGGGGGAGGGGAGAACAGTTGGGTGGAGAGGAGAACACTGGGTGAGGAGAACACGGGCGGAGGGGAGAACAGTTGTGGGAGGGGAGAACACTGGGTGGGGAGGGGAACACGGGTGGAGGGGAGAACAGTGGGTGGAGGGGAGAACACTGGGTGGGGGGGAGAACACTGGGTGGAGGGGAGAACAGTGGGTGAGGGGAGAACACCGGGTGGAGGGAGAACACGGTGGAAGGAGAACACATGGTGGAGGGAGAACACATGGTGGAGGGGAGAACACTGCTGGAGGGGAGATCACTGGGTGGAGGGAGAACACTGGGTGGAGGGGAGAACAACGGGTGGCAGGGAGAACAGTTGGGTGGAGGGGAGAACATTGGGTGGAGGGGAGAACAAAGGGTGGAGGGGAGAACAGTTGGGTGGAGGGGAGAAAAAAGGTGGAGGGAGAAGCAGCTGGGTGGAGGGGAGAACACTGGGTGGAGGGGAGAACAGGGGTGAGCGAGAACACTGGGTGGACGGGAGAACACTGTGAGGGGAGAACACTGGGTGGAGGGGAGAACACTGGGTGGAGGGAGAACCCGGGGAGGGGAGAACAGTTGGGTGGAGGGGAGAACAGTTGGGTGGAGGGGAGAACAGTTGGGTGGAGGGGAGAACACTGGGTGGAGGGGAGAACAGGGTGGAGCGGAGAACACTGGGTGGACGGGAGAACACTGGGTGGAGGGGAGAACACCGGGTGGAGGGGAGAACACTGGGTGGAGGAGAACACTGATGAGGGAGAACACATGGAGGGGAGAACACTGGTGAAGGGAGAACACCGGGTGGAAGGAGAACACTGGGTGAGGATAACACCGGGTGGGAGGGAGAACACTGGGTGAGGGGAGAACACCGGGTGGAAGGGAGAACACTGGGTGGAGGGGAGAACACTGGGTGGAGGGGAGAACACTGGGTAGAGGGGAGAACACATGGTGGAGGGGAGAACACTGGGTGGAAGGGACACCGGGTGGAAGGGAGAACACTGGGTGGAGGGGATAACACTGGGTGGAGGGGAGAACACTGGTGGGAGGGGAGAACACTGGGTGGAAGGGAGAACACTGGGTGGAGGGGATAACACTGGGTGGAGGGGAGAACACTGGTGGAGGGAGAACACCGGGTGGAAGGGAGAACACTGGGTGGAGGGGAGAACACTGGGTGGAGGGGAGAACACTGGGTAGAGGGGAGAACACTGGGTGGAGGGGAGAACACAGGGTGGAGGGGAGAACATGGTGGAGGGGAGAACACTGGGTGGAGGGGAGAACACCGGGTGGAGGGAGAACACCGGGTGGAGGGAGAACCATGGTGGAGGGGAGAACACTGGGTGGAAGGGAGAACACCGGGTGGAAGGAGAACACTGGGTGGAGGGGATAACACCGGGTGGAGGGGAGAACACTGGGTGGAGGGAGCACTGGGTGGAAGGGAGAACACTGGTGTGGGAGAACACCGGGTGGAGGGGAGAACACTGCAGAGGGAGAACACTGGGTGGAGGAGAACAGGTGAGGAGATCACTGGGTGGAGGGGAGAACACTGGGTGGAAGGGAGAACACTGGGTGGAGGGGAGAACACCGGGTGGAAGGGAGAACACTGGGTGGAGGGGAGAACACCGGGTGGAAGGGAGAACACTGGGTGGAGGGGAGAACACCGGGTGGAAGGGAGAACACTGGGTGGAGGGGAGAACACATGGTGGAGGGTTAGGAACCTTGATTACAGAGACAGGTTAAAGCATCTGAATTTGCACTCCCTTGAGAGACGTAGAGTGAGGGGCGATATGATACAGGTGTATAAATGGAAGTCAGGGCTAAGCAAATGTGACATTACCAAGGTACTCAAACTATCCAATTAGGAGAAAACTCGTAACAATGGTTTTAAATTAAGACAAATTTAGATTTCGGCGTGAAATAGGTAAACACTGGTTTGGAAACAGAGTAGTGAATGAATGGAACATGTTACCAAATATCATCATTAACTCAAATACGCTGAATAGCTTCAAACATAGGTTGGATGCTTATATGAGCAATAGGGGTTGGGTGTAAACGGGACTGCCCAGTATGGGCCAATAGGCTCGCTGCAGTTTCCTCCATTCTTATGTTCTTCCCCTCTCCATCCCTCTTCCTTCCTCTTCCTCCTCCTCTCCTCTTCCTCTTCTCCAAGAAGATCCTCTTTTTATCACGCTTTACAGCCTCTTACACACAAATTCCATACTGTTATTTCTCCTCAAGTCTTTATTTTATATTAAAGAGATTTGGACGGGAAATACGTCCTGCAATATGTAGAAGCATGGAAGGAGGGAGGGGGGGAAGGGATGGATAAAATGGAGGGGGAAGAGGGAAAAGGGGGAAGAAATGAAGGGAAGGGAGAGAGGGGGAAGAGGTAAAAGGGTGAGATAAAGAGGAAGGGGAGGAAAGGCAGAAGAAAGGGGAGGGGGAAGAGGGAAAAGGGGGAGAAAATGGGAATGGAGGCGGAAAAGGAAGAGAGAATGATAAAGAGGTAATGAAAAAAGACAGAGAGAGGGAAAGAAGAAAAGAAAGAGGGAAAGGAAGAAGATAGGAGGCAAGGAGTAGAGTGAGGTAGGGTGAGGAAGGAAGGAAGGAAGGAAGGAATGGGAGGGGAGGGGAGAAGAAACATACTACATCTGTCTAATCAACCTAGCAAGTGTTTCTCATTACAACACCTGTATTAAAGGTAAACAACAGGTGTATCAATTTTAAGCAGGTGTATATTGAGCTTCTGGAGGCACTGAATATACACTGAAGGATCTTAATCAGGGTGAAAATATAAGAAAGAAAGAAAGAAAGAAAGAAAGAAAGAAAGAAAGAAAGAAAGAAAGAAAAATAAAGATATCAAAGTGAAGAAAAATGAGAGAAAACTTTAGTGGACGAAAAAAGAAATAAGAAAGAATAAAACAAAGATGAAGAAAAATTATAAAGTAGAATTGTAGACAGACAGGTGAGTATACAGGTAAGTGGATAGGTAGACAGGTAGATAGATGCCAAGAAGACAGGTAGGCAGACATTCAGGTTAGTGGGTATACAGGGAGATAGATAGACAGGTAAATAAAGAAGACAGGTAGGTGAGTGGATGAACAGATAGGTAGACAGGTAGGTGAATGGGTAAACAGACAGATAAATGAGTAGACAGGTGATTTTCCCCCAGAAATCATCATCACTTGGCTCTCCTTCCCTGCAGTCCTGGAGGTGGAGGAGGAGGAGGAGGGATTAAGGAGGATGAGAGGTTAAGGAGGAAGAAGAGGTAGAAAAGGAGGAAGAGGTAAAAGAGGAAGAAGAGATAAAGGAGGTGGAGGATGAGGAAGAGGAGGGGGTCAAGAGGAGGTCAAGGAGGAAGAAGAGGTAAAGGAAGAGGAGGATAAGGAGGAGGAAGGGTAAATGAGGAGGAGGAAGAGGCAAAGGAGGAAGAAGAGGCAAAGAAGAAGGAGGAGAAGGGAGGAAGTGGCGGGGGTTCCAGAGTCGACCACCAAAAGTTTTTAATTGAGTTGCCTTGTGGGGTATGGGACCATTCTTAACATACAGCCTTTTTAATTTGGTTAAGCTTGTTAGCTATTCTTTTGTTAGGGCGTGGGCGGGGCCTGGTGGGGTGTGGTGTGGTGTGGTGGGGTGTGGGTGTGGTGGGTGTGGTGAGTAGTGGGGGAGGGGTGGGTGGTGGGTGGGGAGAGGTGGGGTGTGGGTGGTGGGTGGGTGGTGGGAGGGTGTGGTGGTGGGAGTGGGTGGTGGAGGGTGTGGTGGAGGGTGTGGTGGGGGAGTGGGTGTGTGGTGGGGAGTGGGTGGTGGGTGGGTGTGGTGGGAGGGTGTGGTGGTGGGGAGGGTGTGGTGGGGGTGTGGGGAGTGTGTGGGAGTAGGTGTGGGGGAGGGAAGCAGGGAGGGGTGTGGGTGTAGGGGGAGGGTGGTGTGGGGTGGGGTGGTGGGGTGGTGGGGAGGGTGGTGGGAGGTGTGGTGGAGGGGTGGTGGAGGGTGGGAGGGTGTGTGGGGAGGTTGTGGGGGAGGGGTGTGGTGGGGAGGAGGGGAAGTGGGGAGGGTGAGGAGGGGTGTGGTGTGGTGGAGGAGGTGGTGGTGGGAGGGAAGGGAGTGCATGGACTGGGGGCGTGGGGAGAGGCTGGGTGTGATGGGAGAGGTGGGGCTGGGTGGGCAGGGAGCAGGGTGGGGCTGGGGTGGGCAGGGCGGTAGGAAGTGTATGGACAGGGGGTGGGTGGGCAGGGGCGTGGTAGGAAGTGGTGGGGTGGGGCGGGGTTGGAGAGGCGTGGTGGAGTGGGGCGGGGTGGGAGGGGCGTGGTGAGGAGTGGGTGGGGCGGGTAAGGATTGGGTGGTAAGGGGCGGGATGGGGTGGAACAGCAGGGATGAGAGATACTGGGTGGGGTAAGTTCCGGAACAATGAAGTTTACTGGGGGAATTTTCCTATATGAATGCAACCTTTATTTCCCCTACACTGTGTCACTCTTTCTCTTGTTAGTTTCCTCTCTGTGTACCGATGATAAACTGACCTTACGTGCTGGTGTTGACATGCTGTGGTGTGTACGGCCGAACACTACGAGCCATTCTTCACAAAATAACTAATTCCACCAGATAGTTAGAACAATATTGTGAAAGATTGTGAACGGAGACGATTGAAAATTGTAAATGAATGTGTGTGCGTGTGTGTAGAGAACCGTAATGTACAGTACACCGTGATCTGTTGTACTGTACCAGTCTGTACACTCACTAGCTAACCAGTACATGTGTAAATTATCTGACATCACAAGAAAAGTTTTCATGGGATAAAACACGAAAGATTAAGAATGTTTGGTTATGTTAAGATACGTCATGATTGAATGTTGTGGCGTACTTAATGATTGGTCTTTCCCTTCTATCAGTGTACACAAGAGAATGTTAGTAAAATAGCGTAAAGACATCGTGCTGCTGGTAACAAGACGCTCGACCAGCTGACCATAAACATACAGTCAGCTGATCTGTGACGTCACGTGTAAACAAACTATATCCAGGCTTATACGTTTTTTCATCAGATGTTTCATTAAAGAAGAAAAACAACAATTACACACACACACACACACACACACACAGAGATGGTTAAGCAGGCAGGAGAATCACGTCACCATTACCTATATTAAGTGTCCCCCCCTCTTTCCCCTCACCTGGCCCACCTGTGTCCCAACCCCCTTCACCTGGCCCACCTGTGTCCCCCTCCCCTCACCTGTGTGTTCATTACCCCCCTCCACAGGTCCACCAGGTGCCTGCGTCGAGACATCTGTTAAAAGTTTGGCGTCAGATATTAACACTCAAGCCTCGTACACTGGGGTAACTCTCCCTCCCTCCCTCCCTCCCTGCCTCTCTCACTCACCCTCCCAGCCTCTCCAACACTATTCCTCCTCCCCTCCCACACTCGCCCTCCATGCGTACACCATCCTCCTCCTCCCTGCGCCCTCTTTCACCCTCTACTTTCATTCACCTTTCCCCTCCCTCGTTCACTCCACCCTCACCCATCATACCCTTCCCTCCATCCACCCTCTCAATCTACCCACACCCATATCCCTCTTCCTTCACCGACCCTCCCTCTCCCCTTACCGAGTCTCACCCTCCTTCAACCCCTTCTAGGCTCATCCATCCTCCTCCTTATATGCTCATCCACCACATCCCTTCCCTCTCTCCCCCACACCCCACCCTCCCTCCCCTCACCAGCCTTCCTCCTTCCCCTCCCTCCCTCACCCACCCACCCTATCTTTTATTTTTCCCCCAAAACTAATTTACAAACTCATTAGGGCGCCGTTTCCCTCGTTCCCGTCGCCTCTCATGCGTTATTAAACCCGAATTTACATTGTGTTTCGCTGACTTTAAAGATGTTTCACCTCAGTTCACCTCCCAGTAAACATCGGTCATAAAGGGGCTGGAACCGATTAAAAGAAGTGGAAATATATTAGGATTCTTCGTGGTGGTTAGTTATATTATGACCTGACCTGACCTGACCAGACTCATTGACTGACTGATTAACACACAGACTCACACATGGAATGACTAACTGACAGACACATAGATTGACTGACAACGACTGAGTGGCTAAACTGACTAACTTTACCCTAACTACCTGATGGACTGAATCACTCACTCACTCACTAGAAGAATGTTTTTTATTATTATTTACCCTTGACTACTCCACACTGAAGCAGCTTATAAACAATTCTTCCTCCCGCTGTTTTTTTTAATTAATGAAGACAGAAAAAAAAATATCAGATGTGTAATGTAAAGAAGAAGAGAATAAATATATATTCAACTACATATGAAATCCCTCTCCTGCTCTTCCTCCTCCTCTCAAGGTCGGGGTGGAGGGTGGGTGGGGTGGGTGGAGGGGGAACGTGGTAACCCCATATTCTATTCAGTTATGCAAAACAAAACAGAAAATATGACTAGGGCGTTTGAATATACGAGGATGTGATGAGAGTGACAGAGAACCATGACAAATGAAAAGAACCCGGATATGAAGCAGAGCTGAAAGAGGGCAAGAGAGAGGAGGGACGGGGGAGGTATGCTTGGGGCAAGTGAGGGGAGTAAAGTCGCAAGTGTTGGTAGAGGATAAGAAGAACATAAGATGGTGTAATGGTGTTGTTTACTAATGAAGTATAAAGTTGTGATGGGAAGACAATGGGGTTAATTTAGGTTTTGAGAATAATAACTGAGATTGCCCCTATTGTTTACCATTACATAACTTAACGCTTTATTTCTAGGCAATAAATAAGGCAACGATAGAGTGTGTATCCACCAGGGAGTGAAAAGGAGGAGGAAGAGAAGATATATTTTTAGAGAGAGAGAGAGATTGAAATATGGAAGGACAAAATAGTGAGGGATGGGCATTCGGGAATTAACAGTGTGTGTGTGTGTGTGTGTGTGTGTGTGTGTGTGTGTGTGTGTGTGTGTGTGTGTGTGTGTGTGTGTGTGTGTGTGTGTGTGTGTGTGTGTGTGTGTGTGTGTGTGTGTGTGTGTCTGTGTGTGTGTGTCTGTGTGTGTGTGTGTGTGTGTGTGTGTAAGAAGAACGTGGCGTCGACTGATTGCTAAAGATGAACGTATGTTTCTGAAGGGTGAATTTAGCTTGTTGTGGGGCGAGAGCAATAAATAAGATGACCCCAACTTGTGGAAAGGGGAGAGGCAGAGTAGGACACATCTGTTACAGCTGTGAGGGTGAGTGGAGGTCAGCCGGTGAAGGGAACATCTGTCTTTTTTTTTTACCTCTTGATTCATGTCACACTCTATTATGGTGGGAAAAGTTATGAAACACACACACACACACACACACACACACATCATCATCATCATCAACACTGTAGGTCTTTTCCTAATATATTTTTCTGTCATTATCACCATCACCACCACTATCACCACTAACCACCATTACTATCACCATAACCACCACCATCACCATCACCACCGCTATCACCACATCCACTATCATCACCAACACATCCACATCACCAACACCACCCCACCACTATCACCATCACCACCATTCATCTTGCCATTCACAATCATCGTCGTCGACCAAATGATAAGAATGAGGGAATGGTTCTGCCCGACACAATTATATTTTAATGATATACTTTTCTTTTTGGCCCAGGAATCGTTATGTGAGTAGTGTTTGTGTGTGTGTGTGTGTGTGTGTGTGTGTGTGTGTGTGTGTGTGTGTGTGTGTTTCACTAATCACAGCAGCAGCTCAATGAATCTAGGGTGTGTTCCACCAATCACAGAAGAGGTTGTGTGTTTTTAGCGCGTGTTCCACCAATCACAGCTGCAGCTCAATGAATCTAGTATGTGTTCCACCAATCAGACGTAACAAGTGGATGCCCACAAAAATATAACGTCACTGAGGATGTGACGAGGTTATACAACATACCCAACACAAACGTATTAACCAAGCTGGAATAATAATAATAATAATAATAATAATAATAATAATAATAAAGGTTTTAGGTAATCCATTCATTCATTCCCTCTCTCTCTAATTCATTATTCAAAATATATAGTTCCTCATTCTAGTATTTTTAATTCGTTTTCTCCACTTTACATTCTTCGTGATCCAATAAAGGAAAAAAAACGAAATAAAACTATTTGCCACAACATCCAATTCTCTCCACTATCCATCCTCCATGACTCACAAAAGATCAGATACGAGAAGTAATGAAGACACCTAAGACTAACAACCAAGGTCACGAGTTAAGTGTTACCTGAGAGTGAAGTCTTACTGCTGGGTCATAATAAAGGTATTTGATGACACGAGGAAGAAGAAGTAGAGAGAGAGGAAGGAAGGGGTGGGAGGAGAGGGGGGAGAGGAAGGGAGGGAGAGAGGAGAGGAAAGGAGAAGAGGGAGGGAGGAAGGAAAGGGGAGAAGATGAAGTGGGGAGGGGGAGGAGAGGAAGGGAGAAGATGAAGTGGGGAGGGGGAGGAGAGGAAGGGAGAAGAAGAGAAAGAGAAAAGAGGGCGGAGAGAAGAAGATAAGGAGGAAGTAGGGAGGATGAGAAGAAAGGAGAAGATGAAGGGATAAGCACGGGTAGGAGTCTTAGAAGAGGACAGCTGGTTGTGGTAGTAAACTATACCTGTGTATATACATCAGGGACTTGATACACAGGTGGTGACGTGTGACTCAGGTTACGAGAGACTGGAAATGGTGTTGTGATATGTGTGGACACGCAACTTAGTCTCGCCTCACACACACACACACTGAGCTAATCTCTCTCCATTAACCCCCCCGCCATCCTGTCTCCCTCTCCCACCCTCCCCTCCCCCCACCAGAACTGATTGACGATATGTAACACAGGTTCAAGATACCGGTATATAGTGATATTATTTTCTCGAAACAACAAAAATATATAGTTGTATGTATACGTGGGCGTGTTATACAGATGCATATAGCGTTCCCCTCACATGATGAGTACACACACAGATACACGCGCACACTCACACAGACACACAGACACACACACACACACACACTCCACGGAAACAAAAATGCTTCACCTCGACAAAACAAGAACAGAATTAAGGTCATCTATTATTCCCCCAAAATAGGGTTGGATCACTTTCTGTCCTTCTACACGACAAACTAACGAAGTAAAACTGACGCTCGTGGGGTTGGATTCTCTTCCTGATCCTCTACACAGCCAGAACAACCCGGAGAACGAGGAAAAAAATTCTTACCATATTTTCCCCCCAAGTCCAATAAATGGGTTTGAAGCATTTACGACCTTCACGAAAGATCAAAGGAGCGCCTTGAAGCTCAGGTGTAGAGGGTTCGAAGCTTTAAGTCTATAGAGAACAACTACAAATAGGGTATTGGAGCCTATAACAAAAGGGGTTTGATTTCTTTCATCCTTCACTAACACCAATAAATATATATGGATAATCATTATAGTCTTTAAGCGATCAAATGACATTGTAAAAC